>NW_020523609.1:80000-404863 GCF_003368295.1 Carassius auratus
TTGTCCTGAAATAAGCACAAAATCCCATTAACTGCATCTGTAGAATGGAGGTAACCATAAGTTAAAGCTAGCTAATAGTGCTGTTGAAAAAGTCCTGAAATGAAACCATAAAGTCTACCTGATTCTAAACATATGCTAATAAAAGATGCATTTCTGCTCTGTAGGCTGAAATGCAGTTACATGATGACCCTAGAGGTGCCTTGAAAATCTGTCTTGAAAGTCTCTTGGTTACATTTAAGTATTCAGAATTATTCTTGTTGCTAAAGACTGCCGGCAGCACAAGTTATATACTGAGCAAAATAACGCAGAGACAGGCGTATTTGTCTTATAATATTCAATTCGTACCAAACTAAGAGTGGGTGGAAAATGTTTATATATCTCTTGGCAGTTTCCATGAAGAGGTTACACAAAAGGGCTTGAAATTGTATTTTAATGGTCATTTCTAACCTTTGGAAAATGTTTTATATCCGCCATAGGTCATCAAATGAAGTATCTGTGCATTTTATCATTTTTGTCAACATTCAGGCAATACTGTTTAATGGTTCGTCCATGACTCCACTGTTTTGTTTTTAGAAACAAACATGGAAATTAAATAATCGTTTAAAAAGAATGTAAAACATAATTTGAAAAAGAATAAATAATACATTGGGCTGTCACTCTGTAGGACAATAAAGTAAGGGTTGCAAAAAGGTGGAACTTTTCCAGTAAATTCCGGAAATATTCCAGAAATTTTGGAAACTTTCCAGGATTTTTTTTTTTTTTTTTTGTGAATATTCCAGGGATTTTTGGAAAGTTTATGGAAATGTAACAGAAATGTTCCACCCCATTGCAACCATATTTGGGGATCAAAAAAATTAAGGTTATTAGTAACTTACATTTTCAATGAAAAAAAAATATATATATATATGTTTTTACCAGTTTAAAAACATATGCTTCCAAGAACATAAACTTAAAAGTTTTACTATACTTCTAGAGAATGACTTACCTTCACATTTCTCAAGGATGTGAACCGTTTCTCCAAGCTCTAGAGTCAGACCAAGTGATACTGATCCGCGGAAACTACAGACCACTGAGAAAAGAAAAAAGAGAAGAGAAAAATTAGTTAGATGCTTATTGAAAATGTTCAGACACAATTAATTCTATATAAAACCACAAAACATTTTTTTATTTAAAGTGATGTATTTTCTGCACACCCACCCTCCTGAACAGAATTCACAAACACTCCCCCAGTCTGCCACTGGTCAGAAGGCCCTGCCCCCAACTCATGCTATTGGTTGAGTCAGGCTGGTCATAATACTCAAAAAAACATAGCAATGTGTTTATAACGCCGCTATGGACGCCCGTTTCAACCACTCAATGGAAAAAAATAAAATGGTAACTGTGACTTTTTACCACACAATTCACTTTTTTCCCCGCAATTGTTAGTTAACATTTTGCAATTCAGAAATGTGAGATATACATTCAAGCTATTGTGAGTTATAAAGTCAGAATCATGAATCATAAATATAAAGATATAAACTCGCAATTCTGACTTTTTTCTTGCAATTCTGACTTTTCTCTTACAATTGTGTCATATAAACTCGCAACATTGAGGTTATATCCCATAATTCTAGCAATTCAGATATTTTTGTTTGGAATTAAGAGATATAAATTTGTAGTTTCAAATTATCTAGTCCAATTCGGAGGGGGAAAAACAATAACTGGATTCTTACAATTGCGAGTTTATATCTCACAATTCTGACTTGCAATTGCGTGTTACAAAGTCAGAATTGCGAGATAAAAACTCGCAATCGTGAGAAAAAAGTCAGAATTGGGAAATAAAAAGTCACAATTATCTTTCTATTAATTTGTTCAATTATTTTTATTCTGTGGTGGAAACGAGCTTCGATTCACCTCAGAGACATAATATTTTAAATTTTTTGTAGGAAACCCACCTACAAATAGTCTACTTACAAGTTGACCTTCCATATTAAGCAATATATTACATTATATAATACAAAACAAGTACAATATTACAAAATATATAATTGGGGAACTCTACACAATTAAAACACATCACTAAATGCAACCAAACAGAGATTAATAATTGTTGGCTTTCCATAGCATGTTCTCCATTCATGTATTTTTCAAATGGTGATATTAGGCTCAGTTCTAGATTCGCTGGATACTGGAATTTACGCTGTTGTTCAGGGATAAGCCAAAGAAAAAAGCCAAAGCTTCTATCATATTCAGGTCATCTGTATTCCATGCTTTTGCCGCTGGGTTCAGTACATCAATTTTTTTTTTGGGTGGCACATTGTTTTCTTGCCTGGTAACTGCATTACAGATACAAAATATAGTTACTATACTGTTATTATTACTCCATAAACAGTGGGATAACTTTGTATCAGCCACCACAGTAGGGTTGTAAAAACAAAATACAGACATTTTAAAAGTTTTATTTGAAATTCCACTCAAATTATTATGCTGATAACATAATTATATATATATTCTTCTTTATTTAGGATATATCTAATAATGATTCAGTAGCACAGTATATGGTAGCATGGTGCCCCTACAGTGCAGATGGGTTGAGCAGCGCAGTGGAAATAATAGGATTTATTTTCAATGAATGCATTCCAGAATAGCTAGAACGGACATGTGCGGTTTTAAATGCAGAGATATTCTGAATCGCCATGGTAACCTGGACCGAGTATCCCAGGGAATTACCGAATCCATGCTGATGAGAAAGCTCATGCGCCTGAGAGCTTCGCTGATTCTAGCTTTCCAAGAGCAGACATTCTTCCGTTACCATTGCGACATAAGATCACATGGGAAAAACACTTTTTAAAGTCAACATGACATTGAAAATTACTTTCTTAAAACACATTGCTAGTCTTATTTTTAACTATTAACGTATATTATATTATAAAAGTAAACAATTTGCTCTTGCTTCTCTGGTTTTCTTTCACCATCCAATCCATTCCAGAAGGATAAGATGTAGACTTGAATTTCGCCATTTCACTCGGGAAATACATCACATTACAGAACTAGCAAACGGCTATTCATATTAACTTTAAGAAGCAAAATTGAGCATGTGTGTAAATAGAGATGTCTCTGAAGAGATATTTTTGTACAAAGCACATTCTTAAAATAAACCCACTCCTTAGTCCACATATAAATGCGGTTTATTCCGTCCCCCAAATGGGAAAATAAGCCATCCGTTGGCCATTTCATTATATAAGGATGGGATTATAATGGTCAGACAGGCAGACCAGCTGAAATGCCTGGAACAAAGCTAAGTAATTTTTCTGAATCCATCTGTATTTGTGCAACATGATCCTGCCTGGCTTGTTTTGCTGCTGTACACAGACAGGCTTCTCACAATCCCAAATTGATATCCACGTCTGCTCTAGAAACAAACTGTTCACAGTGTTACCATGGAACTGGTTACATTGCTGCTCCAGGAATAGACAATGGTTTAGATGACAAATGTGATATTGCATGTTGCATACATTTATTTGTATATAGCATAATCCTTATTCATTGGATCAGGAGTTGAATGATAGTTCTATTTGAAGGAAATCATGCATACGTTATAATAGCTATAACTGCTTTTATAAGTAAAATGAAGTTTCATAACAAAATATGGTATCTGAGTAAACCTTTTTAAAGACGATTTGCAATATATAAAAAAAAGTCTTTCATGATTTGTCATGTTCATTTACATATTTCTGATGACATTGTACCATTTGTTATTTATTTTCAAAGATCTAAAAATCTAATGCTTGTTAGAAGGCTCCCTCTGCAGTTTCCACAAAAACATGTGACTGCCGCCAGAGGTCTGCATTTAGTGAATAATTCAATAGCTATTAAAAGAGCAATTCATGAATTAATCCCACTAAAAGGCGGGACAACATAAACAATATGTGTCTTGAATATGGAACACTATTAATTGCATCAGAAATGGCACTGTGATGGCCCTAATGCTGTAAAACAAATTAAAAATGCTATCCAGTTAATATTCAGGTCGCCAAGATGTCTAGAGCAAATCATGCAGAGCACATCATATCTAAATAAATAAAAAAACACCTGAGAAATACACAGCTGCTAGGCTAACCAATGCTAACTTGCAACACAACAAAAATAAACACTTAACATTCAAAACTAGACACTACAGCATTGTTGTCGAGTATAAAATTAGACATATTAGCTACTAGCCTAACCAATGCTAACTTGCTACACAACAAATAGCCACTTAACATCTCAGGCATCAAAACATTGTTAAGTATATCAACCATGTGTGATGTACACAGCTGCTAGCCAGTGCTAACTTGCAACACGTCATACATACTTTAACTGTTTTATAACAAAACTAGCAGAAATAATCATACAAATAATTAAACAGAAAAATGTTGATAACATAAAAGACAGACGAAGAGGAGGAAAGGATTCCTGAGAGGAAATTACATTTCAATTAAGGCAAATAGCCTGTCAAATTAGCATTTTGTGGTGCCTGCTGGCAAAAAGAGTTTTACCCTTTGAGACGCATGTGTGTGTGATTTCACAGGGATGTTATAACAGACATGCTAGCTGAGGGCAAGTTAACCCTTAGCGGAGGAAGCAGGTCAGTAAACCAACCCAAGAGTGTCTGCAAACAGACAGAAGACAGTATAGATACACTTGATGTTTGTCCAGTAATGAATCAGCTTTCAATCTGCATGTATTATGCTAACACTATAGGCTAAATTAAGACATTTGCATGTGGCATCTATATACAAACACTCTCATTAAATGGATGGTGGCCGCTGGTGCCCGTAGGGCTGCACCTCTTCCTGTCATTCTGAATTTTTTTCCTGTCATGCCAAATAAACAAACGGCAAGCCAAATGGAACCATGCCGGCAGGTTTTATATGCGTGTCTCAATAATCTGCTAAACAAACAAGCAGAAAATGCTAATAAATTTGGGTTTATGGAAGTGTAGCAGGTTTTTTTCTGCTCTGTTTTACTGAAGGATATTACAGGCACTCGAATGGAAACGCAGCGAAACAACCACGTTCCCTATATTTGATTTACAGAGGCATTTTGCTGTTTGTCATTAAAACTGCACTCAATCTATTAAACACTAGATGGCAGCCTGCTTAATAAGAGAACATCTCTCCTCCTAAACCTCACAGAGACTGTTCAGAATAACATACTGCCTCAGCAGCCATACTATTTCTGCAGTGCATATTATGAAAACTGTTCATAGTATGCAAATTTTCTCTGTCTAAATGTGCAATATACAACAGAGCCAAAGCAATGTAGCAGCATGCTTTGTTGCATAATTTCTTTAAATATATATATATATATATATATATATATATATATATATATATATATATATATATATATATATTGTATGCAGTATATACAGTAGTTGCATATCCTAAGCAATTAGGAATTTTCATTTAGAACAGTAACATACAGTTTACTCCATATTTTCAGCTTAGTATATACTGGAAAATGTCTATACTGTATTAGAATTATGTGGTATGCTATAATAATAAGTTCAAACATAGTATGCTGGAAGTTAAACTTCATCTTTTAAATAATAAAAAACAGTTTATTTTGCAATTGCAATAAATAATTAACGCCAAAGTAACTTTTATAATAACAATTAAAGATAATTTAAATTAAAACAAATATAAATTTAATAAAACGTTAAAATAACTGAATAATTGTATGGTTCAGTCCAAGTGTGTGTGTGTGTGTGTGTGTGTGTGTGTGTGTGTGTGTGTATATATATATATATATATATATATATATATATATATATATATATATATATATATATTTATATATAATCTTAATATATATTTATATAAAGACCTTTACATTTAATGTTAATTTTTAAAATCATTGTAATTTTATCAAAATCAGCCTTTTACCCACTTTTGCTATCAGTATCAGCGAAAATCTGTTAATTACATATCCGTGTGTTTTGCTATTCAATATTTTTCAGAAATACAAAGGTGAATTTATATAATGAAACCACATGCTCTTTGAGATTATGAAAGTTGCCATAGAAACAAATAATTTCAGAGTCTGAAGATCTCATCTTGTAAAGAAGGTAATTCTGGTACAACATAGTTTAAAGGAACACTCCACTTTTTCGAAAATAGGCTCATTTTCCAACTCCCCTAGAGATAAACAGCTTAGTTTTACCATTTTCGAATCCATTCAGCCGATCTCCGGGTCTGGCAATAGCACTTTTAACTTAGCTTAGCATAGATCATTGAATCTGATTAGACCATTAGCATCTCGCTGAAAAAATTACCAAAGAGTTTCTATATTTCTATCCGCAGTGATTTTACTCAGCACCTGATAGTCCATTATAGGTTCTATTTTCAGGCGCTGAGTATTATTACTGTGTCTGCTGCACCCACGGTACAGCAGCAAAGTTCCTTCATTATTACGCCGGAATGAGAAAATAGTTCCTAGCCATATTGGCCTAGAAAATAGCAACTTTTCATTTTCCGTTGGTTTTAGTACATGATGTAACTACATGATGTAACTACAGAAGTGTCAAGTTTTGAATAGGAAAAATATAGAAACTCTTTAGGCATTTTTGATCGAGGTGCTAATGGTCTAACCAGATTCAATTATCTATGCTAAGCTAAGGTAAAAGAGCTGCAGCCAAACCCAGAGATCAGCTGAATGGATTCAAAAACTGTAAAACTCAACTATTTACTCTAGGTGAGTTGGAATATGAGCCGTTTTTTTTTTTTTTTTTAAGTGTTCTTTTAGTGCGTCAAGATATTATGAAGAATGTAGGTCACCAAATAATTTCCAGTCTCCACTGACCTCCATAGTATTTTGTCCCCATTCTATGTAAGTCAGTGGCTACCAGCAACTGTTTGGTTATCAACTTTCTTTAAAATATCTTCTTTTGTGTTCAACAGGAGAACAAAAACTCATGCAGTTTCGGAAAAATTAATTATTTTGGATCTGTAATTGAATTAACTCTTTAATAAAAGTTGGATAATTAATGAAGAGAATCATTGTAAGAATTAATATTGCGCATCTTTCCACTCTAATTTAGCTTTTAAGGAATAGCACCCAAAAGGATGGTTTTACCACTGTTTACTAATTTTCAAGGCAGTCTAAACACTCACAAAATCGTTCCCCATCCAAAGCATCAAAGCTCAGCATCGTGCATTAGATTCCCCTGAGAGAAATACTGTACTTTCAGAGTCTGATGCAAACTTTGGCAAGATGTTCTTGTGATAGCCTCAGGGCAACAATAAAGCGAATTGATAAGACAGAAACCGGTTGCACATTGTGTTGGCTGTGCCCTCATTTGAAGTGTATTTTACCTAAACACTTTGGACTCTCATTCTCAGTCTGGGCAAACTGCCTGCAGCCACGCTAAATAAACTAAATGGGCCATTTGCCTGCATCCATCACAGCTTCTGAGGTGTGGAGGATGTATGTAAATTAGCCTTTGATTTCATATGCTGTTCAGTGACCAGTTCAGGTGTTGTCTGTGTGACGGCTGAGGGTGTGACTAGGTTGGTCTGACATCAGTGGGCAGAAACGTGTGCCAAATGGGATTACATTATGTGTCTAAATTACCATTTAACAGCTTCTGATTCAGAAATATTTGTAATAAAAGCTACCATCTGGTACTAAAATACTGCCAGTACAAAACACAGTTAGAGAGGTGCTTGCCAACAACAAACCCTTGACTAAAGTGTCAAACTTCAACAACTAACTCGTCCTGTAATGTGAGACAAATCAGGTGCACGGATTAGACCAGTGGTTCCCAAACCTGTCCTTTCCTAGCGGTAGCTGAATAAACAGAGGATTGAACTTCATTCAAAGCATGAAAATACCCACAGAATCTGGCATGGCATTAAACACAAACAAACAAAAGTGTGACATAAAACACGACTATGATAGCATATGGTACTAAACCATAATAAACCTCAGATTAAGCCGCTATACAGTAATATATTAGTATACAGTCATATATTATAGTCACATACTAGAGCTTAGATTAAGTCATTGTACAGTCACATGCAAGACCTTCGAATAATTTGTTATACAGTTGCATACTAGACCTCAGTTTAAATCTTTGTACAGTCACATACTAGACCTCAGAATAAACTGTTATAGAGTCGCATACTAGATTTAAGATTATGTCATTGTACTGTTGAGTCTTTGTACAGTTGAATTGTAGACCAGATTAATTTGTTGTACAGAGGGATACTTTACCTCATCTTAAATTGCTGCACAGTTACATATTAGACATCAGATTAAAGGTACAAGTTGTAGGACCTGCCACTAGAGGGTGCACTATCAAAACAATAACAATTGCATACTTTGATGACGCTAAGAAGGAGCGTGGAATGACGGGATTTGTTGTCTTCTACCTAACCGCTAACGGCCATCAATCAGACAGAAAGATAAATCATGGATTTAACGCGAGTTCAACGATTTGTGCGAGTAGATTAGATACAAAGTCAATGCAAAGACGCGATCAGTCTATGGATCATCCGCGTCCTCGTGCGGGTCTAGAGACACGATGCCCCGCGTTTGGCGTGTATGCCCCATAATACTAATCTTGTTGATCGTTATAATAGCATACGTTTTCTGTAAAGACACGAATCAAAACAACTCACCTGTCGAGTAAAACACAAGCGAGATCAGCATCTCTTTCTAGTTGAAGTTTTTCGCGAAGCTACTTCAGCATTCTGTTTCTGTTTCTTCAGCATACTGTTTCTACATCAGTAAAGGCGGGAACAAAGGGTAACTAACGTCATTGACAGGTGACTGCACTGCCCCATGTCAAGGTTTAGAATGGGAATTTTCTCATGATTTACAAGTAGTTGAAAACATTAGATCTATTGTTAGTAATCAGCTGGACAAAATATATAACACTAGCCTAGTGGTTTTTCGATATTTTACTGCAAATATCTTACAAATTGTACCTTTAAGTGGATAAAAAAAAATGTATGAGATTTTTTTTGTATTTTTATGAAAGCCGGGTTAAACAATCAGCGTGAATATGAAGTGTGTAAATGACACTTGAGCCTCCCACGAAACAGCCAAACATATTGAAGGATGAACACAGACAGATGGATGCCCCAAATCTTTGCACTTCCAGACACACTTTTGTTTACAGTTTTTCCTGGTGTCCCAGTTTATACGGTAAGTGTCACACAGAGTGTCAGGGAATTTACCAATCCTGCTCTGAAAACAAAGAGACATCAGATCCAATACCATCTGCTACACAATGAGCACATCTACATGTGAGATCTCAGTCACTGACATTAGTTCTTCAGAATATACCATTTAACAACTACCTCTCATTGTACTTTTGTGTGCTAACAAGAGCTATTGACTCCTACTCTAAAATACTGTCTGTGAATACAAAGCAGAGCTACAATTCTCTGTCATGTAATTGTAACAGAGGCAAGCTGGAATGAGGTAACTGCAGGTAAAACCTTACTCTTCTGGCCTCAAGAGATGCGTAGCCAGAGTAAGCTACTTTTGTTAGCAACTTGCTGTACAATGAGTACAATGATAGTTTAGAAGCTACAGTTTATAAGAAGCTAGAAGCTAGAAGCTAACACTGCTAGTTAAGCAGACTTCGCTTACTATGCTTGAAAATATACAAATAATTAAGCTGATTTACACAGATATTTGCATATTTCTTAGTTTTGCAAGCTAACACTGATCGGAAGGAATATCTTTGTTAATTGTACGTAAAACTTTATTTTAAACTGCATTTAAAATATATTGTTATTTATAAGCTACAGTTTACAAGTAGGTAGAAACTAACAATGCTAGCAAACAATACTTAGCTAATTATGCCTGAAAAATACAAATAATTAAGCTTACATGAACATGTTAAATTGTACACCATTCAGCTTTACACCACATGAATAAACTACATTTGAAAACATATTAGCATAGAAAAGTTATTTTAAATTGTAACAATATTTCAAAATTTTACTGTTTTTACTGTATTTTTATGAAATATATGCAGCCTTGGTGAATATAGTAGATAACACATCTTTCAAAAACACTAAAACGTTACTGACCCCAAACTTTTAAACACTAGTTAAAATGTATTTATTCTTTATTATTAACCAGATCATAGAGTTCATCAAGTTCACACAAACAGAAGAGTAGTTCCCCACCAGAGCACTGTCAGAGGGACTAGCACACAATGCCAGACGAATGTAGCCTTAATCCATTCTGCTGCAAACAAAAGCCAGCATTCCACATTTAGAGCTGTTTTCAAATCCATCCCTAACCAGAAGAGTTACCTCTCAGACCTCCCCACCATCAAACTCTAATGTGCTTTGAGCAGCGCACCAGTCAGTCTGGCTCTCCCAACCTCAGAGGTGGGCCGTATTGTAAAAAAAACACATCATGCTTTCCCCTGTCTGGGTTAGAGCCACTGTGAAGAAGAGACAGTAGGATTAAGGTGGAGAACGGTTTTGTCATTCAGCCCAAGAGGAAGGGATTTCAGAAGAAAACTGAAATCCGTGAAGTTGTTAATCACTGTGCCTGCTTTGGACTGGACAACTCGACTTCATTCATGCCGTATTGTCTGTTTCGTACTAGTACCGGATGCAGGTTGCAGTGATCCTGTTGACTGAACATAAAATTTAATACCGACTTTATTTCTGTTTTGCTTGGAAAAACATCCTCCAACTCAATGTTTGTACTGTTTTCATAAACAGCTCTAGTGCATTTGCGATTTATTAAATTTGATTTCTGCATAGAGGTTGTCCCAGATTTAATCAAGACATTATTTCAATTACATTTGGAGGGAGGGAAGGTGAGAGAGAGAAAGGGATTTAGTGGGTCTGAGATAAAGAGTGGATACTATTATTCAGCTCGGCCCTATGGCTAACGCCTCTATTGTTCGGTTGGGGTTTCCTGGACTTAAGGAATCATTCTTGTTACAGGTTGAGAAATCACTGCATCTTTAATTTTAGCACTAGTTTAAGCTCGCAAGGGCCCAAAGTTTAGTCTTCCCAACGGTCATCTAGCAACATCATAGAAATCACATTCATCCATTCAAAAACTTTCGGAGACATAGAAGTGCAAAATTACAGTATTCCGTCTCCCTTTGATAGTATGTAATATGAAACATGTTTATCCACAATAGGATATTGTTCCAGTATCTGTAGCATAGTCTAACTGTGCGTTTATTTTTAGCTTTTTAATTAGCTGGATGAGAAACATTGTCCAGATAAAATCTGCATTTGTTATGTTCAGGCATCCAATGCAAGCAGGTTTTGTCTTCCATATTAAATGAGAAGTCATTTTAAAACCAAGCAGCTTTCTGTTGCTCAGTGTGGCTAATTTCTGAGGCTAACTTTTGAAACCGCTGCAAAATGTGCATGGGGATCTTTCGTCCTCAAGTTAATTCCTGATCACCTGGGTTCCTATTGAAATTACTTGATTTGGCCAGTGAAAATTTGCTGGATGTTGGTAAATGTGACCAAACCATTAATATTATTATTATTATTTTAATTCATTCATTGGGTCAATGAAAATGTGCTTTTTTTATCTATTCAAAAAAACACCACTTTTGTGTTTTAACAAGAAAACATTTAGGGTGGCATTTCACATTCAGTACAGTACAACTGATATCATAATGTCAAAAAATTACAGAAAACCTGCTTTATACTCATTTAAAAATATATTTTTTTAACTGCTTCAAAGCTTACTAACATTTGAAAACTTGTGTCTGCAACATCTAAGTAATGCGGTACAACCATCAAATGTCATGTGGTGTAACCAACATTCAAAACCACTCATTAACAATATTAAGATACAATTTCCTGTTTTTATTTTATGTATCATGAGGAGGACCTCTGCAGACCCTCATGATTGAATGTCAAGTTCATGTTAAATGTTTCATGTCCAAGAAAACCATTCTCTTAGTATGAAGCACATTTTAATAATCTAATGGTCTTTTCCCCGTTTTGTGGAATTGAAACTTCCATGGATGCTAAAGGTTCTTCATGGAACCCTCGATGCCAATAAAGGTGTAAGGAAATACATCTTGAAGTGAGTGGAAATGCAAGCTAAACAGCATAAACAGTAGTATCAATCCAAGCCAGAAGGGATACACTTGTGCCAACGCTCTTTAGACAAAGTCAAATCTACTAAAGCATTAACAAAACAACTCTTAGCCTAAAACGAGGCTTCAGGGCTCATCCTGTGCCAGCTCTGGGTCGTTGGCTGTGTGGTGGAAGGGATCAGATCTCCATATGGTTGAACCACGTGACCGTCGAACCGATTCAATCAAACTGTGATAATTCTAGTCAGCACGCAGTTGAGTTCAACTCTGACACTCATTAAATGAGATTTCAAATTGAAGATGCACAACATAAGAACGTTAAAAGAGGAATTCAAAATGGCACAGTGCATTCATTAAAAAAAAAAAAAAAATCACTTTTTAACGACCGCAAATATAATTGCTAGATAGACGGGAATGATGCTGTAAAGCAGATGCTGAAGCATTTGACGGCAGGGTGCTGTTTGGTTTTTTCACTTCTTATTTTCTTCCATCTAGTCAAATTCCCCTTTAAGGGATCAAAAGCTTTGCTAATTGAGTATTGGAAATTATGCATGATTACAGAAATTAAATGCTTTTTTGCTACAGCACATATGGGCCGTGCTCAGAAACAGTTGCGTCAACCCACTCGATGTTCTGTGCATATCTATCTGCAAAATTAATGGAAATTAAAAACAGTCCCAAAGCTTTCACATTTATTATTTCTTCATTTATTTATTTGTTTGTATATATATGTTGGTTTTTGGTTATTTTAATGTCTAAAATGTCAAAATCTCAAACATGAAGGTGTCGATAAGTTAACCAATGAAAGTCAGTGCTCTGGTAAGACTGATTGGTTTAATTGATTTCCTTTCCCATTTCATTTGAGCGAACTGCGATGTCTTATGGCAGTACGGATCAGAACAAAAGCTGCATTATGAAGGATTATGCTTGGATTAGTGAGGGGGAATTCTGATGGACAGAACATGAAACACAACACAAATATAACAGGCTGTCAGATTCACAGGTAAACAGCAGAGTGTGTTTAGAGTTAAAGTGAAGGAGAGGGATAGAGATATAAACATGTATAAACAGAGCACATTTGATTGGCCAATCGTGACTGCATGTGAAGGGCACTTGTGTACTACAGGAGCTCTTCAACCAAACAAGTCAACATACAACTGGGCCAAAATGCCTATTTATTTATTTACTGGCTACAGACAATGTAGTGTTTGTGTTTTCTGGTATATATTTCATTATTTTTTATTTTATTTAAAGTGTTAAGAAAATAAAGTGTAAAAAGTTGCCTAATCTGAATAAAACGGCAGTTACATATAGCATGCTTTATCTTGCAGATGTTGTTTTAATTACTGATAACGCTCATATGTAGAATAAAATTTAATTAATTTGACAAGTGGGCCTAAAGTTGCTCTACTATACCAAATACTGATACTACTACTACTACTACTACTATGAGTGAGATCAGGAAAACACTGCAAATGATCACAGTTTAACAGGAGGAAGCACCTTCCCTCAGGGTCCTGTTAGAAGCAGTTAATCTGATCAACTTACTGACCTGGATATGCTTCGCCTGAGCGAGAGAATACACGCATCCGCTCGCGGATACTCAGCAGCGGCTGCAAGAGGCTGAGCGAATGCTCGTGCACGTGACGCTCTGACGAATCTGTGCTGTTACTTACTCCCAACATGCATTATGCAACTGGAAGATCTGAGAGGACCTTAGGTGGATTGATTTTGCTTAACATTTCTATGGAAATAAAAAAAAGCCTAGCGTCCAGGATAAAATGGAAAGTTGGAGATGCAGGAGAACACGGCATGAACACTTACGGCTAAATTTGTGGTGAAACAAGTCAATACACCCCACCTGACGCAGTGACATTACAGGGATCAGAGTCAACCGTGAGGTGGAATGTGCCAAGCAAGCTTTCTGGACTGAGTGCTGTCGAATTTCGCTTCGGTTGAGAGGTTGTGGGGGAGGGGATGTGGACACACCGATCCCACACTGCCGGCCTCAGAGCTATTGATCCCCATGAGCTGCATCTCTCCAAAGCTCAACCTGTCCGAGCAGGTTTGTATTTCGGATGTAGGCGTATTAGATGTTCGCCATTTGTGATTTGGTATTCAAATAGGATTGGTTATTTCAGGCAACTTGTGCATAAAAAAACAAACTTATGATGTTTGAGATTTTCTGACATTATTTTAGAAGACAGTAGAGACTGGAAATGAACAGAAAAGAGGAGGAAACATCATGAGCTTGGTTTATAGAGCGTTGAAGTTATGACGTATTTTTGTAGGCCAAATCGGAAGATCGCATCACTCTGGTCCTCTGGTCCTTGAACCCAACAGATTTTTTTCATTGGCTTCTGGATTATTGCCGAAAATAAGCTCTGTGACCAACACAAGTTTATGCTTATTGTTCATCTTGTTTATCATGATTATTTTCACAAATTAATAACTTTTATACATTATGAGTCCTAAATACAATCAAGAGCAGTAAAAAGCCAAACATAGGGTTTAAATGAACTACACCATGGTCATATGACTTTAACGACACCACCATTAAGTTTACAACAACTGTGTTAATCTTTATTTTAATGAAGGTTTGAATTAGAATAGCACAACAAGGCTGGAAAAGCGGACTAGTAGATAAGTAGATGTGGTTGGTGTGATGATGTTTGACGCCCCCAACAACCTCTGTAGTCCCATTTAGCAAATTGTTATCAACGATGAAAAAAAAAAAAAGGAAATTGCATGATTGTCTGCGATTAATTGTGATTGAAATTAATTCAGAAGTAGTGTATTGTGCTTTTTTTTTTTCATTTAAAAGTAGTGCTATATGAGCAAAAGTGCAATAACATTTGGTTTGCAAACACTTTAAACAAACAACCCTAATTTACCCTAATTTACACTTCAAGTACTCATATTTACACTTCAGGTACTAGTACAGGTGCATCTCAGAAAATGTGAATATCATGGAAAAGTTCTTTATTTTTTGTCATTTAATTCAAATAAATAAACTTTATTATATTATAGATTCATTGTACACAAACTGAAATATTTCAAGAGTTTTTTTTTTTATTATTCTGATGGTTATGTCTTACAACTTAGGAAAATGTAAAAATCAGTATCTCAAAAAAATTGAATATTTTCTCAAAGATCAATAATAAAAAAAAAAGATTTACAAACAGAAATGTTCAAGATCTCCAAAGCAGGTTTAATTATGCACTCAATACTTGGTTGTGGCTCTTTTTGTATGAATGACTGCTTCAATGCGGCATGGCATGGAGGCGATCAGCCTGTGGCACTTCTGAGGTGTTAATGAAGCCCAGTTTGCTTTGATAGCAGCCTTCAGCTCCTCTATTGTTTGTCAGATGTTACTTATCTTCCTCTTCACAATACCCCATAGATTCTCTGTAAAAGGTCAAGTGAGTTGGCTGGCTGGCCAATCAAGCACAGTAATATCATGGTCAGCAAACCACTTGGACTAAAGTCCTGCTGCAAAATGAAATCAGCATCCCCATAAAGCTTGTCAGCAGTTGGAAACATTAATTACTCCAAAATCTCCTGTAGAGGGCTGTATTGACTTTGGACTTGATAAAACACAATGGAGCAACACCAGCAGACATCACGGCACCCAGAAGCATCAGACTTCAGAAATTTCACACTGGACTTCAAGCAGCTTGGATTATGTGCCGCTCCAGTCTTGCTCCAGACTTCAGACCTTGACTTCCAAATGAAATGCTAAATTTACTTTCATCCGAAAATGGTGTGGACCAATGAGCAACAGTCCAGTTGTTTTTCTCTTTACCCAAGCTGAAATGCTTCTGACGTTTTTTTTTTTCTGGTTCAGGAGTGGCTTAGTTCTAGGAACGGGACAGATGTAGCCCTTTTCCTGCAGTCTGAGTGATGATTCCAGATTCAGTCCACTCCTTGTGAAGCTCCTCCAAGTTCTTGAATTGGCTTTTTTCCTGACAATCTTCCCAAGGCTGAAGTCATCCCTGTTGCTTATACACCTTTCCTACCACACTTTTTCCTTCCAGTCAACTTTCTATGAATATATTTCGATACAGCACTCTGTGAACAGCCAGCCCTTTCAGTAATGACCTTCTGTGGCTTACCCTTCTTGTGGAGGGTGTTGGTGATTGTGTTCTGAACAACTGTCAAGTCAGTAGTCTTTCCTATAATTGCGGTTGCATATTCTAAACTAGCCCAAGAGGTACCCAGTATTTATACACAAAATTAATCAAGCTAATTAAGCTCAAAATGGAATAATCTATTTTTTTTCCCACATATTTCAGTTTGTTTGCAATGAATCTGGAACATAAGAAAGTTGGCTTTTTTAATTAAATTACAAAAAAATAAACACCTTTTCCATTCCATTGAGATGCACCTGGATGTACACTTTATGGACTAATATTTACACTTCAGGTACTTATACAGTATGTACACTTTATGGAGTAACATGTATACTTTATCGACTAATGTGTACACTACAGGTACTAATATGCACCTTTTAATGTAATTATATATATATATATACCCTTTTGTAGTCTTTCCAATCACACGATCTATGTTGCTGGATCTTGTGTTGAAGCAGTAGGCAGCAGAGTCCTTGCTGAGGACAAAGCCTTGTCTTGTAGTGTCACGAGGTATGGTAGAGTCGTGCAGCATGTGTGGATGATGGGCCACCATGTAAAAGAAGCTAGTGTGTGATTACACTGATATCTTTCTTGCTTCTGGTGTGAACTCACTCATCCCGCAGTGTCATGATATCACCAGGCACAATCACAAGGGACCAAAGTACCCACATATTCATTTCTCTGCTTATTTCTCACATTCACATTAGACAATGATGCGCTGTGAGGTGTTGTGTAAATCAAGTCGCTTCTGAATGTTAAGGCAAATAGCAAGCACAGGTGGGCGGTATGACCAAAATCTTATATCATAGCATGAGTCATTTATACCACTACACACTACCATTCAAAAGCTTGAAAAAGTGTTTTTTTTGTTTGTTTTTTGAAATTCATCCATTTGGTGATTTTTTTTTTTTACAAATACAATCAATTAAATAAAATGAAATAATATATAAAAATAAATAAATATATATATATATATATATATATATATATATATATATATATATATATATATATATATATAAATAACATTGCATTTAACTCAGTGGTGATACTGTTATCAAAATCTAAATCATAATAAAAGAAGTACTAAAATTACAGAGTAATTATAAGTATATATATAAAATCTAAATATTACTCATTACTATAAAGGTACCAAATATTACTAAAATAAGACAATGGGTCATATATATGACATGGCCGTGTTGTAATATTTATTTTGAATAATCCAGTGCTTTAAATACTAGCAAATGAAGGCATTCATAAGTCTCTTTTGACTCAGACTGCATAGGTTAAAGCTTATGGGTCTGTCACGTGATGAATGAACGACTCAAAACACGATGACTCAAGACTTCCTAATGAATGTTGTTCAGTTGCTTTGAAGCTATTTATTTTGTTTAAAGCGCTATATAAATAAAGGTGACTTGACTTGACTTGACTCGAGATAGAATAATCAATTATCTTTTCGGCTCAGACTGCATTGATTGAAACAGTTGAACTACTAGTCTAATTCCAGTACAGATCCTTTAGAATTTTGAGCATGCGCGACTGAACGAATCACTCCCTGAGACAACTCAAAATAAACAAATCATTCAAGAACAACCCATAACTACTTAAAGAGTGTATCCGCTGACCCAATACACTGTTACACAACATGCGTTCTCTTTCTAAACTATTAACATTTCAAAACTGACTGTGTTTAAATGGATACTCGCCAAGACGGGCATTTTGACATAATTTCGTATGTATTTGAATATTTTAGTGCAGCTAGCCACTCATCTTGGTATTTGTGGCTCACAAGCTGTTTGAGACTGAGCGCAGCTTGTGTGCTTTACTAATATACCTTAGATCAGTGGTGGTGTGCATGCTTTTGGTGTAATGACTAAAATAATGCGCAATACAAGCACTATTCAACCGGAGCGACTGAGACGTGTGTGATAGAGGAGGGATCGTCGGAGAGAAAAGAGCGAAAATGCGCTGCTGATGTTACGTTATTGCCTGTGCCGCTGGTAACAAAATGGATTGGCTTGAAATTGGAAAGAAGTGAGATTGGTCGGCTGGTCACCAATCCACGACAATCATGGAAAAATCGTCCGATTCCGATCCCTGGCCGATCGATCGGTGCATCTCTCCCTGGACCACAAAACCTTAAGTCTTAAGTGACAATTCCTTGAAATTGAGATTTAAACATCATCTGAAAGCTGAATAAATAAGCTTTGCATTGATGAATGTTAGGATAGGACAATATTTAGCTGAGATGTAACTATTTGAAAATCTGGAATCTGAGGTTGCAAAAATTTTGATAGTCTTGTCAGTAGAAAAACATAATTTCTACCAGCTGACACAAATGTATTGTTCTCTGAGGATGCGCTTAGCTTCAGCACTCTGATTTACGAGTGTGGCTGACTTATATGACTTCAGATTCGCACAATAACACCATACGCCAATTAAAACATTTACTATCTAATGACTGCGGTGTAACTCACAACATGCCGTAAGAATTTAAGAGGGAAATCTGTTAAGGTGGTGCTAGCGAACGGCATTAAAGCCAAAGATGTTCTCTTCAAATAATTAGAGGGTTTTATCACATCGTTCTCAGCTGCTGGGAAGCTCTGTTAATTAGTCTCGCGGTTGAAACGTATTCCCCTTTTCATCAAGACTGAATAAAACAGAATAATTGCAGGAATGCAATGTCAGAAAGCCAGTTGGTTTTAGCCTTCAAGACACATGCACACAGAGAGGTAATGATGTGAGTTTAGATGTGAGAGCATTCATGCATGCAATCGCAACTGGGACAGCCGGAGAGATGTCGCACCCATTTGTGCACGCGACTACGCTTACTTCTAATTTTAGCTTTTATAGCCATACGGATTATAGTCTAACATATTAGTGGGATTTCACTTGCCTTTGGGCATTTGATCCACCAAAATGGCTCAAATAATGGGTCAGCATTGTGTTTCTAGCTAGAATCATGTCATGCGAGCTACATAGATATTACGAATGGTTAAATCGCTGTGAGATGCAATAAAAGGAAAGACTAATCAAAAATGCAAATGCTCCGAGCGGCAAACCCGCTCAGCACAATAGCACTGAGTCGTGTTGGTGCTTGTTGAAACGAGACTGTTTCTCCTGTTTCGATAAAGCTGCTGCATTTTTTACAGATGTGTGCCAGGAGGAGCATGTAAAGTGTATGTTAATGTCTGTGAGCACAGAGAATGACTAATGCAAAACTGATGTTTCAGTCTCTGCATGGATGAATCTGATGTTTTTCGAGAGGGGGTACAGCCCTGCACAATATTCCAACTGTGCCACGTCATGTTACATGTAAGGTAAAAATGTTCTTAACTACTACAATTATTATTTTTAAGAAGAAATCCTTCTATAGACTTTATAAGTATTAATCTCTTTAACAAGTACTGTAGTAATACCATACTTCAGTTATGGTATTGCATACCAAGGTTTGATAATGATTCATTATGATTTTTTGCATTGAAAATTGCATTATAATTGTATTTTCAGATCATTCAGATAAAATAAAAACATAAACCATTAGTGTCATATGAAAAAAAAGAAGAAGCTTCACCTCCAGCCTCACAGAAAAAAACTTTTTATTGAGGTCAACAGTTACTGCTTTTACTCTGAGGTATAACAATTTCTATTGGGAATAAGGTGGTGTTGCTTCATTGTGCTCACTAAGGAGAGAAACAGTAAATTAAAAAGACCAGTGTCCTTGAGAGAAGACATGTGGGCATAGAGAATACCAAAAGTCAAAGTCCCAGTGTATTTGCAAGCCGCTTCCCCAACACGTCAGTCGGCCTCTTACACTTTTTCTTTATCTCTCTCTCTCTCTATGTTTCTCTTTTACTCTGAGTGAGTTTTGGCTCTATGCTGCCTTTTCCAATCAGCCGTGAATGAAGAGCTGCGCTCCATGGCATGGTCGGAGGACAGACTGCTTGCAATCTGTCAGCCTGATCTCAGCGGCTCCCGTGCTGCCAGGGAGGCAGTTAATGAGGTCAGTGGCACTTATCTGCAGCAGCCAGGACGGCCACGCTCCTGCTGTCTGATGCCCAGGTGGCATCTCTTCATCCCCGGTGATGCCCTTTCTTTACAGGTAGCCTTTTTCCACAGTGTCCATTGTATCATATCTGATATAACACTATGGCAATTCATGTTTGAATTGAATTTAAATATACTCATGCTAATCTTGAAAGAGAAATAAACACTTTCAAAACTGTTATCTCACCAGATGAAGGTTCCAAAATTAAGAGCAGAAAGGCTTTGAAGTATGGTAAGTCCTTTAAGAGGGAAATTCCAAAAAAACAGGGTTACCGTATTCATGGAAATGTTATCCGATAAAGGCCATGGAAGTGAATTGGTCATAAACCATCATACAACAAGACCTCTTTCACAAGTTAGCATGTTTATATAATTCTTGGGATAAAGGGAAACAGATATGGCAGGACCTCAAGCTCTAATATTGACTTTGGGATGATTTAACTAATGAACATTATAAAATACAAAAATATTAGTACAGTATCACCCAGGCTGTCCTCACTTTACACTGAACTTCATAAATAATTCAACATTAATTTACCAAGATGCAACTCCTAATAAAGTTCTGTAATAAGGCTTTAAAATGAGTAAAGATAGCTGCAATCAATTCAATCAAAAGAAAAGGAAAGTGTACGAGTGTGATCGGGCCTGCTTGCATGCTTTCTCTGGCCATGCAAAGACACCCAAAGATGGCGTTTTTATGGGATTAGGGTCCAGATGGTGAGTCTACACATGGTGAGTCTACACAGTAACTAAGGCAGTGGGCTAAGCCACCACTACACAGGCTTTAAGTCACTATAATCGTTGACTTCCATGAACACTATGGATAATGTAACTCCAATGATCAGTAGATCCTTGCATTAAGCATATAGATTTCATTATTTGGATCACATTGAGACCGCATTGAGTATTAATTCTCAACAAAGTAAATTTGATGGAGAGAAAACAATGGGCTAAAATCCCTCTAGATACACACTGTTATTGGACAACAAAGTTGATGGAATTGATTGATAAAATTTCTATAGAATATCTCCATGAATTTAATCTCAGGGTTAAGCGCCTTGCTTAAGGGCACGCTCACTTGGGACTTGCTTCCCATGAGGACTCAACCAGCAACCTTCTGGTTATCAGCTTCTAACATTAACCCCTTCACCACCTAGAAATAAATCAGAGCAAGTCATGAAACAATTCAGAGTCATAACGTCAACTAGGTAAATCTGAAAATCCTTTCAAATAACCTAAGTCATGATGTCCGCTTCCTGTCTCAAGAGTCCATGTGAGCAGGGAAGCAGCTATTTGAGCCAAAGGCGATTCATATAGTCATGCCCAGTAAATGGATTACTTAAAGTGTGTCCGGGTGTGTGCTGAGAGCCACGCTGGGAAACCATCCTGTCCTGAGGTGTGCAGGCACTTGGCAAGGCCCAAAAGCCCTCCACCATCCCCGTCTCCCAGAGAAACAAAAGCCAACTACAAAGCCCAAGGTGCCAACTCTGGACATCCCAACAGTCTGTTGTTGCCAGTATCCTTGGGGATTGCCTCCGAAACGTAAAAATGTACTTAAAGGTTTAGTGCACTCCAGAATTAAAATGTCCTGATAAATTACTCACCCCTATGTGATTCAAGATGTTTATGTCTTACTTTCGTCATTCCAGGATTTTTCTCCATATAGTGGACTTCACTGGGGGTCAAATTGTAGTTTCAGCAATTTAGAAAGAAATTTGAGAAAATTAGATAGTTTTGTTGCTCTACTCTAAGTTTTTGAACCAAAGTACACAGGCAAAGAACTAACCAATCGTGACTTTTCCAATGTGATTACGTAATGTGTGAAGTCGCGGAGCCTTCATTTCTTTTCGAATGAAGAAAGAAAGATATGAACATCTTGGATGACATGAAGGGTGAGTAAATTATCAGGAAATTTTAATTCAGGAGTGAGCTAGTCCTTTAAAAATGGATAAATGGCATTGACAAAAGCTCCTCCAGTGTTTAGCACTAACATACACCTAAACCAGCTAATCATATTGAAAGTATACTGCAGGAATGAGGGCCTTCAGAAACAGGATTGGATACCCCTACTAATAAGCAGTTCTTCTCAACCACCATTTCTAGAAATTACAGATGTTACACAATATGTTTTTGCTGAAACCAACAGGAAAATATGGTTGTTTCTTAGGTACCAAAACATCTGTTCCAACCAAAGCCTTTCATGACAAAATGGCAGCCGAACGCAATGAAGATGCTGTCTTCAATTCAGAGTATAAACAATGTTTTCATGGAAGAGGAGGGAAATCACTCTTAATCACATTAGCACAAGCCTTTTGTTATGCCAAGAACATTCAAGAAATCAAGACTAAGTTATGTTCCTGTATTCTTCTTCTGTTCTGTTGTGTATAGAGACACCTGACAACCGCAGATGACCAAAATAACTGCAGCCTGCAAAAGGGAAGAAAAAGAGGAACACAAAAGAGAAAGCCACAAACAAAAAGACACTGAGAGGCTAGAGAGAACAAGCAAGCGACTCCACGGCAGTAGAGATGAGATGGGAAAGGGAGAGACAGATACTGGAAACATAAAAGCAAAAGCCCATAGGAAAGAGGGTGGAGAGAGCAGACAGCAGCCATTGGACGAAGGGAAATAAATCCCCATGGCCAGATGGTGCTCCCACATTCACAGATTAGCAACCCAGCTAAAGTCTGAAACGCATACAAACACACACACACATGAAGTTACCTTTAAAGGACCAAGTAAAGGCTGTCAGGGTCTCAAAATGGCATTAGTGTACAAAACAGCATTAGCAAATAAGACTTCACACATGAAAGATCCTGTGGTGTGTCTCGCAGTCGCTTGCAATTACTAGAGGCAATAGGAAATTGGGTATGAATGGAATCATGCTGACACAGCAGGGAGCAAAAGCTCTTGTTGACCTCTCTATCTTACACATGAATTGTGCATCAACGTACTGATTTCCTCAGACCATCGGTCTCCTGTAACCCTCTCAGGGCCATCTGTCATCTTGGGATGAGTCTGTCTGTGCATGCATATGTAAGTGTATGCTCATGTAGCCGATTCTAGGTGTGCCATTTCCTGCTTGGAATCGTTCATGGAAAAGATTGCTTTTAATTTTTTATTAGGATAATTCAACTTAGCCAGTGCCACAAATCCTCAGATTGACAGTGGCCTCCAAAACAACCAAAGAAACCACTCCAGCGTCCTCAGCACAAGATGATCACTTGGGCCCACAGCTACTTCTAATCTTAGCCTACAAAAGAATATTCCCAATTATTTATCCAAATGGCCATTTTCCTTATTTTAAGTAGTTTGAATCCTGGCCACTTTGTTTCCTGTCTACTCTATAGTGTCCTATAATAATAAAGGCAAAGAATGTTGGGGTTGGGTCTTTTGAAGGCATGCCCAGGGGCCCAGTTTGAGTAGGTTGAGTCAAGAGTCAAGACTGAGACGTCAGATCAGTGTGTCATCCCTGTTGCCATTGCTCTATGGTTGTTTTAGCTGGCTGAACATGTTGAAATGTTATTTATCGGATCATAAAGTTCTTGTAAACTGGCATACTGTATTTTGGTGATTATTGCCATTAGTAAGTATCTCATTGGTGCAGTGTGAATTAGCCTTGAAAGAGTACAAGAATAAAAGAGAAAATGGTGTAGCAGCAGGATTGGTCAGTAAAAGGTGTTAAAAGTAAAAAATATATATATTTTAGCAAAAGTCTGTTAATCTGGGACATCCGAAGCCATTTTAACATTGCACAAAATACCACAGCTTTTTCAGAATAAAGGTAATTAAGAGGAATCAATTGGGACAGCTTGAGGGAATGGTCCCTGGGCTACTCCTGTCTATTGCTCTCACATCAAACTCAGATATCACCAGCAGGCCCACCCCAGAAATAAAAAGAGGGAGATGAAAAAAAGAGAGAGGGTACACATCAAACAACATGTCACAGCTGCCGAGCAGAGACAACAAGATTAAACTGTCCTATTTTTTATTTTTATTTTTTATCTCCACTGTCTACATTTTTCCCTGTCTCTGCCTTACACCAACAATTTCCTAACAAGGCACGACATGATAAAGCTACATGCGATAAATCCTATCTCCTACAATCCTATATCCTACACCTTTATCTGAAGTGACTAGCATCACACTCAACATATACGTTTAATCAGCATGTAAATTCTAGCACATGACCTCATGGATTCATAGTTTTTGTCTTAACCACTTGCAACAGCGACAATCAATGCTAGAGAAGATAAATTGATCTCTATTTCTATCTGGGTAGCCACAATTATATCACTGTACCAAATGTCAGTAAAATATAACTAAAATAAGGCCATTTTGGTTTTATTTTTGCTCCAAGTAGCTACATGCTATACTTGTGGGGCTTCCTCCTCCCTCACAGACAACATGGATGAAACAGTTGTGAATAAGACATAACATGTCCCATAAGAACAGGCTTTGATGTCAACAGCATGAGTTTTATCATCAAACAGGGAAGAATGTTGGCAATATTTGCACTAATGCTGTTTGATGTCTGCTACTTTTGAGCATTAGCATCATTAACGCAGGTTCTGTGGACCCATGCTAGTCTCTTAGCTTCTCATTTAACACAGTTTAGGTCACCTTATGAAAAGTCAGACGCTCTCAAATTTGATCAGTGATCCTTTTAAGACTGAGTGGATGGAGTGGTTTGTCGTGACAAACCACTTGATTTAATTTGATGAGTTGCTGGAAAACCAACCACTATTTGGAGCTCCACAACAGGAAGTGAGAGCTCTCGTGGAGATATTAGCATTATCAGTACTTCACAGATAATTCCTTTTAAAATTACAACTTTACCTTTAGCTTCACTGAATGTGGAAAGCAAATGCAAAATCCTTTGAAAAGTTTTTTTTCTTTTTTTTTTCTAAATAACGATCTAAAAGGGATCAGACTGTTAAACTAACTGCTAGGCCACAGAGGCCTGACCTCTGTAAAGTATTCAGTCAGATATAAAAGCCTTCACATACACATTGAAGCAGTTTTTCCCGTCACATTAGGTCAAGTGTTCACATTTAATCAAGGTCAAGAGTTCACTGTGGTTTGTTTAAGCCTTTCACGTTGTGTGTATACATCAATTTCCCTCTGTTCTATTTGATGGGCCAGATCAAAACAACAAAAAATATCATGTTAAAATTTCACTGCTATTGGACACTAATCAAGTTCTAATTCTAAATTTAAGGAAAATGTGACCTACACTTAATTATAAAACATTAAATTGTTTATCCACATTGTTCCCATTAGAGAGCACAGGCAGTAATCAATATTAGCGCCTAAACATTTACCAGGGCTCCCACTGCTCGGGAAATTTGATGTTTGCCCCATTGTCGGGAAGGAGACAAATGTGCCCAGGCGTACACACACACACTCATTCCTTCAGCTGATCAACTATGACAGGTCTTTTTCCCAAGTAAATGCATGTGTGGGGTGAATTATTCTGTGCTGTTTACTGGATGCATCGACTAGAAATGCTTTGCAAAAGCAGCGTGTCTGTGAATTGCATGAATAGGTAGATTTTACATTCCGGAAAGTCATTATCTGGGTCATTAACATACTAACACTGGGCACGAAATGACAAAGGAGCCCAACCAATGAGGAATGTTTTATGTAACCAAAAAAAAAAAAAAAAAAAAAAAAAATAGGATTTTGGTGGTGGAGGCAAAACTTAATGTCATTTCTTATACAAATAGACCCATGAAGAGATACTTTGATTTGTTTCAATTAATCTAAGTATTTAGCATATTACAGACTTAAAGTAGGCTGAAACTGCAGACATTTCCATGCTGATTTTGAGTCCTGGTTTAAATATGTTCAAATGTGTTAACACAAAGCTGCTTACTGTCAGCTGTAAGCCTGAAAAATTATCCAAAATATTATTAAACAAACAGGCAAAAGGCAGAGAATGTGTAAAACTATTGTGTGTCTAATCTGTGAAGCATTTTCTGTTGGTGCAAATTCTGTGTGGGCCTGGTTAGCAGTTCGCGGTTAGCATGTGTTAAGACTGATTCTCACGTTTAGGCTATCCACTGGCCAAATCACAAGATCAACAGATACATTATCAATGAAATATCCCAAAGTCATTTGGGAACTCAAAGAAGTCAGCAAGAACAACTTATTCCTCAGATTTCTGCATTATGAGTATTTATAAGTCGAAAAGTACAGACTCAATGTGCTAATGTAAATGTTGTTTAAATGACTTCTGGAAATGTATAATCGTAAAGCAATGGTGTTGTTTATTTTATTTTGACTTAATTTGAAATGAACAACTACTACCGACATAGACTGACGGACTGTGTTTATCTATTAAAAAACAAATCATGTTAGAATGAGAATAATAAGCTAGCAGCATGTTTACAACAGAGATATGCAAGAGATATGCAGATATGCAAAATATCATGTTAAACCTTGGGTTCTCAAATAAACGCCATGGGCAGCTTACTGTAAAAAGCTTTAAAATTTAGATCATGAGTGTCCAATTTGCTGATGGAATGGCTATGTTAGCTTCTGGCTAGTGATCTAACTTAGCATAATGCTACGGCACGCAGCTTATCGTGATTAATTAATAATTGGAGCTCTATATAATACCTCAGAGGAATGACTGGACTCTCTAGTATTCAAGAGAAATGTTGAAAATCTCCCCAAGACATTCCTAGGCAGAACATAATAAAGTAACAAGCATGCTAATCCAGATAACAAAATGTTATGTTCTAAGAACATTTGCTAACTTTCCAGTGAGATAGGAAAACATTTATCTGAATGTTCAAAATGTCCATTTTGTAAATGTTTTTGGTTGCATATGAACATCAAGGAACACTCTATGTTATGTTATCATTTTGCAAACATTATAGCAACATTACTTGTATATGATCATTAAAAAAATGTTGCAAACATCTAACTAAAATGTTTCAGAAAAGCATTCCATGAATGATGTATTAACATGTTTGTGCTTTTTAATGTTTTTTAGAACATTACTAAAGACCAGTTAACTTTATATGAACATTGTATTAGCATTGCTGTTTGTAAGTTTGTTCGATTTAGGATTTAACAACAAGCTATGTATGCTAACAAACAATTGCTAACTAGCTACGACAAGCATCAGAATATGTTGGTATCAGAATATGGTGGTACTGTAGTTTCTTTGTTTCCGGGGTTATTCAGAATTGCTCCACCAACAGAAAAATATAATTGGACCAATGAGATTAAACACAAAAGGAGAAACTGCCAAAGACTGATAGCGCCTTTTATTTCCATATGCGGTCTGCGTTTTGAATGTGAATCTGCTGACCTTCTATACCACACACAAAAAATACCACACACATAATTAGTAAAATTTCCCCACTAAATGTGTTCTGATTGGCTACAACAGTGTCATTAGGACCAGATAGCTATAACTAGCTATTCAACACCATGTGCTTAAATGACTGTATTAGATAATGCAAATATCTGATAAAAAAAAAAAAAATGTGTGTTAGAACATTCTATCCCAAAGGGGCTGGTGGCTTCTGACTCTGTTGACCACAAAATATGTGTTGAATTCAGTCAAACCTGCTAAAAAAAGCCTGAACTCCATATGAACCATGATGCTTTGATGCATTGTGCTGGAAGCAGAATTATAAAAACATATCTGCTAGCTGCCGGAATTCATCTAGATGGTGCGCAGGAAATCAAGGTGGGCGCACCATCCTTGAACATTCACTGAGCATTACCACGGTAGAAAAAAGGATGTGTGCACTACACCATGGCCAAACCTAATCAGCACATTAACACATGCAAGGTAAAAGAGACGTAAAAACAGTCATATCACAGCTCCATTAGCATGGGGACAGCTGGGAATTGGGTCAAAGTAATTGCCCATCAGTGGAAATGCGAGAAGGGGAAAAGGGACAGAGTGGGCAAGAAAAGGAGAGATTTTTTTTAATGTAGGAAATGTGAGAATGAGAAGAGGGGGTGGGACAGGAAACATCAACTTGACAAAGAAAAGATGGCACATATGTGATAAGAGTACACAGGAGGAGGATTTCAAGAGATAAAAAAAAGAGTACAGGCTAAATAAAGATGAAGCATGTACTCTGCTCGTTCATAATTTAAGATAATTTGAAGGCTTAGTGGCTGAAGTTGGCTTTTCTGTATGTTTCTATTTATTTCATGTTGATAAGCCTGCTACTCAAGATCTAAACTCAGCCGCTCACAGTCTGTTCACTGAGCATAATGTTTACAAAGATGAACTTTGTCAAACTGGCAAGCTCTAATCTGGTTGGTCGGACTCTTTATTTAGCTATTTTTTTTGTCATTCTATATATACATCCATCGATTTAAAATATTATGTCCCCTTAGTACCAATTGAGCAATATTTAAACACCACAGTCTACCTGAGTATTGTTCCATCCCTTTATCTTCTGAGGTCTACTTCCAGCAGGATAATGCAACATGTCACAAAGCTCAAATCATCTCAGACTGGTTTCTTGTACATGACAATGAGTTCACTTTACCCAAATGGCCTCCACAGTCACCAGATCTCAATAAAGCAGCTTTAGGATGTGGTGGAACAGGATATTCGCATCATGGGTGTGCAGAAGACAAATCTGCAGCAACTGAGTGATGCTATCAAGTCAATATGGACCAAAATATTTTAGGAATGTTTCCTTGTTGAATCTATGCCATGAAGAATCAAGGCAGTTCTGAAGGCAAAAGGAGGTCCAACCTGGTACTATGAGGTGTACCTAATAAAGTGGCCAGTGAAGATTACACAGTCCTATAGAGGGTGCAACAGGATAATACATGTTTAAAGGAATTTCACATTTACGCACGGTTTCCAAACATTTAAAATGATTAACAAAATGTATACTCCGAAAGGTGTAAAATAGCTTAGAAACTGAATAGTTCAAGCATGTATCTGTTAATAACTAAATCCCACAGCGTCACTACTACTAGAGAGATGCTGTCATGTAGAAATAATTCACACACACAATCGCTCTCACTAATGCATTCATATCAATGTAATCTTTACTGTGCTACTTTATCTGTATCTGATTTGGAATGAGCGATTTTATTTGTACTGTTCGTTTTTGCGACAGCTGTCGTGTCGTGCCACTCCGCATTGTCTACACTGGATGCGACAAAGTGGCCGTTGCACATCCTTTGAACTTTGTGTCAGTACAATATAAAAATGAGCCCAGATGCACGTGAACACTGAATTCTGTTCACTTCCTCGTGTATTTGTGCCTGAAATGACACATACGCATGTAAATATCAAAATGCATGTCTCTGCAAGTATCCTTTTAAACACAGTTGCTTATGGCTTAGGTAAAGGTAAACAACTGAGAAAGAAAATGTATAGTAAATTGGTTCACAGCAGTTTAATGTTAGAATATGCAGTGTTATTTTGCATTTGATTATTCAACCAGTATACCAGAATACTGTTAGACTTACCTATTTGACATATCTATTTGTATATTAACCTGTTAATTAACATAAGTAATAAACTTAACTATTAATTAACATATCCTTCACTTAACCAAGGAATATATTCTGAGACTTTTAGTCAGACTAATTTTTTTCAATGGAAATGCAGTTTTATGTCACTACTAAGAACTGTTTGACTCCAGACTCTAGCCTCCAGTCATGTGACCTCTCTCTCACACACACACACACACACACACACACACACACACACACATTCACACACACTCACAGGGAGAGAGAGAGAGAGAGAGAGAGAGAGAGAGAGAGGCCATGCAGACACACACATACACATGTCAGCCATAGTGAACATGCCATACACTGTCACCATTAACAAAGTCATTGAGGGCTAATCAATAGGCAGTGAGGCCTTTTAGAAGACAAAAGTGTTTCGTTCTAAAAGCTGACTTCAGCTTTCTATTTCAGGCTTAGGGAAAAGGACAGCCTGGCGATTTTTAGTAGAGAAAAAATAAATCTGTGCACCTAACCATCAGCACTTTCAGGATGTTGTAGTGAGAATAATATGCTTGTGAGAACAGGTTTTTGGTTTTGGCTTTGGGGACTTTTTATAGCACTTCCATACCCGTGAGAGAACAGTTTAGAGTACCTGCCTCCACTCTGTATACATTTGCCCACTTTTTATTTAAACCCAATCAATTGGTGATTAAAATTAAGCCACGTCTACATTTCTGTATAGCTAGTTTCACCCAGAAATACATCAAATTAAATTGCATCAACAAAAATTATAAATATGCAAGCCACATTTAAATCCATGTTCACATGCAAATGTAATAAGTTACAAACATTAGTGAAATATACCAATCCCTCATGCTAATCTACATTTGCTCTACAACACAAGGTCGGCAGACATGTGATTCACCTCCCCGGCAGTGACTTGCTTACTAAACCATGCTAATTTCTGACTGTGACAACAGGGTTGTTATGGTAATGCTGGAATCCCTGTGCCAGAGTTCCGCAGGCCGGCTTCTGTTTCACAGCGGTTGCCATAACAACAACGGAACTCTCAGAAAGAATCCCACAATGCTTAGGGCCCTTGTGCCGGCCTTGTCTACAAGTGGGATAAGGCATATCCTTATAGGAAAGAGATACTTTCAATCACAAACACAAAAGTTGTACTTGAGTTTGCAAATAAGAATGTTTCAAAGAAGCCTTGGAAACATTCATAATGGATTCATATAAACCGCTAAAACAATGTATGTGAAAGTTCCTGGAAAGATAACACTTGTAGGCCTTCGCTTCCCAAGTGATGATCAAAAGGTGACTAAATAAACTCGCACCAAATAAGCATCGCACCAATTTGTTGGCGAATTCTTACAGTTTGTAGCAGATCTCAATGATTAGCACTAGCGCTACCCATCAACAGGAAGAATTAATTGTTGAGGTTGATAAACAGCAAGACAGCGACTGTTGGAATACAGGGAAGTCTGAAGAAAAAGCACCTGGAATTTACTTCAAATCAGGGAAATATTGATGCAACGTAAATGTTTGATTTGAGACCTAGTGAGCGACTGAAAGAGAGCTAATCAAGTTTGTTCAGCAAGTTAAATCAGGACTCTTATTGCGAGAGCGCCGGAATGTTTAACTAATGACCTGCCGGCTGCTCAGTCGGGTTCATTCAGGAGCGTCGGGTTCGGCCGGAGGAAAGGGTAAATAGGAGGATTCCGTCGTGCCGCTTTCACAGCGATTATGTCGCTTTTGACATAAGACTTGGGATTTCGAACGAGAGGACATGTCTGAGGGAGTATCTAACTGAGGATTTGCTGAATGCGTCTTGGTTGTTAGAAAAGCGTGGTAAACCTATTTGCTGCCAGAGCGTCTCAGGTATCAATCCGTGTGTGTTGAACAATGGATCTGTGTTCAGCACCTTGGACAGCGCCTCCTGTAAAACCATTCGCTCTGTTGCTTCTTTATCAGATCTTTTCATTAATTCAGAGCACTTAGGACTAATGATACAAATGCAATTGAAACGTGTTCTATCCTCTGCAGGAGGATGTAGCTCAGATATTATCTGTAATGTTACAGTGAGGTTTAACTATAAATCCAAATCCTAGGTCCAGCTTATACTCTACATTACAAACAATACTCAGAGAGAGTTATACATTTAATAAAATGCAGCTTAAACACAATATGAATAAATGTTTTCTTGACATTCAAATGTTTAGGTCAGTACGTTTTTTTTTCTTTATTGATTCAAAAGTACAGTAAAAATAGTTTTCTATTTTTATATATTTAAAAAGCTGAAATTTCAGCATCATTTCTACAGTCTTCAGTGTCACCTGATCCTTCAGAAATCATTCTAATATGCTGATTTGCTGCTTAGGAAATATTTATTATTATTATAAATGTTGAAATCACTTGTGCTGCTTCATATTTTTGTAGACACTGCAATACATTTTTTTCAGTTATTTAATGTGTATATGTACGAGAGAGAGAGAGAGAAAGAGAGAAATTTAAAACTCTTTACAGTCACTTTTGATTAATTTAAAGCATCCTTGCTGAATAAAAGTATTATTTTCTTTAAAAATAATTACTCCAAACTTTTGAACACTAGTGTGTGTGTGTATATATATATATATATATATAGAGAGAGAGAGAGAGAGAGAGAGAGAGAGAGATAAAAATTAATTATGTATAGCAGCTATTCTAACTATATAATGAAAAATAAAAGCACAAAATAATGAGAATACACAAAAAAAGTTAAAGTATTAATCATATCCACAGAAAGCCATTAGACCCAGGCAAGCTCGCTAAGGCCACAGGCTGACCGTAAGACTTCATTAAGAATGAAGCTTTTAAATGCCGTTCGAAGACAAAATAAGAGTAATGATCAGGAGCTGACAGTTTTTTTTATATAACTGACATTCATTGCCTCTAGCAAACATTCAGCAGGGGTGCTCGTAGAGGTAACTCACAACACAAAGTGTGTGCAAGTTTGTATGGGGCTCAGGATGACAGGTCGCGCGTTGCCAATTCTACTCCCCCAGCAAGCTTTCCTTCCCAAATGTTCATGTTTGCTTGCATTGCAACAGTGACATTTGTGACTGAACATGTGAACAAGCCCCTTCTGGTTAAGGATGGCTGTAAACAGTTTGGTGGAGGTATCGACTGCTGACATCTCCTGTGTTTTGTGCCTTGTTATTCCCTTCTCTGTCTGCTTCTTTATCCCTGTGTTCCACTCTTGCTGATATTCAGCACAATCACACATTTTGGAGATGCGTGAGGGGTGAAGAGGTTCCAGAAGTTTCACAAGAGATGCATATGATATGCCAAAATAACAATACGGACAGCAAAAATGTTTTATATACTACACTGAGATATGTGCTTTCTAGCATGAACAAAACCCAAATTTGGTAAGCAGATTTGGAGCTAGTTTTTGCTATTTAAAAAAGTTAGCGTGTTGCTAAGCTAGCCACCTAACACCTGATAATTTTTGTCTGTTACTCTTAACGTAAGTGTGTAATTTGCAAGTAATTTGTGTTACTAACCTAAACAAAATCCAAAATTGGTAAGAAAAATTATACTAATAAACTCTCCCAGGAGTCGGTTTGGAATATGGAGATTTTATTTTGCTATTATATAAATTAGCGTGTTTTAGCATGCTGCTACGTTAGCCTAAGTGGTTAAACACCTAGTAAACTCTAGTATGTAGTGGCATTTAATGTTTTTCACTTTCATAAATTCAATTTTATCAACCATATTATAATCTGATAGATGAAAATTACAAATCTAGACACTTAGAAAAGTAAAGCACACCTCAACATATCACCACATCATATGAGGTATTAGCCTTAGCAAACATCGCTAGCAACTACAGTCTGAAATGTCTTCCAAACAAACAAACGGTCCACCTTTAGCTTTTAAGAAGGAAATGTAGAACCGGCAAATAGTTTATATCGTATAAAAACAGCACTGAAACTGTTTTGCTAAATTAATACAAATTACACCAAAAATCTCCCACTAAAGTTTCTGGTCTTGGTTACATGGAAGTCTGTGTGATTTCATCTCCCATTTTATCGTTTGCCAGGTTAAAAAATTGAGGTCTGGACACTTAAAATAGTAACACACCTCAAAAAGCTGCATGATTTGAGACATCAGTCTTAGCAAATTGCTAATAACAATCTAAAATCTGGCACTGAGACTTTATTCTTTTAATATATGTAAATATTAGTAATTTGCACAATTAGCTTAAAACCCTAAACTTGTATTTTTACTAATGATCTCTCAACAAGTCATTAGGAGGATTGTGTTTTAGCACATTGCTATGCATTTGCTAGCCATCTGAGACCTGTTAACCCCCAAGTACAAATATTCAGGACGATATTGTGATTTTATGATCTGCCAGGTGAAAATTTGAAGTCTGAAACACTTGAGAACACCACAACAAGCCACATGATTTGAGGCATCAGCTTTAGCAAGCATCACTAATAACTAACTGCAGGCTGAAATGTGACAGTCTCGCAAACAAACAAACTTTCCACCACATACTTTTTGAATAAAAGTTCTCATAGTGCCTCCAGAACACCTCCATCAACATTTCTGAAATCCCAAACACTCTTTTTTCCTGTCACAGGCGAGTGTGATGGCACATAACTGCACTTAATGATCTACTGAACAACAATGGACACCCTCCTTCTCACCCCGTCTCTTCGGCAGCCCACAATCACATCCTTCTATAACATTATAATTGAGCGCATCCTCTTCATTAAGCTAAGATGAATATTCAATGGCGAATATCCAAAGCGTTCCCGGGCCCAGAGTGATGCTGGACCTCTATAGCCATCCATCCAATACAGATTAAATTAGGGGACATAATAGTTTCCCCATCTGCCTGTTAACTCCTTCCTTTAAGCAGAGTTAACAGATGACAAACAAGTCTCAGAAGAACTGGAAGAGTGCTATTAGCACTATCGCGTCTATCAGCACATGCTAACTGCTAGTGTTTTAAACGCTTGACTTAGGACGTTAACAAACTTCTGAACTATGATTTTAGATATCTTGAAAGCAGAAGGCCTGGAATGGCGGATTATGAGCTGATTAAAAAATCTGGTCAAATTATTGCTAAACCGTTAACGATAACAATTCACTTTTAATGGAAAACAAATGTTTCCCTCAATAAATAAGTTCTACACAAGCAACTAAGAAGTATTTTGAGAAAAAAAAATTGATGCACATCAAGAAATTAAGACAGTGGTTATATCAGCTGGCCAAAAAAAATTATAATATTATTTAACCATGAGTGGGTCACATCACGAAGGCAGCCATTTTGAAATCACATGACCAGCTGAAGTTACTAGCATCTTGGTAAAGCCATAGAATTGGTCAATTTTGTTCCAGAATAACTTATTTATGTCTCATTGCAAATGGCACATTTGTGCAATGGCATCAGTAATTTTAAACATTTAACATGAATCTTCATCCACACCACTAGGTGTCAGTATGAGTTCAAGACAACAACCAGCATGGTCAGCCAATGTAAATGCTAATAAAAACTTAAAGTTCAGCTTCAAAAGATGAACCTGATTAGTATACATTCAAAGTGTTTAACATGTATATAAACTTTAAATTAGCTTCTTTGTTGATATTCATTCAAACAAATGCTAGCGCTGACATGTTGTTTATTTACACATTTTTTTTTTTCAAACATCGAATAACAAAGCGCTGTATGGTTGGAATTCAGATAAATCAACATAAAAACGTCCAACATCCGATGCAGCATGAGTGCTGCCATTCGCAAATGCCCCAAGGATATGACATTACATAACATTATGGGCTGTAATTGCGCACATTAGTAAATTATACATCACCTCTAGGCATTACGAGGACATTTGGCTCTTTACCCATAAAATTGGGCAGCCTGGCCCTCTCACAGAAGATTTCCCTCTTATTATCTCCATTATATCAACAATGTCACCTATGACTTATGTAGAGAAAGCAGCGGTGAATAGTGTAGTTACTAAAATGAAGCCATACTTCGGTAGCCTTTTTCTCATAATCAAAATAAAGGGTTGAATTTGATATATGTGCTGGTAATCACCATCTCAAATATGATAATTCCCTTCCAACCTTAACAATGGTTCTCTACTGATATCACCTGTTCTGGTCCCAAAAAAGCCAAATTTGTAAGAAACAAAACCATTGTTAAGGTTTGATCTGTATATTTCTCTCCTGATTCAGACAAGAACTTTTATTTTTTTCACTGGACAAAGCAATACTATGGTATCATAGTTTAGCCAGAAGCAAACATGTAAAGTTAAAATCATATTCATGATTTTTTTGTTTCTTACAAACACAGATTTTTACTTAGATGTTAACTGGAGTCACTTTTTGGTTTATTGTCATGTTTTTATCAGCCGTTTGGACTCTCATTCTGACGGCACCCATTCACTGCAGAGGATCCAGCAAGTGATGTAATGCTACATTTATCCAAATCTAATGAAGAAAGAAACCCATCTACATCTTGAATGGCCTGAGAGGAGTACATTTTTCCCAATTTTCATTTTTAACTGAACTATTTATTTTAATAAAAAATATCTTAAAGAACAAGCAGAATTAATATTGACCTGCTATGATTTCTACAGTAAAATAAGAGACAAGGCCTTCATTGATGTGAACTGTGTGGTGCATTAGCAGGCTGTGGGGTTAGCATCACATTCAGCATGCCCATTGCATCACAAAGACCCATTCACAAAGAGCCAGCGTGAAGAGCTGTTTTTCAATGGCATGCCAGAATCTCAGGGGGGTCGGCCTTTTGGAGAACATCCATGAGTTTCCATCTTCTGCTGCCTCGGAATGTAAAACTCCCATTCTTTTGACAGATCTGCTTTCCTAGATGACAAATACTTGATCTGTTCTTATAAGTTTATAATTCTGTAAGCTCTTAAAATATATGACAGCGGATGACAGCGGATCTGACAAATGGACCGTATCTGAGGTTCTATGGCCTCCCTGGGGAGAAACTTAAAGTTTTCACTTTGACTGCTTTGCTATTACTTGCAAACAAAATGCAGCACTAAAGAAGAAGAAATGGCACTGCACTTCCATCTCTTCATCTTTCATATATGTGTGATTTTTTTAGTCAAGGACACTTTGGACAACTTACACCTTAAAAAGTACAACTTTAAACATGATACATTTAATATGTATTTTGGTATAAGAATTTTGGTACATGTGTTCACAGTTTGACTTTCTTATTACCAGTTTGATTTTAACTTAAAGTTTACATTTCAGAAGATTTTGTTTTCTTAATATATTTGTATTTACATTTTAATTGTTTTAATTTAAGTTTTAGATTTAGCAATTTTAGTCACTTTTATTCAACTTAAGCACATATTTTTAGATAGATTTTAGATTAAAATCTTTTTTAAAAAGACTTTTTTTAATATTGTGTTATGTATGAATGAGAACTTTTTGAGAAAAAAAACTGACTTGGTCATAAAATGCAAGTGAACAACTTTGAATGCAATATACATATTCATATATATATAATAAATGTATAAATGTAAAGTTATAAAAAAAGGTCATGCAAATCAATGTCCTCTTATTTTTTTCTAATATGAAACATCATCTTTTAAATTACACTTTCATAATAACCAAATATAAGAACTATACAATTGTTGTCTAACATGGTTATTTTAATTGCCATACAAAATGTAAAAAATAAAAATAAAAAAATAATAATATATACATACATATATATATATATATATATATATATATATATATATATATATATATATATATATATATATATATATATATATATATATGTTTTTTGCCAAATTAGTGTTTACACTCTTCTAAATCTTAGGGACAACTCATTAAAGACACTCAATTAAAAACTATAAGGCTATTATTAAGGCTTTTTCTTCCTCCAAAAATGGTTTCTTTGCAATCAATTGGAGACTTTAAATAAAAGTAATTTAAAAACAAGGCTTCAAACCACTAACACCAAAAAAAAAAAAAAAAGCCAGCAAATAACATCTATCAAAAACACAGAAGTGAAGGCTGCCATTTTGTATCGTGACTCACGCGAGCACAGAAAGCCGAGACCACCAGGACTGAGTCTAGCTCCACAACAATGCATCTTACTGATCTGCATTAATCTGACCGATGTGACAGCTGGATTGTAGATGACCAATCACACACCCGCCCTAATGCTGAACATGGTGACTCATCAGGGCCTTACCAGACCAATCATTCAGATTCCCAATTTACTGCAGCAAACGTTTCATTTTTAATAATCCATACAAGCCTTTTTATCCATAATCCATACAAACCCCGGTGTTAGAATTTGCTTCTGTGTGTACATGGAGCTTGTCTGTATCTATCAGGCACAGTAGGGGATCTGTGATCTGCACTGGCATTTAAAACACACTCTGCCGTCACACTTTTGGGTGAACGGTGACCACTGCAACACGCTGACAGTGCATTTGTTCCGTGAAGACGCAGTGCGTTTGTTTGAGAAGCTTGTGTGGTCTCAGAAGATGCTTCTGGTGTGGATGATGCGTGTTTGAGCTCAACACGAGATGTTTTCCACCGTGCACCTGTTGGAAACGCGCCGCGCGCATCGCCTCCTGTCGGTGGAGTGTGACATCCTCACCAGCAGCAGTGTGTGTGGAGCCTACTACTGTAACATCACCTTAGTATTCAACAGTCGTGCAGAACGAGTTACATGCTGAATGCAATACGTGTTATAGTAACACCCTGGTGATTGTGTTAAATATCATAAAACAGGTTATTGAGTTTCTCCTCGGAATTAACATAAAACATTCTACACTGCGTATTAACACGGCTTCTAGTTTTATATGTTATTTGGCGCTTTCAAATGATTTATAAGCAAGCCACATAAAACGTATCTGGAATCTGTTTAATTTGTATAACCTCGTTATATCAAGGATGGCAAATAAATAAATGTTCAACTCACCCACTCCGATTTTTTCGTCCTCGGTCGGTGTCCACATGATCCCGGTTAAATAGCCAAGATATCAGAAGAGTTTCGGTTAAATGTCATGCACGATGACACGGTAAAGTTGAAGCAGACGGTCAGACGTGGTTTTTCTCTCTCACAGCCGTGTGTTTGATGAAACAATCGACATGTTTCACGCGTCAGCTCAGGTTCCCCATCCGTGCGTTATGGATGCGGCGGCGGCAACATCTGAGGACGCAGACGATCATTTATTTATTTCGTTGACTCGGTCAGTCGTGATTTAGCGCTGGAATCCGACAAAACAGCGCGAGGACGAGCTAACCTTGAGCGTTTCTCGAGTCGCGAGCGCGCGGGGCGCTCTCTCGCGCGTAATCGTTGCAGTTTTCCGTGATTTTACGCGGTGAGCAGGGATACTCTTCAGCGCCGGTGCTGCGCCATCTTCATCTCTCCGTCCGTCCGCCGTCACATGACGCAGATTGTCGCTCTTTAACGGGACACGCGCTTTGCCGTAGCGGTAAACGCTCGAGAGAGCGCGCGCTGGCTTATTGACCCGTGTTTGGAGTTATTAGGATGCTCGATCTTTTAAAGCAGCTGACAGACACTTCACATTGGTTTTCATTCGACAGTTTAAATACATAGTTAGGCATTAAAACAAACAAACAAACAATGTATGGTAGGCCTATAGCCTAGATGAATTTACTTGATGGTGTGGCTTCCCTTTCATTAATTCATTAAATTATCGAATGTTTGTTACCTCAGTTTTATGGTAAGGATGACTCACACCCGAGGTGGAAAAAAGTGCATTTCCATAATAACTTAAGGTAATCTATTTTCACACACTAACATTACATATATATATATATATATATATATATATATATATATATATATATATATATATTAAGAACATATATATCCCAGTATTTAAAAAAAAAAAAAACCTTATTTAGTTATCACTTGTAGTAGCCTAAGCTTGAACCCATCTTCCATACACGGGTACACTCAAGTGGTGACGAATACATTTCTGAAATACTGTACAGAGATGTTAAAAGGGCATTTTAGTTTATATTCATGGCGTCCCCAAAAAAACATAAAAAAATAAAATAACAAATAACAAAAAAGCACAATTGAGTACACTTTTGGTTTTGAGACTATCATTTGTCATAAATAATAATTTTAGTATACTTATAATTAGTGCGGGAAAATAATTAGCCTAACTCTAAATACATTATGGAAGTCTTTGTTTATGTCTTTGTTTGTTTTCACCTGGGTCAGTGTGCTAAATGGATAAAACGCGCGCCTGTTTAGATTGACATTTGTCAGACTGACACATGCGCATTTGTTATTAATGGCAAGCGATATTGTTATTAAAGTCAGAACCGAATTTTACGCGCGAGTTCGGTTGACGTGTGCTGTAATGAACGAAAAGTTGTGAAACCTGTGTATGTGTATCAACTACACGTAAGTAAAAGCTCTCTTGTTATGGAGAATGGTAGAAAGTGTCGGATGTGGTGTGGTCAGCGAGTAAAGGGGGGCTAAATTTGATAAACAAACAGAGTTTTTGACCTCTTATCTGACAGGATTAAAGCAGCGGGAGTGACCCAAAATTGTTTGGTATAAAAATTAAATCCCAATGGATGCAATACAAAGTCTTTATATTCTAAAGCCTATCATCGCGAGGTAAACGTCAATATATAGAGAATGTGGTTTAAGAAGGCTATTTAAAATATAGGACTAATGCAGTAACCAATGAGTGTGAACGCAGCCAAAATGGGATTTTAACATAAGTTATACTTTAAGGGTCATGTTTGTATTGTGTGTCATTTATGCCGGGATAGACTGATAAGACTGTCTGAATGTGGGTTAACCAGCCATCTGCCAAAAGGCTTATAATTCCTAATCTGACTATGAGTATCTGGGCATAATTGTGTTGCCAGATATTGTCTTTCTGCAGAGCTAAGTGTGCCAGGTTTCGTGCCACTCGTTTAGTATAATGATTTCAGTAGGCCTACCTGGTGATGTATAAAAGCTATAAAAACTGCTTGAGACAGCAGTTGTTTTAAGCTCCCAGAGGTTACAATAAAAACAACCCTCTTGCTTTGTTTATTTTTGTGTGGTTTTCTTCTTCTCCACAGACTTGAACAGTGAATCCTGTAGATTCGAGCTCACACTGTCCTGCAGAAAGAAAACATGATGATACTGCAGATGAATATCATCAGGAAACGAGCAGGTGAAGCAGAGACACAGGGGAATCAAGCGCTCTCACTAACCTTCCCTTCTCATTTAGACTACTCAACTATTCATTTAGAAACGACTGAGCCCATTAGCAGTGTGTATTACAGCCTCACATTAATGTGCATTTTAGCATCAGCATCAAACAGAGCAGCTTTGAAAACTAACACTTTATAAAATAATTCACATTTGTGGCAGGGGTTTATTAATTTGTTTCAATGACTATAAATAACCAACATTAAATATTACATATAAACATATATTATGTGTTATGTCATATGTTTAAAAGATGATATATTGTATAATATTTATATAGACATCAACATTGGATATTCGTAGCTACCAACTAATAATAACTTATAATTATGTTTTGTTTATTTATTTATTTACCACTTATGTACACTCTGTATTTTGATCCATTTCTTAAATAATAATAATAATACAGTCATATTATTTATGAATTATATATCTATTATGCTATTATCATATTTAAAATTCACTGTTAAAAAAATTTAATTATATATGTTTATATATTTAATTATCGAATATAGATGCCAAACTAAGATAAAAAGGTACAGGTCTGATTAAACATATCCCAATTTTCCACAAACCACTCATATAACTTATTTATTATATCAATTAAATATTTCAAATTATTATTAATATGTTAAATATTACATATGCTAGTTACAGTAAATATTATAAGCATTGTTAAACATGTTCCACACGAATCTTTACTTTATTATGTTATTTATTATATTATTTACAAATTATAGGTTGCAGGTTATAATTATTATGATAAATATTAAAAATATTATAAATATTAATTATACAAACCCAAGTAAGATTAAAAAAGCACAGCCCAGATTGCCACAATGTTCCACAAGTTGTTTATTTATTATATAATTTATAATTTTTTTCCACAGTTTACAGTTATTGTGATAAATAGAACATATAAATATTAATCATAAATGATAAATGTCTAGCTAAGATTCAACAAGCACAGCTGAGATTACCCTGATGTTCCACAAGCCTCTTGAAATGGGTTGTTTTTCCCGAGCTGCTGATGCATAAACTCAATTCCACTGTTTATTTTTGGATGTAAAGGTGATTGTCTGCTAACACCTCGATCCCGCGGGAACTGAATAAACATTCCGGACATGAGGTAACCATGGTGACGCACGCGGAGAGCAACCTGCCGCATTTCCACAGGCAGCTCGATGGTCACTGAGGGTGTTGTGGATTCTCCTTAATCACATTCACAATCTCCTCTGTGCAGTCCAAGTCCATGTTTATCGCAGATTCATATATTATTGCAGTATAAATTCAATAGAAACTACTATAACCTTTTTAGTTTGTAATTGTAAATGCATTAAACAGCTTTTGCAGGCATTTTATGTGTGTCTATTATGCAGCAACATGTATCAGCCAAATATGTCTATATATGTTGATGCTATAAGGGCAAAGTCTACCAAAATATAATTTTTTAGTAGTCGTATTTTCAGCCTCCAGTGCGATATATAAAACAGTAAATGAGTGAAGGGAGTTTCTATTTGTTACTTCTGCTGGCTGTGATTCAAAAGACTTAAGAGAGGCAGTGCAACACGAACAACACTGAGTCATCACGATTCAGAGGAGAATTCTCCAGATGAAAGCAGTTTGCTCAATCTGTGTGTTCAAACTATCAAACATCCTTCTGTTCGCTGTGTCACCAGGAGTCGTGTCTGTGGCTGCATACGCAACCTTGTAGAGACTGTGTTTGTTTTGTTTTCTGGTAAACGTTCAAAGATTAGCTTAGGTTTGTTTTGAGAATGAGACTTCAGATTTGAAGAATGTTAATCAAAGAGGTTTTTGCATGGATTCCAGGCAGCATGTAAAACAACAACGCAGTCTTTCAGATGAAAGTGCCCAAGAATGTATGTTTGATATTCAGCCTCCTTTCATTTATACATACACACATGAGTTGTTCTAACATATAGTTTCACTCAAACCAAGATGTAAAAATAAATAAACCTTGGATTATACAACAAAGGAATGTATGCATTTATTTTCAATGATACATGACAGATCTGTTCTTGATTTAAGTTTCTACAAAAGATTACAGTGACATCATGTGGTAGAGATATGAATTGCAATACGAATGTGTAAATGCCCAATCAAGGACTGATGATTTAAAAAAAAAACATTAACCATGAATGCAATTAGCATTAAAAAGTAATATTTTAAAATATTAAAAATATATGTTTTGCCTGATAGTTGGGGCGCATTTTGTTTTACTACACATAATGTTAGAGTAAATTTGATTAGTTTTGACTTTTAATTAATGTTCTGCATATTCTTCTGGAGAATCTGAAGTGTTTGCCTTTTTACCCTTAATTATTTCTGTCTGTTCTCAAAGCTGTGGCACATTATAGTGAGAATTGTTTTGTGAACGTTTACAATATAAAGCAGGATTTGCAAACAAATATGAGGTGTTCTGTTATGTATATATCACTTTTTAAAATAAAATGTACATTATTTCCTATACCTTTCTTATGCAGTGTAAAGCACTTTAAATCAATCCTGTGTAAATATATGACTAAAATTACCAAGCCCAATAAATGTGCCATTCTTGTTTGTAGATGGTGGTTCATTTATTTATTTCTGGATCTGACAGGCAAAGGTTAGACAGTCCTCAGTGAACATATTTGGTAACTACTGACATGACTCTTTGTTTGTTTTACTGTTGTTTGCTTTCTAAGGTTGTTACTCTTTTCTCCAGTTTCTCTGCAGGACTCATGTGGAATTGAAGGTATTGTTGGAGGCTGTTACATTACCATGTTCACAAAAGGAAACAGTGCTAAAGAATTCAATTCAAGTTTATTTGTATAGCGCTTTTTACAATACAAATCGTTACAAAGCAACTTTAAAGAAAATTATGTTTCTACAATATTTAGTAGTAGCTTATGGTGGTGACTGTCCTTTATGGTGGTGCTTTACTTGTTTCTGGTTTAATTACGATAATATTTTTTCTAGATCCTACATTATATTTATATTTTGACCTCACTATTCGGGGAACAGACACAGTCTTAATAGTTTTTACAGCGCAAGTACTTTTAGCATTTAAGCAGGTGGAACAAAACTCATCATAATAGTTATTTGAGAATTGTCTTACTAGTCACATGGAGCGAAGTGTCCTGGAGATGTTGTCAGAATGCAGCCCCGCTCCGATTTTGCTGGGGTGCAATCCATCAGCACGAAACAGAAAAGATTCCAGTTATTAACAAATAGCAGTTTCTGTTCTTTACACCATGACAACAACCATTCATTTAAAGCAAAAAGTCTACTGAACCTTTCGTGTCCTCGTCGATACGTGGGCAGTGGTCCTGACACGATCGTCGCTGCGGGCGTTGTGCTGCGAACCGTCTCGATCAGGCTCCTGAAGTCCCTCTTCAGCGTCTCCGTCTGCCGCAGCGTGGTGTCGTTAACCCCGGCGTGAAGCACGACCGCTCTGGGGCTCTCGCCGTCCTTCAGGATCGCGGGTATCTGCGCAGAAACATCGAGAACACGAGCACCAGGCAAACAATGAGTGTGCACTTTACCTTCGGCTAACGTAGCACTTACGTGTCGGACGATGGAGTCTCCGATGATCACAGCGTCGCGTCCTGTCTCGCGGAGGGGAGCGAAGCGGTTCTGGATGGAGATCTCGAAGGCAGGAGGGGGAGAAGTAGTCGCCCGGGACCCGGCTCGCGTCCTCCGCTGTGGATGCACCCAGGGTCCGTGGTGTCCCGGCGTCGCATTGAAGGACATCTGGGAAGATCGCGTCCTGAGTGCACCGGGCCTGTGCAGAGAAACACATGGAGTAGACGTGGTGGGACTGTTAACAGCGCGCTGTATACTTACCCCAGACTTGTGAGCGTCAGCCCGGGATGATTCCAGCGCGGCTCTCCGCTCTCTCAGCTGGGCCTGCCTCTGTTCCAGGTCGCGAATCTGCTTCCCCACGGCCTCGAGCTCGAGCATGTCCCCACCTGCAATCAAAGGTAGACATTCATCCGCCATTAAAGCAAGTAACAGTGAGTACAGCAGTGGTAATGTGTGTGAATAGAGTATTAGCAACTTCTCCATCAGATTCCAGCATCTGAATTTCACAGACACAGGCCAGTTCTCCTGCTCTATTAGCCCACATGAGGATGAGGAACACAAGGAACACATAGTAAAACTGATTTTATTCCAAGGAACATTCCCGGTTACTTAACTGTAACCTTGTTTCCGGGGAAAGTGGATCCAGATGCTGTGCTGCTCAGCACATTGGGAAACGTCTTATTCGTGACCAGCAGTGAATAATGTGTCTAACACATCAATAGAATTGACCCGGTGGTAATATAGCTTTGGTTGATGATGTCATTGGGGTGCGCGCCCGCAAAACAGGGCTATAAATAGATACGCCACAGGTGCATCAACAGGAATTTTTGTCTGAAGATATGTCCTGGGACATATTCAGTTTGGCAATGCAGCACAGCATCTCGTTATGCTTTCTCAGGGAACAAGGTTACAGTTAAGTAACCGGGAACGTTACATTTCGAAAGCTTCAGTCGATCCTGCGCTGCTCAGTGAATTGGGAACGAGAATACCCACGCTGCCGTGCTTGAAAAATGTCTGGACCCTTAAGATTGTGCAGGTGTGCTATCAAACCACAACAAGGCCTCAGACATTAGCTTGTGATGTTGACTCAGAGTAGCATGGACATCCAAACTATAAAAACTTTTGAATGTGTGCGGAGGGGGCCAACCTTCCGCATCACAAACTTTATGTAAGGGGGCACCCATTATTGCCATGAGAAAAAACATTTTAGAGTCAGAATTTTATCAAACGCTGATTCTAAAGTTTCAAAGGGGCTTTCAACCAGACCCTCGAGAACTCTGTCTGGTGGAAGAAGCCCTAGCACTAAAAATGGTATTAATAAAATCCGGCGAAAGCCCTGTGTTCCTCAGTTGGTACCCTTCAGTGGCCAAACATGAAGATTCCACAGGTCGGGCCTGGGATGGAATATCGTGCCCCCTGCCTGAGACAGAAGTTCCCTCCTCTCCGGAATTGCCCATGGCCCATTGTCTCCGAGAACCATACTCTGTTCGGCCAACGTGGTGCTATCAGCAAGAGGCAAGACTCTTGTTGGCGAACAGGGAGACTGGAGTAAATGCATAAAGGCGCATTTTGGGGCATGTGTGTGCCACCGCATCCAGACCCAGGGAGGGGCTGGGTGACCCATTGAGAAGTAGAGGGGACATTGCGCTGTCTGCTGGGAGATGAAGAGGTCCACCTCTGCTTCGTAAATTTTTTTTCCAAATCTGTTTCACTACCTCTGGATAGAGTTTCCATTCCCCCATCTGTAGTGTCTGTTCAAACGCCCTGGAATGAAACCTGGTGTTGTCCATCCGTACTAGGACATGACAGCCCCTCAAATGATGGAGGAACTATTTCAGAGCCAGAAATACGGCCATCAGCTCGAGGCAATTGATGTGCCAATCGAGCTGATGACATTCCCCATGAGCTGGGTAGCCATCCAAGACCACTCCCCAGCCCATCAGGGAGGCATCTGTCATTAGCAGTCTGCAAGGAAATGGTACCCCTCGATGCTGAATTTGTGACACGACAGTCTTGACGGTTAACATATTTCACTTGAACGCTTTGACTGTAAGGTTTAAGCCTCGAAGTCTGAAGATTGGGTGCAGTCCCCCACCCTTTTTGGGAACCAGGAAGTATCTGCTGTAATAGCCTGACTCTCCTTGGATGAGGAACATGTTCTATGGCCTCTTTGCCAAGAAGAGTCTGGAGCTCTCAAGACAGTACCTGCATCAGCACCGGTTTCACGGAAGTGGAGACCACGCCATTGAAACTTGGAGGCTGACGAATAAATTGGATCCTGTATCCTATGCGTACTGTCAATTTTAACACTTCCTTTTAAGAGGATGTTAGATGTTCCATGTCCTGAACAACGACAGGAAACACTGGAACATATTACATCTTGCTGGAAAACCACTGCCCCCCGAAGCACAAGAAGTGGCGGGGGAAGGAGGGGTTTTGTGAGGGTAACAAAAGGCTCCCTTGTGCGCCTAGAGCCAATAGCTCAGTGCCCTGAATCGGCGGACCAGCAGGGGAAGACAATACTAGCTGCTTTACAGACCTCCATAGAGATAGCGAGCCTCTTACCACTGCTATTTTCCAGGTGGTATCTGAGAGAAGCGCTCGCTGGAGACCGTTGCGGCCTGAAACAGCGGCAGGGTTGGCAGAACGGTCTCCTGAGGGCACTGAGAGCAGGGATCCAGTGATACCGCAAACGAAAGGGACGAGCCCATCGCTCGTTCGTCACGCAAATCCGCACGAGAGCCCTCCGATTAAAAGGTGGGTGCAGTCTGAAAATAGTTCAGAAGAGCACGAAGTATCTTCACTGAGCGCAGTACACAATGCTCGCACTCGCCCGTCTCTAAAGCCAGAACCGCGTGCAGAATGATCTGAAGACAAAAGACCTGTTGATGCACCTGTGGCGTATCTATTTATAGCCCTGTGTTTCGGGCACGCGCCCCAATGACGTCATCAACCGAGGCTATATTACCAATGGGTTAATTCTATCGACTTGTTACACACATTATTCACAGCTGGTCACAAATAAGATGTTTCTCAATGCGCTGAGCAGCGCAGCATCGACTGAAGCTTTCGAAAGGGAACTATGGCCAGAGTTTTCATTTTAAATGACCCTGATTGTTACCATAACTATACATTTATGCATAAAGCTTTATGTAAGAAAATATGAAAAAATGAAGGGGTCTGAACTCTTTCTGAATACACTGAATTATACATATGATAATGGGTTTTCGTTCATGCACAGCTCTCAACACATGATTTCATGAGGTCGGGACTCTGACTGGACCAATGCCTGACTGCTACATACTCTCTTAATTCTCATGTTAAAAGTAAGGGTGTCCTAACTTTGTCACACAGGGATTTTCCATTTTGGCTTTATTTTTGTTAAATAATGATGATGTTGTTGTTGTTGTTTTAGCATCCAAATATTAAGACCAGACAAGAAGTAAATATTTTGTTTTATGATGTCCTGATTCAGAAAACCATGGAATTCAACAGGGTGTTCAATAACTTTTTCACACGGCTGTATATGATATTGTAAATATATGTATGTGAAACTGTATGTTAAATATATTTATAAACTGCGTTTAGGCAGTTCTGAATGTGCATTCAGGTTACAAAGCTAAAGATGGCTGAAGTGTTCAGAGAAGCCCAGCTCTGACTTCCTGTTTTCTCTGTGTGGTCGAGGTTTCACTGTGTTTCCTCTCACAGTAAGAGATGTTTGAATGAAGACATTCATCTGGATCAGACAATGAAGATTATACAGCTTCACTTCTGTGAGTATATCATGTCACATTTGATTAACTTATTTATTTGTTTTGTCAATTGTAATCTTAATTAACTGTGTTTTTCTTTCTCTCATAGTTCTGTTGATGTGTTCTCAAGCCACAGAGAGTTTAACAAACACATCAGTAACTTTAGGAGCAGATGTGATTATAAACTGTGATCTTGATATAGAGGAGATTTACTGGTACAGACAGAAATCACCAGATCCTCCAGAGTTCATCTTACGCACTTATGATAACACATTTGAAGGAGCTAAATATGAAAACCGCATCTTCAAACTCAAATACTCAGTGAAAACTAACAGCAGTTTGTTCATCAGAAATATCAGCGCTGATGAATTAGGAGTTTATTATTGTGTCAAAACTAGTGAACCACAAAAATTCAGCCACGGCACCAAAATCTACATCAACGGTGAGTTATTTTAGCATTTCAGATCTATTTTTAAATCATATTATAGATTTATATGTTGAATATACTATACTGTATGTGTTTATAAAGTTTTAATGTTTGAAACAGAGATTGACAGAATTCAAAACATTTTACAGACTCAGTCCTCAGGAATCAGACAGAATCACATGAGACTCGGTGGAGAAACCTGAGCATCATCACATCTGTCCTGTTGAGTCTGATTCTGATCTTCACATTAATAGGTTTGTACTGCTTTTACTACAGATATGTTCAGGTCTCATTGAACTCACTACGAGAAGGAAAACTAGTTCTACACAAAGGTAATCATATCACATGTGCTCTGTTTCGACTGTAATAATGTGTAAATTCAGTCGTGTTTGATTGATTGTTGTTTCAGTTTTGGTGAAGAGCTACGTAGCTTACATTTACGAAACTGGAAGATCTAAAAATTACACTGCAGCTCAAAACTCAAATAATCCAAAGGTAAAATATATCTGTTATCTTATTTGTAACTGTCCTAGAGATGATTGCAGTAAGTCCTTTCAACCTCAAATACCATGAACAAGATTCATTATTTGAATGATCTTAAACATTTAAAATGTTACGCTGTTAAACATACTCAGGTAGAAAATATTTTAAAATGTGATTCAAGCCTGTAATACTTGAAAAATAATCACCAGCTGACTGTACATTACAGTATTTCTACAGCCATTGATATTTAATATCTTCTTCTTTTAGTGTGCTGAAATTGATTTATTCAACATAGGGCCTTGTCCAGAGCAGACCACGACTGTCCTCTACAGCCAATGAAACTTTCTACTAGTTCTGCAGTTTTATGTTTTATTATTTTTCATACTGGAAATTAAAGACACAAACCTCAATAAATGTATTAAAGAAACATTTGGACTTGCTTGCTAATTGTTTTCAATATTTTTCTGCACAGCTCTTGTTTGTGGTTTACCCACAGTCAAGTTTTCCACTGGTTCGGGCACTTTACAGACAGCACTCACATACACTCGCACGCAGCAGGTGGTTTAAACTTTGTGAACATGAACACAAAACATCAACAAATGTACAATTGTGCTTAGTTTACTATTGAGTTTCACACATCTTATTCATTTCCGTTAAATATTTCAACCCAAACAGAAGCAACATCTGACCACAAAGAACCAAAAAAAAGTATGAACAAAACTACACTAAACACATCTCACAAATGTGACAAATAAGCATCAAGTTAAGAGTTTAAAGTCAGTTAATCAATAGTGAGAACTAGACTTTAGAATGATGTGCGAGTATTTTTTGCCGTTTCTTTTACTTTTTGTGTGTGTACTACAGTATCTCTGAGCTTTCTATATTCTTCTGTGCCTTTCTTAAATATAGTCACAATTAATTCTAAGAATGATCCAGAGAAATTGTGATGCATCTGTGTTACTTTTCAAATGTCATAAGTGTCTGAATATTTATGTCAGTGTGATATTTTAGTTTCTTTCCTTTTAATAAATTAGCAATCTAATTTTTTTTGCTTTGTGGCTATGGAATATGTATGACATAATGTAAAATAATACACAATAATATATATATTTGCATAAAGCTTTATATAATAAAATTTGAAAAAAGAAATGAAGAGGTCTAAACTCTTTCTGAATGCACTGAATTGTATTTTTTTTTTAATTCACAATTTTCATAAAATTATGCTTTTTTTCTGTTATTTAAAAGTACTGTGCATGACGCCATTTTTGTATTATTTTACAAAAATGATGCCATATTTGTATTATTATTTTTTGAACTGCCTATAGTGCATTCTCTGACTTCCCCTCTTCTGTGCGTGGTCGAGGTTTCACAGTGTTTCCTCTCACAGTAAGAGATGTTTGAATGATCACAGTATAGAAGATCAGATGATGAGGATCATACAGCTTCACTTCTGTGAGTTTATAACATTAGACTTGATTAAATCAGTAAATTAGGTTTATTTCTGTCTGAATAAATGTGTTTTATTTCTCTCATAGATCTGTTGATGTGGTCCAAGCTGCAGAGAGTTTAACAAACACTTCAGTAACTTTAGGAGCAGATGTGATTATAAACTGTGATCTTGATATAAAGGAGGTTTACTGGTACAGACAGAAATCACCAGATCCTCCAGAGTTCATCTTACGCACTTTTCATAGCACATATGAAAAAGCTTTATATGAAAACAGCATCTTGGAAGAGAAATACTCAGTGAAAACTAACAGTTGTCTGTTCATCAGAAATATCAGCACTGATGAATTAGGAGTTTATTATTGTGTCAAAACTAGTGAATCACTCAAATTCAGCAACGGCACCAAAATCTACATCAACGGTGAGTTATTTTAGCATTTCAGATCTATTTTTAAATCATATTATGGATTTCAGTATTGAATATACTTTATCATTTTATGAAGATCTAGTATTTTTGCAGTTTCATTACACTGTTAAAAACTGAAATTGAATAAAGATTGATCTACAAAGGTTTTACAGACTCGGTCCAGAGGAATCAGACAGAATCACATGAGATTCGGTGGAAAAACCTGAGCATCATCACATCTGTCCTGCTGAATGTGCTTCTGATCTTCACATTAATAGGTTTGTACTTGTACTACAAGAAAGAAAACATTAGATCTAATCTAATGTAACACTGTCACATGTGCACTTTGTTTGTTTCGACTGTTATAATGTGTGTGTTGAGGGATGTTTGAATATGTTTTTTAGGTTTGGTGAAGGGCTTCAGTGGAAGATCAACAAATTACACTGCAGCTAAAAACTCAAATAATCTACAGGTGAGCTACATCTCCAGTAAATGTTATCTTATATTTTTCTTTCATTATTGTATAAGGCCATTGATGTTTTATATCTTCCCCTTTCAGTGTGCTGAAATAGATTTTTCTCTGTGTGCCGCTAACATCAAACTGATCCAAGAGCAGAGGACGGCTGTCTTATACAGACAATGTGTGATGTAAATATGCAGAAATTGTGCCACCAAACTAAAATGTACTGTTGTTATTTTTATTTTAAATGGGTTACTTGGCATAATAGGAAACTTTGAACTTGAGTTTTTTTTTTTTTTTATATAAATTAGATTTAGCAAAATTATACATTTGCTATATCATAATACACATTGTGGTCGATAGAAATCAGCTTTTTACAAATGCAACAACTTTCATTAAACATTTCTTAAAATTCATTTAATTTATTGCAGCATTTCTTCCCAATTTATGTAATTGTGGTATTTTCTGCTACTTTTGCAGTTTGAGTTTTATTATTTTTCATAAATCTGGAAATCAAGGATACAGAACTCAAATGTACTAAAGAGTTTTATTTCTTTGCTTTCACTCTATCAGTTTTGAATATTGTTGTACATATTGAAACGTCTATCTTCTGCACAGCTCTTGTTTGTGGTTTGCACACATGGTTTTGTGCAAATGAAATGTTCCACTGGTTTGGTCACTTGATAGACGACACAATCTTACACACTCGCACTCAGCAGGTGGTTTAGACTCTAACCAAGTGACCATGAACACGAAACATTAACAAATGCACACTTATTTTACTTTTGAGTTTCACACTTCCTATTCTACTCTTCTTATTCAATGCCATAAAACTGAACAAACAATTCATCAAAACACAGAATAGTAGCAACATCTGACCACAAAGAAACTATGAACAAAGCTACACTAAACACAACTCTCACAACCAATTTAAATGTCACAGGTGTAACACTTTATTTTAAGGACCAATTCTCACTGTTAACTAGCAAGCATATTACTAGAATATTGGCTGATTATTAGTACTTATAATGCACATATTAATGCCTTATTCTGCATGAACATATTTCAGATCCTTTAATCAAACCTCATAACTAAACTTAACAACTACATTATTAACTATTAATCTGCAGAAAATGACTAGGAGATTGAGGCAAAAGTAAGTTTGTTAATACTGAGAATTAGACCTTAAAATAAAGTGTGACCATTACAAGTATGAAATTATAGATTACTTAAAAAAGAAAACAAAAAACAAGACAAGCTTAATGGTAGATTTTTTAACAAATAATAAAAATAAACCCTACACATGTGGTCAGAGCAAAACTTCCTCCTGATTGTGTTACGTAAGACAGAAACAGGATGTAAATGCAAGGCGCATTTATTGATAAATAGCACAAGGATCAGATATAGACGAAGTATAACAGGAACACTGGTGGGCGGACACAAGGCTGGGTGGAATGGTGATGCAGGGACTTCGGTGGACAACAGATGGCAGTGCTCAGTCCAGTGATGATCCCTCGAATCCCGGTGCGTGAATGATCCTAGTGACGGTGCTCGGTAATCCAGTGCTGAGTGAAGATCCAGGAACAAACGACGACAACAAGGAGACTCCGGTAGGTAACTACAGACACGGGAACAGGTTCAGGAACACACCGGGGACAACAACGATCTGACAACATGAAACATAGGTTACTGAATTTATAAAGGGAACAAACAAACAATTGAAACCAGCTGGCGCTGCTGATCATCGCTGATCAGTGACCACGCCCACAGACACACAAACCCAACAGCAAGCTAGACGAGAGAGAGATAGTGAATTCATGAACCGTGACAGTACCCCCTCCCCTAAGAACGCCTCCTGGCGTTCCTTGGCGGACTTAACTGACGATTGTTATCATCGATCAGAGAGTGATCCAGAATGTCTCTAGCAGGAACCCAACTTCTCTCCTCCGGACCATAACCCTCCCAGTCCACCAGGTACTGAAATCCGCGTCCCCTCCTTCTCGAGTACAGAATAAGACTAACCAAATAAGTAGATTCCCCATCTACGAGACGCGGCGGGGGAGGAACAGGGACAGGCGGATTAATAGGTGCCCAAAACACGGGTTTAATCTTTGATACATGGAAGGCGGGATGAATTCTCCTGTACGTAGGAGGAAGTTTGAGGCGGACTGCCACCGGACTAATGATCTTGGTGACAGGAAACGGGCCAATGAATTTGGGAGCAAGCTTATTAGAGACAGAACAGAGAGGAATGTTCTTTGTAGAAAGCCACACTTTTTGACCAACGACGTATACGGGAGCCTTTGACCGGTGGCGATCGGCCTTGACCTTGGTGCCCCCACTGGGAGAAGAGTCTCACAGGCTCTAGTCCAAGTCTGGTGACACCTCTGGACGAAGGCGTGAGCGGAGGGGACCGTGACTTCGGATTCCGTACTGGCAAAAACTGGTGGCTGGTAACCTAAACTACACTCAAACGGAGTAAGGCCCGTTGCTGACACTGGTAATGAGTTGTGGGTGTACTCCACCATAGAAAGTTGTTGGCTCCAAGAGGAAGGATTCTTGGAAACCAAACATCGCAACACTCTCTCCAGATCTTGGTTGGCCCTCTCTGCTTGACCATTGCTTTGGGGATGAAACCCCGAACAGAGACTAACAGTCGCCCCCAATAATCTAAAATTCTTGCCAAAATTTGGACACAAATTGGGGACCCCTGTCGGAAACATCCATCGGGAGGCCATGTAAACGAAAGACGTGATCTACGACAGCAACCGTGGTCTCCTTGGCTGAGGGTAATTTGGGCAAGGCTATAAAATGAGCCGCCTTCGAGAACCGGTCCACGACCGTCAAAATGACAGTCTTGCCCTGGGAGGGCAGTACTAAAATCTAGCACAATGTGGGACCAGGGGCTCAAAGGGACTGACAGCGGTTGGAGTAACCCATCAGGGGGTCAGTTGGATGTCTTACCAGTGGCACAAACAGAGCAAGCCAAAACAAAACTATGGAAATCACGAGCCATTAACGGCCACCAGAATCGTTGCTTAACCAAAAAACTGGTACGATTGACTCCTGGATGACAAGCTATACTGGAGCAATGACCCGCCTGAATGACTTCTGACCGATACTCCTCAGGCACAAATAACCGGTTCGGTGGACAATCGGGTGGAGGCGTTACCCCTTCTAAAGGCCTTCATGACCTTCAATTCGACCTCCCATCTGAGAGTGGAGACCACTAATGTCTTGGGTAAAATACACTCGGGAGTGGACGGGCGTTCGGGATGGTTAAAAATACGAGATAAAGAATCGGGTTTGATGTCCTTGGAACCCGGGTGGTACAAAAGAGAAAAGTCAAAACGTCCGAAAAAAAGTGCCCACCGAGCCTGCCTAGAGTTGAGTCTTTTAGCAGTTCTAATATATTCTAGGTTCTTGTGATCGGTCCAAACGAAAAAAATGTACCCCTGACCCTTCTAACCAGTGCCGCCATTCCTCCAGTGCTAACTTGACTGCCAACAACTCTCTGTTACCAATGTCATAATTACGTTCGGCAGGTGATAAAAGATGAGAAAAACCGCGCAAAGGGTGAATCTTATCATCTGTGGCAGAACGTTGGGAAAGAAATGCTCCTACTCCCACCTCTGACGCGTCGACCTCCACCATGTACTGACGTGATGGATCAGGGGCAACGAGGATGGGAGCCAAAATGAAGTGGCTCTTAAGTTTGGCAAATACAGCTTGCGCTGTATCAGACCACCTGAACGTCGTTCTGGGGGAGGTCAAGGCGGTCAGAGGAGTGACTAGTTGGCTGAAGTTACGAATAAAACGCTGACAAAAATTGGCGAATCCCAGAAACCTCTCTAGGGCCTTACGGGAATCTGGACTTGGCCAATCTATCACAGCCTTAACCTTGTCAGGATCCATACGCACTCCCTCAGACAAGACGATGTACCCTAAAAAGGAGACGGACTGTCTGAGCACTCGTCTGACGTGCTGAACGTGTTCCTGGAGAGAAGAGGAAAATATCAATGTCATCCAGGTAAACATATATGAATTGATCAACCATGTCTCTCAGCACGTCGAGTGACGAGTGCTTGGAAGACCACGGGCGAGTTGGATAGCCCGAAGGGCATAACCAATTCAAAGTGATCCCTAGGGGTATTAAATGCGGTCTTCCATTCATCTCCCTTCCTTATGCAAACCAAATGATAAGCGTTACGTGAATCCTTTGTGAAGATGGATGCTCCCTGCAATCGTTCGAAAGCTGAAGACATCAACGGCAAAGGATAAGTATTGTTTACCGTGATGTTGTTCAACCGTCAATAGTCAATGAGACCCATCCTTCTTCCCCACAAAAAAGAACCCCACCCCCGCTGGAGATGAGGAAGTTCTAATGAATTTGGATGCTAGAGAATCAGAAATATATTTCTCCATAGCCTCCCTCTCTGGAACAGAAGGTGAATATAATTTGCCCTTAGGCGGAGACTCACCTGGTACTAAGTCTATGGCACAGTCATAGGGACGATGTGTAGGAAGAGAAGCAGCACGAGACTTACTGAACACTTCTCTCAGGTCTTGGTACACTTCGGGCACGTTAGATTAATTCACTGCCTCCTCCTGAAAAACAGACATAGGTATATGATCCCACCTGATAGTAGCCTTATAGTTACTACCGGGCTTGATCTTTTAACGTGCATGAGTGGATGAAGTGGCCCGCCCTCCCGCAGTAAAGGCACAGTCCTTGGGATCTCCGCCATTCCTTCTCCTCCCGGGAAAGCCGAGCTCTACCCACCTGCATGGGCTCCGGATCGTATGGTGGACTGACCGTATCCAGGTACTCAAAACGTCTGGTCTCCATGCCGCGAACTGGATGGTCTTGTTGGAAATGGCCCATTCTGCTCAGCCGAGCATCCACTCGAAGTGATAACTCGATAAGTCCATTGAGACTAGTGGAAAGGTCCAGCATATAAATTTCTCTCTGAATACGGTCAGCCAACCCATGCAGGAATCTGTCCCACTGCGCCTCCTCGTTCCATCGGCACTCTGCAGCCAGGGTGCAGAACTGGATGGAATATTCTGACACCGAACCGTGAACTTCTCTGGCCGCCTCCCTACCCACCACCGCCTGATCGAAAACCCTCCTCATCTCCTCGTAGAGTGCCTGCATGGGTTTCAGCATCTTGATTCTCCCACACCGCCGTTCCCCAGAGAGCCACCCTGCCGTAAAGTAGCGTCAGCACAAACGCCACTTTGGATCGCTCTTGGTTAAACGTCTGATGCTGTAATGCAAAGTGCATAGAACATCGGGTCAGAAAAGCTCTGCAAAACTCTGGGTTACCTGAATATCCTTCTGGTGTCGGCAGTCTCAGTTCTCACCGCGGCTGCGGCTCTGGAAGAGGGGGCGGAGTTGGCGGTGTGGGTGGCGCAGTGGAAACTCTTAGCTGTTGTATCTGCTGGGTGAGCTCGGACACCTGCGTCACAAGCGCTTGGACCGCCCTCCCTGTGAGAGAGATGTTCTCCTCTTGGGTGTCCATTCTAGCGATGCTTCGAGCCGCAAACTCGTCCCACGTGGTAACGCCTGCTACATCCATGATTGGTCAGATCGTTCTGTTACGTAAGACAGAAACAGGATGTAAATGCAAGGCGTATTTATTGATAAATAGCACAAGGATCAGATATAGACGAAGTATAACAGGAACACTGGTGGGCGGACACAAGGCTGGGTGGAATGGTGATGTAGGGACTTCGGTGGACAACAGATGGTGGTGCTCAGTCCAGTGATGATCCCTCGAATCCCGGTGCGTGAATGATCCTAGTGACGGTGCTCGGTAATGGTAAATGGAAAATGGACTGCATTTATATAGCGCTTTCAACAGACCACATGGCCATCCAAAGCGCTTTACAATTTTGCCTTACATTCACCCATTCCCACACACATTCACACACCGACTGCGGTGTCTGCCATTCAAGGCGCCATCAAGCTCGTCGGGAGCAGCTGGGGTTAGGTGTCTTGCTCAAGGACACCTCGACACTTGGTCAGGTGGAGCCGGGGATCGAAGCACCAACCTTTCGGTTTGTAGACAAACTACATGAACCACTGAGCCACTGCCGCCCCTACTTTTAATCCATTGCTGAGTGATGATCCAGGAACAAACGACGACGACAACAACAACAACAACAAGGAGACTCCGGTAGGTAACTACAGACACGGGAACAGGTACAGGAACACACCGGGGAGAACAACGATCTGACAACATGAAACATAGGTTACTGAACTTATAAAGGGAACAAACAATTGAAACCAGCTGGTGCTGCTGATCATCGCTGATCAGTGACCACGCCCACGGACACACAAACTCAACAGCACGCTAGACGAGAGAGAGAGTGAATTCATGAACCGTGACAGATTGTGGTTAAAATCAACCTGTTATCTTGAAAGCTGTGAGGTAAAGTTTAATCTCTAAAGTCGTGTGAAAGAAACAAGACTGAGTCATGAAGTATTTGAACATCCTGAAGATCATGCAGCTTCAGCTTTGTGAGTTTATTATACTTCATAAATATTAAAATGTGCTTTGTTACCTAATAACTTAATGTTTTATGACACAATTGCATTTCAAATAGTTTAATGGGTGTGTGTGTGTGTGTGTGTTTTATTCCACAGATCTGCTCATATGGTGTCAATCTGCAGTGACTTTAACAGATCATTTAACAGATTTGGGTCAAAATGTGACTATATATATATATATATATATATATATATATATATATATTTCTGTTTTACTTTCATATCACAATACAATTAAGCCACAGCTTCTGACCACAAGAGAGCAGTATTGAGCTAGAAAGCAGGGTTTAGAATAAACTGGTAATGAATAAAAACATTGTGTAAATATGCAAATTAAAATCAATTTGAATTAAGATTCTCAAGTTCACAACACAACGGGTCCTGCTTAAGGTTCTTATAAGGATTAAACCTAAGAATTTTGTATATTTGTTAAGATCATATTAAAAGTGACTTAGAAGAGAAGATCGGGGAAATACAGGCGCCGATACAGGATGGCTGCCTCCGTGACGAGCTCTGCATATGTTTTTGTGTTTTTGTTAGTTTGTCCTGTCTTTAGTTATATTCCTGCCATCAGTTTCACCAGGGAAGAACTGCTGAACATTCGGCAGAACGCACCACAAGATGTTTTTCCGGATTTCAATTATTCAGATGTTTTAGTGAACGTTGTTATCGGAGGAGCGGCGGCGCTGATCAAACGCTTCAGGACGCGCAGACGGGGGAAGCGAGCGGGAGCGCTCGTCAGACTCAGGAAGCGCGGATTTCGAACGCCGTTGCCTAGCATCCATCTGGCAAATCTCCGCTCTCTACCCAACAAAACGGACAAACTCCTTCTGCTTTCTCGGACTAATAAGGATTTCACACACTCTGCTGCTCTGTGTTTCACGGAAACCTGGCTGAATGACACCATACCGGACAGCGCGCTCCATCTGCCGGGCTTTCAGCTGTTTAGAGCGGACCGCGAAGCAGAATCAACGGGGAAATCGCGCGGCGGCGGGACATGCTTTTACATCAATGAACGGTGGTGTACAGATGTAACTGTGTTAAAGAAGACGTGCTGCTCAAATCTCGAAACACTCTTCATTAACTGCAAGCCGTTCTATTCGCCGCGGGAGTTTCACTCGTTCATTCTGGTCAGTGTTTACATCCCTCCGCAAGCGCATGTGAGCTCAGCTTTACAGAATCTCTCTGATCAGATCACAGAGACAGAACAACAACACCCGGACTCTGTTTTAATCATTCTCGGGGACTTTAATAAAGCCAATCTGTCCCGTGAACTGCCAAAATACAGACAGCATGTTACTTGTCCCACAAGAGGCAGTAATATATTGGATCACTGTTACACCGCAATAAAGTATGCATATCACTCTGTTCCAAGAGCAGCTTTGGGACGTTCTGATCACCTTCTGGTTCATCTAATACCGTCCTACAGGCAGAAACTAAAATCAGCTAAACCTGTATCAAGGACTGTAAAAAGATGGACTAATGAAGCAGAGCAGGATTTACAATCTTGTTTTGACCTCACTGATTGGAGTGTTTTTGAAGCTGCTGCCACCGATCTGGATGAACTCACAGAGACCGTAACATCATATATCAGTTTCTGTGAGGATATGTGTATTCCTACAAAGACTCAACTAATTTACAATAATGACAAACCGTGGTTCACTGCAAAACTCAGACAGCTCCGTCAGGCCAAAGAAGATGCTTACGTGAAGGGGGACAATGTCTTGTATAAACAGGCTAAATACACATTGGAAAAGGAGATCAAAGTGGCAAAGAGGAATTATTCTGAAAAAATAAGGACTCAGTTCACTTCCAACGACTCCGCATCAGTGTGGAAAAGTCTAAAGAAGATCACCAATTACAAGACACCACCCCCCAGCACCGTAGAGAATCAACGACTGGCAGACGATCTGAACGAGTTTTACTGCAGGTTTGAAAGAACACCCATCACCTGCCCTGAACGCCTCCCCACACAACCATTCACACCATTCACAACTACTGCAACCAGCCCTGAATGCCTCTCCAAACTACCGTTCACACCATTAACAGCTCCTGCAACCCATCCTGAACACCTCTCCAATCAAGCACTCTCACCATTCTCACCTTCTGCATCCCCCCTCTCCCCCACACCTGCAATTCAGATCAGCGAGGATGCGGTGCGCCAGGTCTTCCGGAAGCAGAAAAGGAAAAAAGCACCAGGCCCAGATTGTGTTACACCAGCCTGTCTGAAATCCTGTGCTGACCAGCTGGCCCCCATCTTCACACAGATCTTCAACAGATCGCTGAAGCTGTGCGAAGTCCCTTCATGCTTCAAACGTTCCACCATCATCCCCATCCCTAAGAAACCCAAAATTTCAGGACTAAATGACTACAGGCCTGTGGCTCTAACGTCTGTAGTCATGAAGTCATTTGAAAAACTGGTGCTGGCCCACCTGAAGGACATCACTGGGCCCTTGCTGGATCCTCTTCAGTTTGCCTACAGAGCAAACAGGTCTGTGGACGATGCAGTAAACATTGGACTGCATTATGTTCTGCAACACCTAGACAGACCGGGGACTTATGTGAGGATCCTGTTTGTGGACTTCAGCTCGGCATTCAACACGATCATCCCAAACCTCCTCCTGCCCAAACTAAATCAGCTCTCCGTGCCCACCTCAGTCTGTCAGTGGATCAACAGCTTCCTGACAGACAGGCAGCAGCTAGTGAGGCTGGGAAAATACACATCCAGCACCCGTACAATCAGCACCGGAGCTCCCCAGGGCTGCGTTCTCTCCCCACTGCTCTTCTCCCTGTACACCAACGATTGCACATCTAAGGACCCCTCTGTCAAGCTCCTGAAGTTTGCAAACAACACCACACTCATCGGCCTCATCAAGGACGGTGACGAGTCTGCTTACAGACAGGAGGTAAAAGAGCTGGCTGTCTGGTGCACTCTCAACAACCTGGAGCTTAACACGCTCAAAACAGTGGAGATGATCGTGGACTTCAGGAGAAACCCCCCTGCACTCCCCCCACTCACCATCATGAACAGCACTGTGACTGCAGTGGAGTCATTCAGGTTCCTGGGCACCACTATCTCTCAGGACCTGAAGTGGGACATTCACATTGACTCCATCGTAAAAAAGGCCCAGCAGAGGTTGTACTTTCTCCGCCAGCTGAGGAAGTTTAACCTGCCACAGGAGCTGCTGAAACAGTTCTACTCCACCATCATTGAATCCATCCTCTGCACTTCAGTAACTGTCTGGTTCAGCTCAGCTTCTAAATCTGACCTCAGAAGACTACAGAGGGTAGTCCGGACTGCTGAGCGAATCATCGGTTCAATTCTCCCATCTATTCAAGAACTGTACTTATCCAGAGTGAGAAAAAGGGCTGTCAAAATCACTCTGGACCCCTCACATCCAGCACACTCTCTCTTTGAACTGTTGCTATCTGGTCGACGCTACAGAGCACTGAGCACTAGAACGACCAGACACAGGACCAGTTTCTTCCCTCAGGCAATCCATCTTATGAACAGCTGACAATAATGGCGAACACACTGCACTTTATATTTATATACACACACACTTTATTTATCTAACACGCATACTTAGTATACACTTAAATTTTGCACACAATATATATGTACATACATAACTTCACTTTGTAATATACCTGCCTACAATTGTCATTTGTATATTGTCATTCACTGTCTACATATTTGTATTTTTTATTCTTTTATTATGTGTTTTATGTTCTGTCGCTGTCATTCTGTTGTACTGATTCTGAAACTTTGATCAAGCTTGCCATGTCTTTTTTTTATATGTTAAGCTGTAAACTCTGTCACCATCTTTCCCCATCATGAAACTGAAGAAACATGAACCTCTATTTAAATCTTTATTTGTGTCTGGATAGCAGGACAAAACAGCCTGTTTAATTCTGAGGTTCATAAAAAGAGTGGACATTAGTCATTAAATAAATAATTACATAAATATAAATAAATAAAAATTTACTTTATAGTGTATAGTATTATTTTAAATAAATAATAAATAAATAAAATTACACGATATCCATGACACCTTTGAAAAATGGAAAAGGTTGTAAAACTCAAGCATTGTATTTTTGCTCTTTGTGACCAGCAGAGGCCAGCACTGCCTCTTAGTTTACTTCAGTAAAGGGCAGAATGTAGGCTAAAAAAATAAAGCACTAAAGTTATGCTCTTCTTTGGTCTTGATTGTGCTCTTTGATCTTTTTCATCTAAAGGACACAATGTCGACAGCATTAGGTTGAGTAAAAATAAATTAACATTATTATAACAATTAAGCATAGGCTATTTCTTCTTAAATTCTCATTAATGTAGTGTAAATATAATAATATATCAACTGAAATTATCCTGATAATGATTTTATTGTCAGTTAACCTTGCCAAACAAACTTAAGAAAAAAAAGGGATGTCTGTTATTTTACACCACCATGGTTACACCATTTTCTAGTCATTATTCTGTAAATGGTAGATTTTCAAAATATTAAAATACCACGAGACTTCTAAGAACATGACACATGACTTTTAGCAACTTCAAAACAAGATTCACATTCCTGCTGTTAAGCCACTGAAGTGCATTGCTTGATCAGCAATTGTTTTTAGCATTTTCAGGTAATTTTAGCATTTTCAGATGTTTCTGAGTGAACTAGCATCTTTTGGAAGATAGCATGCAGTATGGAAAGTATCTGAAACCAAAGTCCAGATCTTAACCCGGATTAATGTGGACTTAACATATCTGAATGTGAATCTATGCCGACCTATTCCGTTAACTCCAGCTCAAGAAAAGACTCAACGACATTCCGTATAAAATTAAATCAATAACTGGAAGTCCCCTCAGCTGAGGACAGTTTCGACAATGTGTGGGTCCCATCCTGCTGCGTGTCGGCAAATTACAGGTGGAAAGTCTATTGTTTGTTTGGTTTCTGGATTTGTTATGTCCCTGGCTCGTTTCCCACAACCCCTTAATGCTTTCCTGGATGTTTTCTTAACCTCCCATGACCCATCTTGTCAGTTCCAATGATCCAAGTTAGCTCCATATCCATAGAGAGAATTGTTCCATCAACTCCAAATGAATATGCCCACTTTAGTGACATTTTCTGTCCAAAGCGAGTCTCCAAGTTGACATCCTCACAGAACATAGGACTGTGCCATTGATCTCCTACCAGATGAACCAGTACCCTGAGGTAAAATATACCCACTTTTCAATCCACAAACAGAATTATGTCAAATACAGGTCATCAGCTTCCCCTCATCCCATCTGCACTAGAAAGGCTATGTGGAGCCAGGATCTTCAACAAGCTGGACCTCAGGAGTGCATAAAACCTAGTTTGGATATGTCAGGGGACGAGTGGACACAAACTGCCTTTGTGATGCTTACTGGCCATTATGAATATCACGTCATGCATTATGGTTTGGTCACTGCCGCCAATGCATTCCAGGGTATTATGAATAAGGTATTCCAGGAGTATCTACATCGATTCGTGCTGGTCGATATTGAGGACATCCTTGTGTACTCCTGGAATGAGGCTGAACATGGCCTGCACATCTCTGAGGTCCTCCAATGAGTCCCAGATTAATTGGTCCCTTTCCCATCATCTGCCAAATTAATCTAGTTATGTATGAACTCCAACTCCCTTTACAATACAGAAATCACCCCACATGTATAGTTTTGTAATCTACCTATGAGTATTTCATGATCTATAGTGTCGAACACAGCACTAAGATCAAGTAAAACTAGCATTGAGATGCAGCAAGAACCAAGTCATTTGTACTTTTAACAAGTGCAGTTTCTGTGCTATGGTGGGGCCTGAAACCTGACTGAAATTCTTCATACAGATAATTTTTTGCAGGAAGGAGCTCAATTGAGCAGACACAACTTTTTCTACAATTTTAGAAATAAATGGAAGATTTGAAATGGGCCTATAATTTGCCAGTACACTAGGATCTAGTTTTGGTTTCTTGATAAGAGGCTTGATAATTGCCAGCTTGAATGGTTTTGGGACGTGACCTAAAGATAACGACGAGTTAATGATATTGAGAAGCGGTTCTTCGGCTACAGGTAACAGCTCTTTCAGTAATTTAGTGGGTACAGGATCTAATAAACATGTTGTTGGTTTAGATACAGGGATAAGTTTATTTAGCTCTTCCTGTCCTATATTTGTAAAGCACTGCAGTTTATCTTTGGGTGCGATGGATGAAACTGAAGTGTTTAGATGCTGTAGAATCTACATTTGTATTTCTGATGTCGTGGTGTAATGGTTGGAGAGTCACACTCACAATCCAAAGGTTGTGAGTTCGAGTCTCAGGCTGGCAGGAACTGTAGGTGGGTGGAGTGCTATCTCCACCATCAATACTACGACTGAGGTGCCTCTGTGCAAGGCACTGAACCCCCAGCTGCTCCCTGGGCACTGCAGTATAAATGGCTTCCAGCCCATAAAGCAGGGACAGCGGCCCATTGGTCCATTTTCTATACTGACACTGGGCTGGCCCAATCATCTCTTAACAGGCTCCACTCCTGAGTCTCTTGGTTTATTCCTGCTCTTCAAGAATACAGGACTATATAACCAAAATGGATCCTTATTAAGTGTATGTTTAATAACTCTTCCAAATAATTGTAATCATCTCTCTCTCTGTCCTTATGTAGAGTTAGCAGTGGAGGAGAGCACCTTTGATCACCAGGGAGTCAGTCAAGAGAGAGGGAGTACACTGGTCCATGGCACTTAGTTCTCAGCTTTGTAGGGGTTTTGGGAATGGAACGGTAGATATGCATATCTACAGGGAGCACAAGGATGGTGTACTGGTTGGTTGTGTCTGAATGATTGTGGTGGGCCAGTCTGAGCAAAAATGCCAGTGCCCCTTTTTTTTTTTTTTTTTTGTCCCAGCCTAGACCTGTATTCATCTGGATCAGATGATGGAGATGCATTTTTTGTCATGTGTTCGCTGTGTCATCATGTTTTTTGTTTTACTTCCTGTTTCTAGTGCCATGTTTGTAGTCCTTTGTAGTTTTCCCTGTCGTCCCACAGTTCCTGATGCAGTTGCTCATGTCTCCGTTCTCAGCTCTCTGTGTTCGCTTGTTTTTGATATTCGTTGTTTCCATCTGCCATCCTCAATCCTCTCATATTACACAAAAACATTTTCTGGCAAGCATATTGTTTTTTATATTTTCACACACAAATTTAATAACATCTAACTTCTGCACAGTTTATCAGTATTGTTATTTTATTTTCTACTGGTGTGTGGTTAACACGTTTATGGTTTCATGCAGATGATATTTTCCAGTGGTTTGATGACTAGATGAACAGCATGATCACATACACTTGCATGCATCATGTGGTTAGGAGTTTGACCTGGTGAAAATACTGTGGCAGCAATTTACAATGAGGTTCCATTTATTAACATAAAAATAACTAAAAATGAATGGTTGTATTTTTATTAACTAAAGCTAACAAATAATAATAAATACTTTAACAAACAAGTTTCATACTTCCCACTCTATTCCATTCTAAACATTTCCAAAAAACTTTCAACTGTTGAAATGAATAATTTTCATTACAAGGCCCATTTATACCACTTAGCTGCGAAGAGACATTAAAAATAAAATAAAATAAATAAAAAAATCCAACACAATCTACAATCCAATCTTGCTTTAAGAATAAATAAATAGTGGCTTCTGAGAGCTTGTGTGTGTCTGTGTATATATATATATATATATATATATATATATATATATATAATGTAATAATATTTTTTTTTGTATATATTAATGACAAAAGATTATATGTAGGATTATATGTGGGAGGATCGCAAGCAAAATAAAAACTTCCCTTAACTTCCTCCTGATTGTGGTTAAAATCACCGTTATTTTTAAAGTTCTGCGTTAAAGTTTCTTCTCTAAAGTCGTGTGAAAGAAAGACTGAATCATGAAGTGTTTGAACATCATGAAGATCATGCAGCTTCAGCTCTGTGAGTTTATTGTACTTGAATGCTTTATTTTTCATTATGAACTGTTCTTTATAATGTTTTATGAGACCATAATAATCCATATTGTGAGTGTTTTATTCCACAGATCTGCTCATATGGTGTCGAGCTGCAGAGACTTTAACAGATCATTTAACCGATTTGGGTCAGAATGTGACTATAAACTGTGATCTTGATGTAACGGAGGTTAACTGGTTTTTACTGAAACTACCAGATCCTCCAGTTCTGATATTACTCTCCTCCGATTCTTCAGCTACTTTTTACTACAGTCAAACTTTTCAACAGAAATATTCAGTGTCGGGTTATCATCGTCTGTTCATAAATAATGTCACTCTTTATGATTTAGGACTTTATTACTGTGTGACCAGTGCCATAGAAAAATACAAACCTCCAAAATACAGCGACGGCACCAGACTTCACATCACTGGTGAGTGAACATTCACTGAAATTAAACACTAAATCATGGTTAGACACAAACGATTAATATTAAACCCTTCAATGATTGCTCAGAACCAACTCCAGATCTAGAGATCCAGGATCATACAGTCGTGAAGTACATTGAGAAGAATCAGACACATTTGCGGATTATCACCTACATCTCTGCTTTCATAAATGCTCTTCTGATTGTTGTGTTCATAGGTGAGTCCTTTTATTGCACATAACTGGCTCCAAATAGGAAGATTATGGGATTAAATTGTGTATGGTATTGTTTAATATTTTTGAAGAATATTGAACAGCTCTTACAGTTACATCTCTTTATTTTGAATAATGTAATGTAAAAAAAAAAAACCTTAAGTGACCAAACAATATTTTTTTGGATGAACTATTTTGATGTCAAATCTGAATTCACTTTTAAGGACTAATAAAGCTTCATAGTGATGAAGGAAACAGAGACGACCTGAAACAATCTGAAGATACAATCCGGCAGAATCTTCAAGTTCTGGATTTCGAACCTCAGGACTCAACTCAAACACTGATATGTTATGAGAAAATATAAACCATGTTATATAAAGTATAGAAACATAATATGCCTAGTGTAAAGTTTAATTATGAAGCTTACAAATATTATTATATTTATGCATATGTGCTGATATTGCTTTTATACACCAATGTATACACTGCCAGGGGCATGCAAATGCGTAAAACATAATACAGTACATAACAATTATGCATGAGAGATTCACAGATCTAGAGTCGAGAATTTTACTGGAAATAGTGTGATTTTCATGTTTTCTGTCTATTTCTGTTAAATTGTATTAAGTTGCAGATGTAACTAAATGATTAAGCCACAGTGCAAAGGAAATGCCTCCTGACCACAAGAGAGCAGTTCTGAGATAGAAAACCAAGAACAAACCAGCTAACTAACTAAATACACAAACCACTGACCATTGGCAAGTTTTTTGTGTAAAGACATCTAAGATGTGGATTTTGTCTATTCGTTTTATATATGTATATATATACACGCACACACACACACACACACACACACACACACACACAAGGATTTGAGACTTTTATCATGCCTTTATTATTTATTTTTAGTACTTCGAACTCTTAAGTGGAGATCTATTTCCATAGTATATAAAAAGTCAACGAAATAATAAAAAAGTGGACATCAAAAAAAATAAAAAAATAAAATAAATAAAGAATTGATGAAAAGTTTCAAAATACCCTCCTCAGCCTGCAGCCATAATACATTATTAATGTTTTTGAACATCAGAGAACACCAAAGGACACTTAAATGCAGTTTGCTTGTGCTGTATTATTATTAAAATAATTTCCACTCGTCAGAACTGTGACACGGTGGACTGTGGAGACTTAAGAGCTGTTAGATCATGGGGACAACCGTTCAAGTCTGGCTTGGCTCATATTGGAACATCTTCCTTCTCTCCACCTTCTTTTCCTTGTACTCCACTCTGTAACAGTAATTGCAAAAATAAATGAATAAAAGACTGAAAAAAGGATGCTTGCAGACATGCAATAAACAAGAAAACACAAAGTAACGTAAACATACAAATAAATAAACACATTTTAACAAAACATTTTTTCCTGAATGTATTTTAGGTAAATGCCACTTATTATAAATGTGTACAGTGACAGATTTGTAAGATTTGCAATGCAAATGAATAAATAGAATGAATTATCAAGATTTAGGAGCGTCCAGGTCTCAGGGACGGATTATGACACAGCAGTGACCTGGACATGGACCGATTAAAGGCCCCTTCGGTTGAAATTCTGCTCCTTTTCGATTCAAAATTTTCCAAAACCTGTTAACTATGTCCTAAAATATGACGTTTCTCTTAAAAATAAGTAAACAATTTTTTTTGCACCTTTATAGATCATGTTAGTTCATCTATAATGGGCTATGGGGAAAATAGTATAATATTAGTGTAATCTATTAACTAGCCTATCTGTAAAACTCGTCTTTTTATTTGTGCTAGATAGGGGTGTCATGACATAGAATATTTTTAATACATCTGACTTTATATTAAACATATTTAATAAACACATTGCAAACTAGACAGAGTTCAAGCACTCTCAACAACTTGCACTATACAGTGCAGTGCCTTGTAAAAGTATTCATACCCCTTCATTTTTGTTTTCATGTTTTGTTATGTTGTTGACTTATTTTAAATTACTTTAAATTTTTTCCACATCAATCTACACTCCACACACCATAATGACAAAGCAAAAACAGTATTGCCAAAACGTCATAAATTTATATACAAAAAAAAAACAACAACAATAAGTTCATTGCATAAGTATCCATCCCCTTAATTTAGTATGTAGTTGAAGCACCTTTACAGCCTCAAGTCTTTTTTGGTATGATGCGACAAGTTTTGCACATAAGCATTTGGCAATTATCTGTCATTCTTCTCCTCACTTCTTCACCTCTCAAGCTCTGTCATGTCGGATAACTGACGGACATTATTTATAGGTTTCTTCAGAAATGTTTATTTGGATTCGAGCCCAGACTCTGGACTTGGAGAGTGTTTGACTGCATCAATAATAATTTAGCACACATTTGGGTGTATTCCCCAACATCAGCTCTCAGCTCCGTGTAGCTGTTTTTATTTAATTTTTTTATCTAGAATATTTATCTTACTATCACTCTCTGTTTTTTTTAAAGTGGTAAAATATAACTTAATTCACAGCTTATTTCTGATATTATCGATCAATCTTATCAGATTAACTTTGTTCACTTTTATTTTATATCCGTGAGTGCAGTACACCTGCAAAGTGTTAGCACTCATTAGCTTGTCATTAGCGTTTTCTTTTCTCCTCTCCTCTCTCTCGCTCCAGTTTTTCACAAGTTCATCAAACAAACGCAGTAAGAATATTTCATCAAGCACGGTGAGTAATGGCTTCTCCTGCTATCGTTGCACCTCTTGCCACATGTACAGTTTATCTATCTCTGTCGCTGATGAGGGATTCACATGTGATAAATGCAGGGAAATAGTTAGGCTGACAGAGAAGATTTCAGAATTAGAGACACGCATCCAAACTTTATTTGAGGACAGTAAGAATGTTAGGGCTCTAGATATGGCTTTGGATGCATCTAGCTCAGGGATTCCTGTACATTGTCCGGTTCCGGCAACAGAGCCCCTGCAGCAGGGTGACAGTGAGGTAGCGTAGTCGTGGGTCAAAACACCGCTCTTCTGTTCCGATCAAAACATTAAACAGGTTCTCCCCACTCAGTGATGCACCCACTGAGAAACCTGATGAAAGTGCTCTAGTTATTGGCGATTCTATTGTACAGAACGTGAATATAGAGACACCAGCCACCATAGTCAAATGTTTACCGGGAGCCAGAGCGCCTGACATCTTGGCAAATTTAAAAGTGATGGCTAATGCTAAACGTAAATACAGTAAGATTGTTATTCATGCCGGCGCAAATGATGTTCGACTTCGCCAGTCGGAGATCACAAAAAATAACTTTAAAGAGGTGTGTGAACTTGCAAGCACGATGTCAGACACTGTAATATGCTCTGGTCCCCTCCCTGCTTACCGTGGTGATGAGATGCATAGCAGATTGTCATCACTCAATGGCTGGATGTCTAAGTGGTGCCCACAGAACAACATAGGTTTCATAGACAATTGGACGAGCTTTTAGGGCAGACCTGACCTGTTGAAAAGAGATGGTCTTCATCCCTCCTGGGGTGGTGCCACTCTTCTCTCTAGAAATATGGCAAATAGTCTTAGTGTTTATACTTGACTAACTGGGGACCAGATCAGGAAGCAGACAGACTGGCTAAACCGACCGTCTGCTAGCTAGGTCAGCTAATTCTCAGCACATAGAGACTTTTTCACCTAGATATCACACTATAGGGACTGTGTCTGTTCCCCGAACTAGAAAAAAAAAAAAAAAAAAAAAAAAAAATGCCCAAACCAAGTTAAGATTAACAATTTAACTGAGGTTCAACAAATAAAAAACAGAAGCAATATGGATAAACAAATGATAAAGCTTGGCTTATTGAATATCAGATCCATTTCTACGAAAACACTATTTCTAAATAATATGATCACTGAACATAATATAGATGTACTCTGTTTGACAGAAACCTGGCTAAAACCTGATGATTACATTATTTTAAATGAGTCCACCCCCCAAGATTACTGTTATAAACATGAGCATTTTACATCCGAGTTAGTTCTGGCTGCAGATAAAGTTTTAATAGTAGGTAATTTTAATATCCATGTTGATAATGAAAAAGATGCATTGGGATCAGCATTTATAGACATTCTGAACTCTATAGGTGTTAGACAACACGTTTTAGGACGTACTCATTGTCGAAATCATACTCTAGATTTAATACTGTCACATGGAATAGATGTTGATATTGTTGAAATTATTCAGCCAAGTGATGATATCTCAGATCATTATTTAGTTCTGTGCAAACTTAATATAGCCAAAATTGTAAATTCTACTTCTTGTTACAAGTATGGAAGAACCATCACTTCTACCACAAAAGACTGCTTTTTAAGTTATCTTCCTGATGTATCCAAATTCCTTAGCATATCCAAAACCTCAGAACAACTTGATGATGTAACAGAAACTATGGACTCTCTATTTTCTAGCACTTTAAAGTTGCTCCTTTACGCTTAAGGAAGGTTAAGGAAAACAGTTTGACACCATGGTATAATGAGCATACTCGCACCCTAAAGAGAGCAGCCCGAAAAATGGAGCGCAGCTGAAGGAAAACAAAACTAGAGGTATTTCGTATTGCTTGGCGGGAAAGTAACCTATCCTACAGAAAAGCATTAAAAACTGCTAGATCAGATTACTTTTCTTCTCTTTTAGAAGAAAACAAACATAACCCCAGGTATTTATTCAATACAGTGGCTAAATTAACGAAAAATAAAGCCTCAACAAGTGTTGACAATTCCCAACACCACAGCAGTAATGACTTTATGAACTACTTTACTTCTAAAATCGATACTATTAGAGGTAAAATTGCAACCATTCAGCCGTCAGCTACAGTATCACATCAGACAGTGCACTATAGACCCCCTGAGGAACAGTTCCACTCATTCTCTACTATATGAGAGGAAGAATTGTATAAACTTGTTAAATCATCTGAACCGACAACGTGTATGTTAGACCCTATACCATCTAAGCTCCTAAAAGAGGTGCTTCCAGAAGTCATAAATCCTCTTCTGACTATTATTAATTCCTTATTGTCATTAGGATATGTCCCCAAAACCTTCAAATTGGCTATTATTAAGCCTCTCATCAAAAAACCACAACTTGACCCCAAAGAACTAGTTAATTATAGACCAATCTCGAATCTCCCTTTTCTGTCCAAGTTACTAGAAAAGATGATATCCTCACAATTATATTCCTTCTTAGAGAAAAATGGTATATGTGAGGATTTCCAGTCAGGATTTAGACCGTATCATAGTACTGAGACTGCTCTCCTTAGAGTTACAAATGGGGTGTATCTCTCTATTAGTTTTATTGGATCTTAGTGCTGTGTTTGACACAATTGACCACAACATTCTTTTGCATAGACTCGGAACACTTTGTTGGCATCAGTGGAAGTGCATTAGCATGGTTTAAATCGTACTTATATGACCACCATCAGTTCGTAGCAGTGAATAAAGATGTATCATATCGATCACAAGTGCAGTATGGAGTACCTCAAGGCTCAGTACTAGGGCCGCTACTCTTCACGCTTTATATGTTTCCCTTGGGAGATATCATCAGGAAACATGGTGTTAGCTTTCACTGTTATTCTGATGATACTCAGCTCTATATTTCATCGCGGCAATGTTGTTTTCGTCAACGATGACGACAACTAAATTATTTTGTCGACGCACCTTTTTTTATGACGATAACGTGACGATGACTAGCTAAAAATGGCTCTAATGTGACTAAAACATGACGAGACATTTTTGAGTTTTCATTGACGAGACGAGACAAAACGAAAATGATTATAAGTCTGACGTTCACAATGCATATCATTTCTGCCTGTTTTGGAGAAGCACCCGGCTGCAGCCTGCAGATCGAGGCGGGGCTGCACCTGGTGCGGGGATGCACATACTTTTAAATGCGCACTTCAGCAGCGCAGCACACTGTGACTCCATGTTGCTTTGAGCACATCATTCTGCACCTGCGATGTGCATACGCGCTTTGTGTCAATTATAAAATTGTGATATTTGCTGCGAGGTGAGGGCTTCGATAACTCTCTCTTTTTTGACCATACATGTGTTTGCATCCCTGAATGTTTGTGTCACTTTTATTAGACAGGGTTGTATGGTGTTTGTGTTTACAAATAATATGCATCTTGTTGTTGCACTGGCAGACAAGTTGAAGCACAAGTTGTAGAGCATAAGTATGTGTTCCTCAATAGCTTATATTTTGGGCACATTGTTCATTGGCAATTGTGGCTTTATTTGAGAAATTGCTAAAGTGCAAAGTAAGAATGTTTTTATTCCTGGCTTTTTTTGGAGTAAAACAGTGATTCCACTGTTACCACTTTATCTGTGTGTGATGTTATAGTAGCTCAAAGTTTTTTCCTGTTTAAACTGCAAACCATCCTTTATAACTGTGATTACTGGTGAAAATAGGCAATGTGCTGAAATTTTAGAAGAGCATCAATTCATGGAAAAATAACTTGAAATATGTGGATAAAAGGTTTCTGCCTAATGCGACCATGAAGTACAGCTTGGCAGCACTGCATCTCCATCAATGAGAAAGTCTAGTTTATTATGCAAAGCTTTTAAGGTTAACTGTTGTTTTATGAATTGCAACACTCGTTACAACCTGTCAAACCGAAGTCCATTTCCAATACTTTTTAATCAAAATTAATTTGCTAAAGACTACTTTTTTGTTTTTACTAAAATTGACTAAAACTTGACTAAAATCTTTTTGCGTTTTCGTAGACTAAAACTTGACTAAAACCTTTTTGTGTTTTCGTCAACTAAAACTTGACTAAAACTATCAAGTTTATAAGTGACTAAAATGTGACTAAAACTAAAAAGCATTTTCGTCCAAAAGACTAAGACTAAAACTAAAAGGGCTGCCAAAAACAACACTGCTTCGGGGCCCAGTGAAACACACCAATCGCATGTCTCAACTCGCCCGCCATCTCCTCCTCTGGAGTCAGACGTGGCTCAAGTCGCTGCACGCTGTCCACATCCCGGGGGAGCTCAATCGTGCAGCCGACGCGCTCTCACGACAGCTCACTTTCCCCCGGGGAATGGCAACTCCACCCCCAGACGGTCCAGCTGATCTGTTTGCTGTTTGCTGTTTCGAGACCTGTTTGCTTCCCACAAGTCCTCCCACTGCCAGCTGTACTATTCCCTGTCCCAGGCCTCCCTGGGCACAGATGCACTGGCACACAGCTGGCCTCGGGCTTTACGCAAGTATGCGTTTCCCCCAGTGAGCTTGCTCGCACAGACACTGTGCAAGGTCAGGGAGGACGAGGAACAGGTCCTGTTGGTTGCGCCTTACTGGCCCACCCGGACCTGGTTTTCGGAACTCATGCTCCTCGTGACAGCCCCTCCCTGGCGCATCCCCCTGAGGAGAGACCTCCTCTCTCAGGGGCTTGGCACCATTTGGCACCCGTGTCCAGATCTCTGGAACCTCCACGTGTGGCTTCTAGACGGGACGTGGTCGAGCATCCTCTAGCACCCTCGGCAGTCAGACTTGGCAGAGCAGTCTGTCGCCAGGCCCAGTACTGGCGTTAGCATGCCCGGAGTCCCGGTCAGCCCCTGTATTGGGCTAGGTGTTCATATGCCTTGGTTCCCTACGGGTAATCTCATACGTGTATTCTTCCATGGTAAGGTTTCCCTCTTGGCAAACCCGTGTCTTCCCTTGACAGACCCGTTCTGTCAGTCTCTTCTGGCAGCCGTTCCATCCCTACTCCAAGGTAGGACCTGCCTCAGAGACCCCTTCCATATGTAGTACTGCCCTCCCGGGTCAGTCCATATCGGTTACCCACATGTCAACTCCCTACGGGTAGAATGTGGGCTCCGTAGCGACCTTTTCCTAAGGCTCGCTTCCCCTTTGCCCCTTCGGTACCAAGGTCAGTGATTTTGCGCTGGGGCTTTGGGAAGGTTACGACCTTAAGCGTAGCTTTTGTGGCACACCAGGGCTTGTCAACAATTGCAGCACCACATGGTTGTGACGAGGTTCAGGTTGTGGCGTTTTCCATAGGACCCCATTTGTCGGTCGACATATCTCGTAGTGACCGACAGATAGGGAACGTCTCGGTTATGTACGTAACCCTCGTTCCCTGATGGAGGGAACGGAGACGTTATGTCCCCATGCCACAACCTTGAACGATTCGCTGTTGCCGGGACACGTTCTCGGCTCCTCAGCGTAAAACCTAATAAGTGGATGCACCTGTTGCCCTATTTATACCCGTCGGCACGGGTAGTTGCTCAGGTATGTTAATCCACTAGCCAATTTTCATTGGCGTTTTCTCTTAAATTCAGAGATGATTGGCCTCCCAAGTGAGACCCCATTTGGTCGACATAACGTCTCCGTTCCATCCATCAGGGAACGAGGGTTACGTACGTAACCGAGACATTTTGCATTATTGACACACTGTGTTCCTAATGTTGTTCAGTTGCTTTGATGCAATGTATTTTGTTTAAAGCGCTATATAAATAAAGGTGACTTTGACTTTGACTGTCTTTGATCACAGGGATGTGATTTCATCCAAATAAAAATGCAAAAAAATTAAGGGGTTACCTACAACAAATGATCATTTATGATTGGCTGGTAGATGGAGACAGAACTCAGCAGCAAACTTCCTCTTTATGCCTGCATGAGAAATACAAGGTGTGGTGTGGGAGCATGTGAACTGGTTGAGATACGTGTGTTTTAGGGGGAATGAGACTGTCCAACAATTTCTTTTCAATATCTGTACTGAATTTTCCTTATCAAATCTTCTCCCTTTGGAGGCCATTATTGATTTCTCACAGTAACATCACAACACTGAAGAGTCTGCTTAGTTCAAAAAAAAAAAAAAAAAAAACCTCTTGAGACCAATGACTTTAAGTGGCATTCTACTTTATAATGGCTCATTTATTTAAGTGTGTTCCTTGTGGTTTCTTTTTAATTGTTTGTGAAATTTACCAGCAATTTCTGAGTGAAAATGGTTTCTATTCCATATCCAATGCGACTTACAAATGAGGACAATGGAAGCAATCAAAATCATCAATGAGCGATGATAAGTAGGTATTGTAAGTGACATGACAAGTCTATTAACATTAACATTAAGCTATTAAAATATCGTTTTTAAACAGAATGTGAGAGGACAATTACATATTTAGCTTGTTTAAATGAACTAAATATTATTATTATTATGTTTTTAATTGTTTTCACAAAATCTATTGAGATTGAACAATAATTGGCAGCCTCCCCGTTAAAGACAATAAGATGTGAACATCTGAAACAATAATACATAAGTTCAAAGAAAAAAAAAGGACAATTCACTTACAATGAATATAAATAAGGTTTGTGTTTACCACAATGGGTGATGTCAAGAGTGTTAAAAACCATCAACATCCAAAAGACACAGAAACCACAAACACACACACACACACACACACACAATGTGCAGAGACAATTTCAATTAAAAGATTCAGCTTTCTTATTCAGCTTCTGTCATGTTAATAATTAAGAATATTTTTGTATCTTTGTGGTTCACAGTATTGCCAATTTTAGAGTTAGATTTTTGTCTATCAAAACCATTTTTTTTTTAATTCTGTGTTGGGTCTCCATTCGATTTTAAAAATAAATTCTGGGTTTTGAAGTGAAACCAGTTGAGAACAATAAAGTAACTGGCATATACAACTATCAAATAATAATAGTTCATAGGACACTAAAAGCTAATTGAATTGCAAAGTACATAATGTGGTCAGTGCAAACTTGACTTCAACTTCCTCTTGATGTGGCTTAAATTCCCCGCTTGAAACTCCAGGGGTACAGTTTCCTCAGCACAGGCAGAAGAAATCTACACAGCATCGTGTTGAAGAGTTTGATCATCATGAAGATCATGCAGCTTCATCTCTGTGAGTTTGTTATAATTCATAATTGTTCTTGTATGAGCTTTCTAATCTACATTGATTTCTAATTTCCTAATGGTGAGGTCATATTAATTATATTTGTGGTGTTTATTCCACAGATCTGTTCATATGGTGTCGAGCTGTAAAGACTTTGACAGATCATTTAACAGATTTGGGTCAGAATGTGACTATAAACTGTGATCTTGATGAAACGGATGTTAACTGGTTATTACTGAAACTACCAGATCCTCCAGTTCTGATATTACTCTCCTCCGATTCTTCAGCTACATTTTACTACAGTCAAACTTTTAAACAGAAATATTCAGTGCTGGGTTATCATCGTCTGTTCATAAATAATGTCACTCTTGATGATTTAGGACTTTATTACTGTGTGACCAGTGCAACAGAAAAATACAAACCTCCAAAATACAGCGACGGCACCAGACTACACATCACTGGTGAGTGAACATTCACTGAAATTAAACACTTAATCATTGTTACACACAAAATATTAAATATCAATATTAAACCTATTCACTAAACCAACTCCAGATCTAGAGATCCATAATCAAACAGTGGTGAAGTACATTGAGAAGACACATTTGCAGATTATTACCCAGATATCTGCTCTGTTGAGTGGTCTTCTGATCATTGTGATCATAGGTGAGTCCTTAGAAATGCATTTTTCTGTGTTTAAAAATGGGAAGACTTGAATCTGAATTCACTGTCCCAGGACTAGTAAAGGTGTTTGTTCTTGGAAGCAAGAGAACCAGGGACAACCTGAAACAATCTCCAGATACAAACCTACAACAGCCTCAAGTTATGGATCTTGAACAACAACAAATCTCAAGCCAAGCACAGGTAAAACAAGTAATATCAATACAATAAAATTAAGTAAGGATACAATTATGTACCCATCAAAAGGATTTTTAAATTCTCTCATGTACTCACCCTCATGTCATTTCAAACCTGTATTTATTTATTCTGTGGAGCACAAAAGAAGATCTTGTTGTAGAAAAGTATTTAACAGAAAGCTATATCACATCTGCATTGAGATTAAATGGTATTGTTTTTTTTGTTTTTTTTTTCCAGTACGCTACGGCTTCCACACCATGTAAAAGGTTTCAGCCGTGCCAAATAAATGGTACATATGCATTTCTAGAGCTGCCAGAATCAACAACACATAATAACATCTGACCCTTTTAGTTGTATTTCTCATTGTATTTGAAAACATATTAAGTATTGCATAACTATACATATTTGGCTTGATTTGTGCTAAACAATAATGTTGAGTTTGCATGCAGATGTTGTAGCTTTAGGCTGTAAGTCAAACAACAGAACAATCTCAAAGCCAGTGTGACTGTACATTATCCCTTTTGTAATAAATATTTCAATATATATGAAATGTGTGTCTGTGTTTGTGCATGTGCATATGTGCGTCAAACAAAGCATATACAGTGGATATAGAAAGTATTCAGACCCCCTTAAATTTGTCACTCTTTGTTATATGCAGCCATTTGCTAAAATCATTTAAGTTTTTTTTTCCTCATTAATGTACACACAGCACCCCATATTGACAGAAAAACATAGAATTGTTGACATTTTTGCAGATTTATTAAAAAAGAAAAACTGAAATATCACATGGTCCTAAATATTCAGACCCTTTGCTGTGACACTCATATATTTAACTCAGGTGTTGTCCATTTCTTCTGATCATCCTTGAGATGGTTCTACACCTTCATTTGAGTCCAGCTGTGTTTGATTATACTGATTGGACTTGATTAGGAAAGCCACACACCTGTCTATATAAGACCTTACAGCTCACAGTGCATGTCAGAAAGAAACGTGAAATATATAGTAAAAACAATTCAAGAAGCAACTGAGATTGTAGAGAATTGGTCATTGGAATGGGTATTTAGATTTTCTATATCCAAACCGTGTTGTCAGTTTTTACTAAAAAAAGGATTGCAGAAAAAAATTACATTTATTTGTATAAACAGCCACTAGAAAGGGTATTGATTTTTATTATTTTTTTTAGGTTTATGGGTTGACTCCAAATTAGCATGGAAAATTAATGTTGAATATATTGAAGAGAAATGCATCTAAGTACTGAATTTAATGAGATGTATAGTAGGCCAGGAATGGGGAACTAACAAACAATCTATGATCAACATATATTGTACTCTCTTAAGATCTGTTTTGGATTATGGATGCATTATATATGGATCTGCATCAGATAGTATGCTTAAAAGACTAGACTTAATGCAGGCATGAGCGTTGAGATGTATTACAGGAGCAATTAAAACAACTCCAATCTCAGCAATGCAAGTGGAAACAGGAGAGTACCCATTAGAATTAAGACACCAAAAATTAGCTGTTACTTACTGGATCAGTTTACAAGGACATAAACATGAACATTGGACTAAAGCTATTATTGAGGGGAGTTGGGAGACTATAAACTTAACAGTAAATGGTTTTGCTTGGAAAGCAAATGAGTGGGCTTCAGGAATGTCGCTAGATAACATATCATTTTTATTGATGGCAACTATTTCCCCAATAACCCCGTGGTTTTTTAGCCAACCTGAAGTTGATTTACTAATTCATGAGAGTGTTAAAAAAGGAAATATTGAAATTAAGAACTATACAATTAAATATATATGAACATTAGGCTTAATTTCTCCTAATATATACAGATGGATCAAGAAACCCAGAGATAGGTCGTACTGGATCAGCATTTTATGTTCCTGAGTTTAAAATAGGAAAATATGGGAGATTAACTGATGGGACCTCAGTATATACTGCTGAACGTGTGGCAATTCAGATGGCATTTAGTTGGATGGAAGAGGTGATGCCAAACAAAGTTGTGATTTGTTCAGATTCTATGGCACCACTTATAAGCCTACTAACTTATCAAACAGTTAGATATGATATTTATGTAGAAATATTGAATATTTTGTATAGATTAAGACAAATTAGAATAATAATTGAATTTGTTTGGGCACCAGCTCACGCAGATATACCACCAGGAAATGAAAGATTGGATAAAATGGCTAAAGAGTCACTTAAACTGAACTTCCCCAATATTACTGTTGCATTAAATAGGATGGAAGGGAAAAGTATAATTAAAGAAGCTTGTAACCAGAAATGGCAAATTAATTGTAATGAGTGTAAAATGGGAAGGCATTTATATAATATAAATAAAACCGTAAGACAAAGAAATATGATTGTAGAGATATTAAGCTCAAGATCAGCTGAGAAGGAAGGAGAACGGAGTCGGCGTTCTGAGGCTCGTGGGAATATTTATTAGATCAAAGAAAGAAAACAAAACTCGCGCCACATGCGCATCAATCACGTTCACTGAACACTATTCTGGGTTACGGGCTCTCCCGCACGTCTGCTGCTTTCTCCCACGAGTCCTCAGCTCTCTCTGTCTCTGCCGGTTCGCGGGCGGCTTAAATGCCGATTCCCCACGCCAATCACTGCAACGAGAAGCAGGTGTTACTTGTTTCTCACTTGAGCCACTTACCACCGCTCGTCTCCTCACTCTCTCTCCCGTCGCAGACCTCGCTGAACCACGCCTCCGCCGCCACATACCCCCACCGCCCGACTCAGGCCGGGGAGCCATCCGGCCTGCAGCACCCCCCCCCCCCATTCCTGGAGAGGAAGTCGGCCACAGCCATCTGCGCCCCCGGCCTGTGAATCACCTTGAACTTAAACGGCTGCAGAGCCAGATACCAACGAGTGATTCGCGCGTTGGTATCCTTCATGCGGTGGAGCCACTGGAGGGGCGCATGGTCCGAGCAGAGGGTGAACTCCCGCCCCAGGAGGTAATAGCGAAGGGTGAGAACCGCCCACCTGATGGCCAAACACTCCTTTTCTATGGTGCTGTACTTAGTCTCTCTCTTTGAGAGCTTTCGACTAATGTACAGCACCGGCCGGTCCACCCCCTCCACCTCCTGGGACAGGACTGCGCCCAGCCCCCTGTCCGACGCGTCAGTCTGCAACAAAAAGGGGAGAGAAAAGTTAGGAGAGTGCAGGAGCGGTCCGCCACACAGGGCAGCCTTAACCCGGGTGAAAGCCTGTTGGCACCACTCCGTCCACTAGACCGTATCTGGTACCCCCTTTTTAGTGAGGTCAGTCAGCGGGCTGGTGAGGTCCGAATAGTCAGGGATAAACCTCCTGTAATATCCTGCCAGCCCCAGGAACTGCCTCACCTCCTTTTTGGTCTTGGGCCTGGGGCAGGCTGCAATCGCTGCCGTCTTGTCAATTTGGGGACGCACCTGCCCGTGACCCAAGTGGAAGCCCAGATACCTTACCTCCACCCGCCCAACTGCGCACTTCTTCGGATTGGCCGTTAGCCCCGCCCATCTCAGCGCCCCAAGGACGGCCCTCACATGCTCCATATGCCGCTGCCAGTCTCCACTATAGATGATAATATCATCCAGATAGGCCGCGGCATATGCAGCATGGGGTCTTAGCACCCGATCCATGAGGCGCTGAAACGTAGCCGGTGCCCCGAACAAACCGAACGGAAGCGTCACAAATTGGTGCAATCCAAACGGCGTGGTGAAGGCTGTTTTTTCTTTGGACATGGGAGATAAGGGGATCTGCCAATATCCCTTTGTTAAGTCCAGTGTCGAATAAAAACGAGCCGTGCCTAACCGATCGAGCAACTCGTCAATCCGCGGCATTGGATAAGCATCAAACTTTGACACTGCGTTCACCCTGCGATAGTCCACACAAAAGCGCACTGAGCCGTCCGTTTTGGGCACCAAAACTATCGGGCTCGCCCAATCACTGTGGGACTCCTCGATTACTCCCATCCCTAGCATAGCTTCTAATTCCGCCTGAACTACCTTTTTTTTGTGTTCAGGTAATCTATATGGCCGGCTGCGAACCACCACGCCCGGCTCGGTCTCAATATGGTGCTGAATCAAATTAGTACGACCCGGCAGAGGCGAAAACACATCGGCAAATTCGGACTGCAACCGCCCGATGTCAGTGAGCTGCGAGGGCGAGAGGTGATCCCCCCTGGGGCCAGGGCGAGGGATTTCTCTTTGACAAACGCTTCTGGCCCGAGATCCTCCTCTCCGCTCACTGCCGTCGCTAACAGCACTGACGCCTCCGCGCTCCATTTTTTGAGGAGGTTGAGGTGGTAAATTTGGCGCGTGTTGCCCCGATCCGTTCGTACTACTTCATAATTGAGATCCCCTATCCGCTGTGTGACCTCAAAGGGTCCTTGCCACTTTGCTAATAATTTGGAGCTAGAGGTGGGTAGTAAAACGAGCACTTTATCTCCCGGTGCAAATTCTCGTAGCCTAGTTCCCCTGTTATACGACTGGCTCTGTCTGCCTTGGGCCTGCAGCAAATTCTCCATAGAGAGCCGCCCCAGTGTATGGAGTTTTGCTCTCAGGTCCAAGACATATTGAATTTCGTTTTTTCTCTCCGAACGTCCGTCCTCCCAAGTTTCTTTCAGGACGTCCAAACCCCCCCGGGGTTGGCGTCCATAAAGAAGCTCGAAGGGGGAAAACCCCGTGGAGGCTTGGGGGACCTCGCGCACAGCGAATAAGAGGGGTTCCAGCCATCTGTCCCAATTTTTCGCGTCCTCTTGTACGAATTTACGAATCATTGTTTTCAAAGTGCGGTTAAAGCGTTCGACCAGTCCGTCCGTTTGTGGGTGATAGACGCTGGTACGTACCGTTTTAATGCCCAATAATTCGTACAATTCGCGTAACGTGCGTGACATAAACGCGGTGCCTTGGTCCGTGAGAATCTCTTTTGGGATTCCCACGCGGGAGATTAAACGAAACAGGGCGTCCGCCACACTCTTTGCCGAGATGTTGCGAAGCGCCACTGCCTCGGGATATCGGGTTGCGTAATCGACTATGACTAGCGCAAACCGATGTCCACGTGCCGATCGCTCTAATGGCCCGATGAGGTCCATGCCAATTCGTTCGAAGGGGACCTGCACTAGAGGAAGAGGGCGCTTTTGGGGTGGCCGGTGGGTTTACCAACTGACATTCACGACAAGACGCGCACCATCTGCGCACGTTCTCGTGAATGCCCGGCCAAAAAAACCGGGTCATTAGGCGATTTAGTGTCGCTGTCATTCCCAAATGCCCTGCCATAGGATTGCAATGTGCCGTCTAGAATAGCATTTCCCGACGGCTCCGAGGTACTAACAATTGGGTTGTATCCTCCTTTGTTTGCGTGTCGTGGGTCACGCGATACAACCAGTCTTTAATAATGGCAAAATACGGATAGGAGAGCGCACGGTCAGGATGGAGGACCTGTCCATCAATAGTCCGGACCTGTTCAAACGCATGTTTGAGGGTTTCATCCTGGGACTGTTCCAGGGGAAAGTCATTACAACTGGCAAGGTTCAGCCTCGCCAAGCCGCTCAGTTCCCCTGGAGCTGTCCCGCTGGGTCCTGGCACAGATTCTCCCACCTGAGCGCTCGCTCCCCTGTCCTGCCGACTCTTATCCCCCGAGGCACCCACGGTTAAACACCCCAATAGTTGTTTGAAGCCTGGCCAACTGGTTCCCAAAATTAGCGGGTGCCGGAGGCGCGGACTAAAGGCCATCTCCACATAATGCTTTTGGTCCCTAAATTTAATAGCTATGGCTTTTACGGGGTATTCCACTATATCCCCGTGCACACACCTCACTTTAACCATGTGGCCCATATCCAATGATCCAGATTGTATCAGGCTTTGATGAATGGAGGTCTGGTTACAACCTGAATCCACCAAAGCCCGATAGATACTCCCCTTAATACTCACGGGTATTTGGTACAACCCGGCTTGATCGGGGGCAGCCTGCGGGTCATCCGGGATCCGGACCAACGTCCCCACCTCCATGACCGGGCACCTATCCACAAAATGGCCCGGATCCCCGCAACGCCAGCAGGCTGGCCCAGGCCTCCCCGCCGCCCTAGTGGCCGGAAGTGGGTCAGGTGATTGGCGTGGGGAAGTGACAGGAGCCTCCTCGCCCCCCTCCCAGCGCGCCGGCCCCGCTCCCCTGGCAGGGCCCCTCGACCCGGCCGCCAGCTCCGTCCCCGTCCTCCAACGCGGCGCGGCCCTCGGTGGCCCCCCGACTCGGGTCCTAGGAGAAGGAACAGACTTTGGGGTAGGGGAAGAGAGAGATGTAGGGGAAGAGAGAGAGAGAGAGATAGCTGGAAGGGGTTCGCCGACCCCGGAACAAGCCGCCAGCTGGTCCTCCGCCAGTTGGATGGCCAGATCCAGCGACGCCGGCCGGTGGCACTGGACCCACTGAGCAGTCTTTTTCGGGAGACGGGAGACGAACTGCTCCAGTACCACCGTGTTGATGATACTCTCGGCGTCGCTTCCTCCGGCCAACAGCCATTTGCGGCATGAGTCCCGGAGCTGCTGGGCCAGGACAAAGGGCCGGCCCGCTTCAGCCAGGTCGAGCGACCGGAAGCGCTGACGATGCTGCTCGGGGCTGAGGCCGACCCTTTGGAGAATAGCTCTTTTTAGGTCGGCATACACCAGGAGGTTCGGGACGGGCAGTTGTTGGGCTGCCTTCTGGGCCTCTCCTGACAGCAGTGGGATCAGCCGGACCGGCCAGCTGTCTGATGGCCACCCACATGCCTCGGCCGTCCTCTCAAACAAGTCCAGGAACGCCTCCGGATCGTCGGTTGGCGCCATCTTCGTGAGAGGCATGTGGGCAGCGGGGCCGGCACTGGGGCTTGCCGGCCGCGTCCGAACCTCCCGGTCCAGCAAGCTCCAGAACAGCTCGCGGTCCTCCTGCTGGGCCTGCATCATCGCCTGGAAACGGCGATCGTGGTCGGCCCGCAAGTCCAGCAGGGCCTGGTGGTGTTCTTGGTGCAGGCCCGCGAGCGACGTGATGATCTCCGCAAACGGCGATCCCGATGTTCCTGGCGGAGTCTGCATGGCGGGGTGATTCTCCTTCCCTCCCGGGTTTCGGCACCAGTGTAGAGATATTAAGCTCAAGATCAGCTGAGAAGGAAGGAGAACGGAGTCGGCGTTCTGAGGCTCGTGGGAATATTTATTAGATCAAAGAAAGAAAACAAAACTCGCGCCACATGCGCATCAATCACGTTCACTGAACACTATTCTGGGTTACGGGCTCTCCCGCACGTCTGCTGCTTTCTCCCACGAGTCCTCAGCTCTCTCTGTCTCTGCCGGTTCGCGGGCAGCTTAAATGCCGATTCCCCACGCCAATCACTGCAACGAGAAGCAGGTGTTACTTGTTTCTCACTTGAGCCACTTACCACCGCTCGTCTCCTCACTCTCTCTCCCGTCGCAGACCTCGCTGAACCACGCCTCCGCCGCCACAATGATGCTAAATTTAAGTAGAGAGGATCAGCTTATTTTATCAAGACTAAGGATGGGACATACTAAACTCAATTCTACACTTTATATTATAGGGAAACATGGTACGGTATCATGCGAATTATGCCAAGTAAAGGAAACAGTTGAACATGTGCTGTTTTTCTGCCCCCAGTATGATCTGGAAAAGAACGAGTTAATAAGAGAGCTACAGGGAATAGGTTGCAAAGTATTTACAATCAATAGCCTATTAAACATAAAACTTGGATCCGGGAACATTGTAAGGTTAGTTTTAAAATTCATTAAGCATAGTGGTCTTAGAAATAGAATATAGACATCTTTTAACATACTTCTAGACTGAAATCAGTTCACACTCCAGCACAGGTGGTGGCGGTATACACCGTAAAGTTGGTATGCGACCTGCCAATAAATCGAAAGAAGAAGAAGTGCATTCCAGAGCAAATGAGAATCATGAGGTCAAAGGAACTGCCTGAAGAGCTCAGAGACAGAATTGTGGCAAGGCACATATCTGGCCAAGGTTACAAAAACATTTCTGCTGCACTTACGGTTCCTAAGAGCACAGTGGCGTCCATAATCCTTAAATGGAAGACATTTGGGACGACCAGAACCCTTCCTAGAGCTGGCCGTCTGGCCAAACTGAGCTATCGGGGGAGAAGAGCCTTGGTGAGAGAGGTAAAGAAGAACCCAAAGATCACTGTGGCTGAGCTCCAGAGATGCAGTCGGGAGATGGGAGAAAGTAGTAGAAAGTCAACCATCACTGCAGCCCTCCACCAGTCGGGGCTTTATGGCAGAGTGACCCGACGGAAGCCTCTCCTCAGTGCAAGACACATGAAAGCCCCCATGGAGTTTGCTAAAAAACACCTGAAGAATTCTCTGGTCAGATGAGACCAAGATAAACCTTTTTGCCCTTAACTCTAAGCGGTATGTGTTGAGAAAACCAGGCACTGCTCATCACCTGTCCAGTACAGTCCCAAAAGTGAAGCATGGTGGTGGCAGTATCATGCTGTGGTGGTGTTTTTCAGCTGCAGGAACAGGACGACTGGTTGCAATCGAGGAAAAGAAAAATGCGGCCAAGTACAAGGATATTCTGGACGAAAACCTTCTCCAGAGTGCTCAGGACCTCAGACTAGGCTGAAGGTAAACCTTCCAACAAGACAATGATCCTAAGCACACAGATAAAATAACGAAGGAGTCTCTTCACAACAACTCCATTACTGTTCTTGAATGGCTCAACCAGAGCCCTGACTTAAACCCAATTGAGGATCTCTGGAGAGACCTGGAAATGGCTGTCCACCAACGTTTACCATCCAACCTGACAGAACTGGAGAGGATCTGCAAGGAGGAATGGCAGAGGATCCCCAAATCCACGTGTAAAAAAACTTGTTGCATCTTTCCCAAAAAGACTCATGGCTGTATAAGATCAAAAGGGTGCTTCTACTAAATACTGAGCAAAGGGTCTGAATACTTAGGACCATGTGATATTTCAGTTTTTCATTTTAATAAATGTGCAAAATGTCAACAATTCTGTGTTTTTCTGTCAATATGGGGTGCTGTGTGTATATTAATGAGAAAAAAATGAACTTAAAGGGGGGGTGAAATGCTCGTTTTCACTCAATATCCTGTTAATCTTGAGTACCTAAAGAGTAGTACTGCATCCTTCATATCTCCAAAAAGCCTTTAGTTTTATTATATTCATAAGAGAAAGATAGTCTGTACCGATTTTTCCCGGAAAAACAAGACCGGCTGGAGGCGTGACGTGTGGGCGGAGCTAAAGAATCACGAGCACCAGTAGGCTTTTGCGTTGAGAGCATGTGGAAACTGTGACATTACCGTGAGGGAAAAACCATCATCCAAAACAAACCATGGCTTACAGTCAGATTCAGCCATTTATTTATGATCCAGAATCAGATCCCGAGGATGAAACTGAACGAGAGCAGCAGCAGCAACGACTCGCTCCGAGCGGGGCTCAAACCGGGGTCTCCGGCATGGGAGGGGACGCACTAACAAGGAGGCAGAGATATTTTAAGCAGTTTTACTCACCTCCTGCGGTTCCAACACACATTCATGACCCTTTTTCGTTGGGATTGCATCATCCTTAAGAAATAAACGATACGCAAATCCGTCGTCAAACTGGGCCTTGTTTGTAAAACAAGCATCTTCGAAATGCAGGGAACAAACAAAAACACTTGCACAACTCCGTTGATGCTCTGTAAAAATAAACTCCATCCCATAATGCTGTTTTTTTTTGGTAATCTGTGCAGGGTTGTCTTGCCCTGGCAACCAAAAACACACTTCTTTTGTGACTTTTCGCGAAGCTCTCGCTCTGATCAGTGAATCGCTCTGATCAGTGAAATGTCTGTGCTCAGCCTCGCTATACGGGAGCGCGCGCTCTTCCGGCAGAAGTGCCCTAGGACCCATATGAGGAAATTCCGCTCCATCTAACGTCACACAGAGCCATACTCGGAAAAAACTTTCCGAAACTTGGGAACAAAAATACTCCTTCAAACGTACAACTTAATTTTTGAAACTTTGTCCATGTTTAGCATGGGAATCCAACTCTTTAACAGTGTAAAAAACTCAGTATGCATGAAATAGCATTTCACCCCCCCTTTAAATGATTTAAGCAAATGGCTGCAATATAACTAAAAGTGAAAAATTTAAGGGGGTCTGAATACTTTCCGTACCCACTGTGTATGTGCAATGTACACATACTGTTGCATTTACAGTTAACAATAAACAACTTTGCAAAACAGCATCATTGGCATTTCCTTCATTGCACATACATTCAGTAATTGAGACAAGAGCTATTAACAATGTATTCTCTTTAGCAATTATTTAAAAGAAAAGATAAATCAATCATGCTAATTAATAATGAGACATTTAGGCATTTTATAAACATCTGGAAATCACTTTTTACTCTTTTTAACCAGATACATAGATATAAACTACCACAAACCATTGTAAACATGTAAGTGCTCTCTTTTAGGAATTATTTTAAAGCTAAGTGCATAGATGTCTCAAACTCTCTGTGTTAAGTAGCTTTTCACAGTCACATTTCTCAATATATTCACATTTTTCCAGATTTTCCAAAATTAAACAAATCACAAGTTTGCATACTAAATATTTAATGCTAATCGCTGAGCATGTGACCTGTCGCCATTATGTGGGCCTCGTGCAATTAACACTCAAAATGGAGCTCAGCGCTTACACACCTCTGAACTAATTACACTTTTCAACAGGTTAATTAATATGCAATCGATGATATAATGACATCTGCACACTCTTAAACAACATTTAACATGAACTCGTACTATATTGACAAAGAATTCAAATTAATACCTGAAAAAGGGGAGAGAATTAATCAGTCAACTCAGGCGGCAAGGAAGTCGACTGGAAGTTGAAGTCGAGTGGGGGCTGCAATCTTTTAGCAGAACTTCACTTGCGTTAGCATTCCCATTGTCTCCCATTCATTTTGGCGTCACTTTGACAGTGAATAACTTTACATCTGAGGCGTTTAAAGACTCCGTTTGACCATTATTTATTTCTAAAGATACACGACAATGTATAATGGGCTCCATTACCTTCTATGTAACATTATGGCCCCGTATAAACAGTTTTTGTAAAAAATAGGCTAACGATTGCGTCATGACCATGCGACTCTCTGTCACATTACCGTACAGACAGGAGGAGAAGCTCGCAGGCAATTAACTTAATATGGCGTACTGGCGTTACATTTTAAAGTACTATACAAAATAATTAATCTGAATACTCACTCCTGCTCACTCACGACAAAGAACTCCCCCGCTCAAGCTCGCCATCTCTGCAAGATTAACGATGGCAGTTTGCACGCACAGCCACTTAGAATATTTACATCTGTCAGACAGGTTGCTGATGTCGTCAAGCTTCGTTTGAGTCTAAGCGTCAGAAACGGAAGTGCTAAAAAACGCTTAAAATGGGCTTCACTTGTCTCAATTGAGTTCCAATGGGGTCGCTGTATCCATTTCTTTTACTGTCTATGGTCAAACTCCATGATGCTTCTCCACAGATAACTTTATGTGTAATGGAGAAACACCGCGAGTTCTCCCCCTACTGGTTGACAAGGCAGCAGCAATCGATCGCAGAATTGTTGGACTAAACTAAATGATCACTGATTAACACAAAACTATTTAAATAACATATTTACACTGTATTAATCTTTTAAAGGGATTCAAATATAATTACACAGACATATATATTTCACTCTGTCACACACTCCCCTACAAAATAAATGTCGTCTCGACATTCTTTAACACAAGAGTCTTTTAGTCCCATTTGTGTTTCACACAAATTTTATAGTGTCAGAGTTTAACAGTCCATGGATTAAATACTTAATTTTTAAAGCAACAGCTCATGAAAAAGAACAGTCCATTCAAAGTGCAAACATTTAAAGAGGCATGGAATAAAAGTCCATATTTCATTTGGCTTTCAAGAGTCCAACAGCCTATCCAGGACTACAGTCCAAAAGGCAAACACTCCATAGTATTCTCAAAATTTCAAAGTTCAAAGACTGTTAAAGGAGATATTCCTCAAAAAAAAAAGGCAATGTTCCATTTTCCAGCATTTAAATTGGCCTAAGACAAAACAGTCCATCACTTCTCTAGATGTCAAACTGTATTAATGCAAAGAAACTCAAGATGTCACTCAAGTTCAAAGTCTCAATGCACATTTAAGAGTTCATGGCCCCTCATTAGTGGACTCCATAGACAAAAGGCAAATGACAGTAAGGCGGCAACAAGGTCGACAGTCCATGAGCAGACATGTGCTGTTGCGACGTCGGCAAGATTGCATTTAATTGTCTGACATTATAAGTAGGTACAGCCAAATTATTATAGGTAAATACTCTTGGTGGGCATCTTTCTCTCCTAGGCAGCTGTTAAGTTTGCTCCTCTTGACCCTCTTGGTCACTTGCAGCAGATGGCGTGGAAGCAGGAAGGTGTTCATCAGCAGGTAAGTTGATATCTTGTTCTTTGTCACTCTCCATGGATGACAGTAAAGCAGGAACTTGTTTCAGGGCCTCATTTGGATACTCATCAGACTCTGTAGTAGGTAGTGGTTCAAGATTTTCAGATTCAATAACATGATTTGGTTGAAGTACTGCTGGTGGTACATAATGGAAGTCTAATTCATCTTCCCTCTCCTCATGTGATTCAACCTGGCTGATTTGAGGCTTCTTCAGTTCTCGTTTCCGTTCACTCTTTGAAGGCGGAGCAGTTTCAAAAGGTAAGTGGTCGCAAGTAATTAATAAGTTGCGATGGAGGACTCTGGATCTTCCCTTTCCCTTTTCTGGCTTAACTTCATAAATTGGAAGCTCGCCACCCATCTGTCACACAACTACATGGATGCTGTCTTGTAGTGGCATATGCTTGGGCAAATCGAGTGAAATTATCTACTATTACAAGGATGTACTCAAAACCTCCTTTGCAGCGGTCTAGATGAAGAAAGTCAATTGAAATCAATTCAACTTTTTCTGCTTTAGACATCTGTATGTTTTTGTGACATAATACTCAATGTCTGCCTGCATATGTGGCCAAAAGAAACATTCACGGATGAGTGAGAGAGTACGATCTGTACCTTGATTGCCCATTTTATCGTGAAGCTCTCGCAAGACTGTTACTTTGTATTTCTCTGGCAGGACCAATTGTGTGCGTGTGGAAGTGGTTCGGCAGAGGATACCATCCTGATTAATGGTAAGTTTTCCCCATTCACGAAACAGACATTTTGTTTTTAAACTGTATGTTCTGAGTTCTCTCACTTTTGGCACATTTTTGTACCAGACAATTTGCATTCATATACAGGACTGATATCCTGGTCAATCATTTGAGCATCTTTTATTACATTTGCAGACAAAGGGGTAATTGTTGGAACTACTGGACAGGTCTGAATAGATGAACAGTTGGTCAAGACTGACCATGGGATGCTGGGTCCTTCTTGAGCTTCTACAGCCTGAATGGTAGCACCTATTATGTCTGACGACAACTCCTCAGAGCACCGTTTCATCATAGCACCTATTTCGAGGGGCAATCAGGACAGCGTATCCACATCAATATTTTCACGACCTGGGTGATATCTGATTGTGAAGTGGAAATCTGCCAATTCAGCCACACATCTGAAACCAGTAGCATTCAATTTGGCTGTTGACAGGACATATGTAAGGGGATTGTTGTCACTATATACAGTAAAAGTTGGTGCAAATACAAATAATCACGAACATTTTCAGTGATTGACCACTTTAAAGCAAGAAATTCAAGCTTGCCTGAGTGTAGGTGGTAGTTTTTCTCAGCAGCCATTAGAGTGTGGGATCCGTAAGCAATTACACAAAGTTTCTCACTATGTTTCTGGTATAATACTGCACCTAAACCTTGAGCTGACGCATCTGTATGCAGTATAAAAGGCTGTGAAAAGTCAGGAAAAGCTAATACGGGGGGCTGGAGGAGACAATCAATTAGCTGTTCCAGAGTGCTCTGATGTTGTTCAGTCCAGGTAATGGGCATACTCGATTGAACACCAGTTCTAATGCATTTTGTCTTTGATTGTCTCTGACTCCTTTTCAGGTGAGCATTATGTTCTGGAGTATTTTTTAACAGGTCATATAAAGGGCTAGCTATTCGAGATAAATATTTAATGTACTGTCTGTAGTAGCTAAGCAGACCAAGAATTTTCCTCAGCTCACCCACATTCTTTGGTTGTTTGTCTTTCAGGGCTCTGACAGCTTCTGTATCTGCCGGATCAACTTTACTCTCCTCTGCAGAGACGATCCTACCCAGGTAGCGGACTTCAGGTTTGAAGAACTCACACTTGCTCGGTTTAAGTTTGATACCATGTTGTTTAAGCCTCTGCAATACTTTCCTCACATCCTGGACGTGGTTCTCAAAGGTTTTACTAAACACCAAGGGGTCATCAAGGTATGGAATGTAGATCTCATCCCTCAAGCCATCTAAACACTCCTCCATACATCGCTAGAAGGCTGCGGGAGCATTCATCAGCCCGAAAGGAATACGCACCCATTCATACAGGCCCCAGGGTATCACAAACGCTGTTTCTGTTTAGATCTCTATAATCAACACATAAACGGAGACTGCCACCTTTCTTTCTCATGCACACAATTGGAGACGAGTATGAGGAGTTGGATTTTTCAATCCAGCCTTGTGCTATGAGGTCATGTGAGTATTCTTTCATCTCGCGATGCAAAGATTTTGGCACAGATATGTAAGTGCGATTGACTGGCTCATCATCTTTAAGTGATATACCCAACTGTAAATTCCTGATACACCCAATGTCGTTGTCTGATTTAGAGAATGATTGACACTCTTCTCTTAACATTTGTTGTACTAACTGTCTCTGATGTTCACTCAGGTGGCTAACATTGACTGGCGGGTCCCAAGAATCAGTATTGGTGTTGTCATGACAGTTCTCCGCAGCCTGGATGGGACATACCCCAACAGTGGTAGGGTTTTCTGGCACTTCAAACATACTATCAGGGAAGACATTCTTGACAAGCTGTACTGTACCAATCGGAGTCTGGCCCATCAGAATGATATCGTGATCAGTGTCATTGTATACCTCAACTGTGATTTTTGTTGGAGCCTCTTATTTCAGCTTTAGTAAACTTTCTTTGAATTCAAGCCCATCTGCCCAGCAAGGATTCACATCAGGCTCAAAAATGAGTGTGCTATCCTCCTTAACTGGCAGCATGTACACTCAGCATGAGACCTGTACCGTACTCCGTTTGGGAATGACAGCATGCCCTTTCATGGTCTTTACGGTGTATTCACATGAGCTCTCTGCACTCACAAGTTTGATAAATGTCTGGACTTTGCTCCTCTTTAGGCTGGGGAATGCGGCTTTAACAGTTCTCTCAAGCATTTTGTTGCTCACAGTACTTGGCTGGACTTGTTCAATGGAGTTCACAATTTGTTCTATCACATTGAAACCTATGATAGGGTCTGAGAGGTTCTGACCCCTCGCTACGAGTATGGGAATGACAAGCTCGGTATGGTGAGATGTCTGTGACGCTAGTCTGAAAGTCACTTCAACATATCCAATGTAGGGTATATCAATACCATTGGCAGCCACAAGGTTCAACATATTTGGAGACTCGAGAATATCTGAAACATCTCTCTATGGGACTTCCGGTAAGTATTCCTGTTTCCACAATTCATCAATAACACACACCTGAGAGCCTGTGTCCCACAGTGCTTGAATTTGATGGCCATGCAGGTAACATTCAACAAGACATTGCCTTCCAACTAGTGATGTCACAGAAGAATACTGGTTAACTCGAGTACTACAGGAGGCATGGACACTCATCGTCAGGTCGGAATTTGAAACTGGTCTTGGTGGGCTGATACAAGTTCGCTTATGTTCAGTCCAATGGTAAGTTTGACAGATCTTAGAACAATACAGTATATTTTTACATTGTGAACACAGCTTCATTTGCTTCTCTGTTTTTCCACAGGCTGCACATCTTTGGGACTGGTTAGTGGGTCTGGTTACTCCCTGTCCCGCGGAAGTAACCGCTCTCCATTTAAAGGACTCTTGAAGGCTTAATGCCACGGATTCTGCATCCTGCTTGGAAGTGCTCGCCACGGCCACATCTAAAACAATGCATGCAACGGTCCTCTGTTCTTTGTTGTTGACAATTAAAGCACTTTATTGCTTGGGTACGAGTAGGGGGTGCATAGTATTGTCGGGGTATATACTGGGGTGGAAACTGAGTATTCACTCTCATTTGGTTGGTGCCCGGTGATGCCCAATATGGCTGCAATTGACACTGAATGACTTCTCTTTCAGGAACTCCCTGTGCAGGAACAAGACACTGTGGTGAGGCAAAAGCTGGTTGCTGCAATGTTTCTCTTATTTGAGATATTTCAGCACTGAGTGATTTGAGTGAAGCTACATCAGTTCTCAGTTCTTTCAGTTCTGACAGCACATGGGAAGATGAATTTGGTGCACTTTGAGTTGCACTGGATTTCTTATCAATGGTTACATCACTAGACTGAACTGCATGGACAACAGTCGTTGTGTGCTGCACATTGGTTTTCTTTTTCTTTTGTCTTTCCGCATCATTAGCACAAGCAATGTTTAATTTCTCCAACAGAGCCTCATCTGTGGTTTTTGTGTCAAGAAGGAGGGGATGCATATCTACTTTAACACTGTCATTTTGGAGACCGGTGAGTAATGTATGTAAAAACATGCTTTGAACTAATGCTGGGTCATACTTGAGGCCTGATTCTGCTTCTTGAGATGCAAATAAGATTTTCTGACCTCTGTGGCCTCAGGGCTACGGTTCTTTTGTCTCTTTCTTGCCTTTACTGCAGGAACTCTTTCCACCTCAATGTTGGCCTAGGTTGTTTTAGGGGGGATGTACTGCATCAGAAGATGTCTGCCAGGTAAGTGACGACTGCACTCCGAAGAATAGATCCCAGTGGTACCTCCAAATGTTGTACCCCTGAAAAAGGGGAGAGAATTATGTAATCAGTCAAACTCCACGATGCTTCTCCACAGATAACTTTATGTGTAATCTTTTCTTTCTCTCTTTTTCTTTTTATAACAGTTAACAATAAACAACTTTGCAAAACAGCAACATTGGCATTTCCTTCATTGCACATACATTCAGTAATTGAGACAAGAGCTATTAACAATGTATTCTCTTTAGCAATGTTAAGTAGCTTTTATATTATATATATATATATATATATATATATATATATATATATATATATATATATATATATATATATATATATATATTCACATTTTCCAGCAAATCAAACAAATAGAATTAAATGAGCAAAATTCAACAAATCACAAGTTTGCATACTAAATATTTAATGCTAATCGCTGAGCATGTGACCTGTCGCCATTATGTGGGCCTCGTGCAATTAACACTCAAAATGGAGCTCAGCGCTTACACACCTCTGAACTAATTACACTTTTCAACAGGTTAATTAAAATCAGTCGATGATATAATGACATCTGCACACTCTTAAACAACATTTAACATGAACTCATACTATATTGACAAAGAATTCTAATTAATACCTGAAAAAGGGGAGAGAATGAATCAGTCAAACTCCACGATGCTTCTCCACAGATAACTTTATGTGTAATGGAGAAACACCGCGAGTTCTCCCCCTACTGGTTGACAAGGCAGCAGCAATCGATCACAGAATTGTTGGACTAAACTAAATGATCACTGATTAACACAGAACTACTTAAATAACATATTTACACTGTATTAACCTTTTAAATGGATTCAAATATAATTACAGAGACATATATTTCACTCTGTCACATATATATTCAGATTTAGCCTATATAACAATTAGGCAAATTTACATATGTGCATGATATCTGAGCAAATCTATTTGTGTAGCGAAAGAGCCAAATTCCATAAAGAGGCCCAAGATAACATGGACCATAAACCTGGTGCCACAAGGTTGAAGTAAGTCTAACTAACTAGCAGATTTAAACAGCTGGCAGCACTAACACGAAGGATCGCTTATTGATAATTCTAGCTCAGGAAAGAGATTTGGGGCAAGCAACCTAAGATTAATAATCGAAGAGACAACACATATGACCATCAAGAGTAAATACCATGAGAGAAATCAGACCTTAAGACTTCCATAGGTTATCCCCACCCAAGACAGAAAACTGTTTAATCCCATTGTTTCCCAATTTAATGTCCTAATAAATTAACTTTTTATGTATTTATGTATTGGAAGAAGAAATGTAGTAACACCCCCCAAGCTAATACAATTGGTCAAGACACAATTTGGGATGAGTCCAACAGCCAAGTTCAGAAACTCAGGGAGCTACCAATTTAGCTTTATTGCTCAATTAATTTTTGTTGCTGCTTTTTAAGTTTTATGTCCTGCATGTCTGCTGCTCTTCTGTGATCATGAGGAGATAAGTCATCTGGTCTCATCACACTCTTCTTCTTTCTTTCTTTCTTTTACTTTACTTTCTTTTCTGTCGAGTTTTGCATTTTGAGTTAAGTTTTGCCGCAAAACTGTCTCAGACTCAGACTGTTAGTGTTTTGGATGTTTCTTTTGATCATTGTTTCCATTGGAATGTGGTAGTAATGTAGGAAAGACCTGCCCTTTTGTTTAAGTATCATTTCTACCATGTTTTTGGCTAAAATTTGTTAGTTTAGGTTGATTGTATTTATTTATCTTTTCTTTGTGACAGGTTACCTATATTGCTATTTTATTTTATTAGATTGGTCTTGTTTGTTATTTTGGGCCTTGGGTCTCTTCTTAATGAATTCTAATAATTGGTAGTTGCCATTTTGCTCTTTGATGTACAATAAAGCTTTATTTGTTTTTTGTTTTTTTCTTGGTCCGGAAGTCTTTTGTTCTTTCTTTTTTTATATGTATTATTTCTTACCCCTAGCAGACATAATCAAATTGGAGGATTGGGCCGACCCAGAAAGATATTGCAAATATTGATATAAACTTGGGTTTCCAAATATCACATTGTCTTAAAACTTATTCTTTCCCTTACATATGTATTGTAGGACCTAATTTTTTATTGACAACATTTTTATGACCAAGTATTTTTATGACCGGTTAATGAACAGTGCTCTCTTCCATGACTGAAATGCCTGTGAGCAAGGCACTGAACCCCCAGTTGCTCCCCGGAGGCTGGATATATAGCTTCCCACTGCTCCGGGTGTGTGTGTTCACTTTTCACTGCTGTGTGTGTGCACTTGGTTGGGTTAAATGCAGAACACCAATTCTGAGTATGGGTTACCATCCTTGCCGAATTTCACATCTTACACTTTCACTTAATGTCTCATCCGAAAGACGGTTCTTTTTACAGTATAGTGTCCCCATCAGGACCCACACAGATGACATAGTGAGCACCCCCTGCTGGCCTAACTAGTACCTCTTCCAACAGCAACCTAGTTTTCCCAGGAGTCTCCCATACAGGTACTGACCAGCTAAACCCTGCTTAGCTTCAGTGGGTAACATGGGCTGCAGGGTTATATGGCTGTGGGTGTCTGTATCTGTGACAAAGGAGATGACTGGGAAAAGGATGCAAGAAATGCAGTGAGTGAAACGTTATATAGATGTCCACTAAAGATCACTTCTGTGAAAAAGAAAGATTTACTTTGCAGTATTCTATCTTATGTGGCCTTCTACCAATTTTTGTATATTTATTTTTCACTAGGGAAGGCATCTGTAAAGGACCAAATTGTTAACATTTTTTACAATCGCTAAGACAGTTTTTTCAATACCTTTAACAAGTTTTACCGTTAAAAATGGTTAGCACAACATCCGTTTTTGTAGGCTATACAATTAACACATTTCTTGATGCTTTGATAGAAAATGCATACAGTTAACACCAATTTAAAATGCTTGAACTTCTTTTACACAGCTCAACCAAGACCAAAACAATGTAATTTTACATTTAACATAATTACATTTAACATAATGTTCTAAACATATAACTTATATAGACTAAAGTTAAAGTGAACAGCTAATTATATTGTGAATTGAAACACAAATATATTAACTGTATTTTATTCCATTTTATTCCATTATGCAGTTATGCAAATACATAAAACACAGCTGATTCCGATCTAGGAACCACACTCAGGTGTCGAGGTTTCGCATGATCATATGTTCTATAAGAGGACTATTTGGGCCGATCTTGTGTGGAAAAGGAACAATATAGAGCGACACAAAGAGAGAGAAAGAAAGAAAGAAAGAAAGAAAGAAAGAAAGAAAGAAAGAAAGAAAGAAAGAAAGAAAAAAAATGCCTGTACAAGGGAGAGGAAGACTAGTACCAGGACAAGGGAGAGGAGTGGGGCAAGGAAAATGACAATGGAGAGGAGTGGGACATGGACAATTGAGAGGAGTGGGGCAAGGACAAGGGAGAGGAGTGGGGCAAGGACAAGGACAAGGACAAGGGAGAGGAGTGGGGCAAGGACAAGGACAAGGGAGAGTGGGGCAGGGACAAGGACAAGGGAGAGGAGTGGGGCAGGGACAAGGTCAAGGGAGAGGAGTGGGGCAGGGGCAAGGACAAGGGAGAGGAGTGGGGCAGGGGCAAGGACAAGGGAGAGGAGTGGGGCAAGGAAAGTGAGAGGAGTGGGGCAAGGACAAGGGAGAGGAGTGGGGCAAGGACAAGGGAGAGGAGTGGGGCAAGGAAAGTGAGAGGAGTGGGACAAGGACAAGGGAGAGGAGTGGGGCAAGGACAAGGGAGAGGAGTGGGGCAAGGAAAGTGAGAGGAGTGGGACAAGGACAAGGGAGAGGAGTGGGGCAAGGACAAGTAAGAAGAGTGGGGCAAGGACAAGTTAGAGGGAGAGGAGTTAGAATGCGTGGTGGTGCTCAAAGAAGGACCAGAGCTAGGGTAACTGATCAAATAAGAGCTACTATCATTGACCATGTCATAAACCATAGGATATCATACAGAGAGGCTGGAAAACTAGTACAGCCAAATCTCAGCCGGGATACAGTGGCATCCATTGTCCGTATTTTCAGAGAAACCAACAGGTAGGATATTGCTTCTCCTACTGAAAAGTGTCAATTTTACCATTTACTGTATTAGAGTGACTGTATGCCTCCTTCTCCAGTAACTTTATTTTGTCCCTCTAAGGATTCAACGTCTACCTCCCTCAGGGGGCAGAGGAATGCTCTTGAATGAAGAACAGGAATTTGCTATTGTCAACATGATGATTGCTGACAATGAAATAAAACTGAAGGACATTCAGTCCAGAGTTGTAAAGGACAACCTTGTCTTTAGGAACATTGCAGCAATCAGCGTAACATCTATTTCTCTGACTCTAGCTAAACACAGAGTCTGAATGAAACAACTATACAAAGTTCCTTTTGAAAGGAACGGTGAGCGCATCAAAGAACTCTGTCACCAATACGTCCAGGTAAGGTTATGCAATACAGTCATTACTGTACTATACACAGTGTGTTTTTCAGTAAACTACTCTTTAAACCTGGAGTACATTAGAACATACAGTAGATACAGTACAGCACAGCATTTACATACACTGTGTCTGATTACTTTCAGTCATGGAGTTGGAGGCCAGTCAAGTCCAACATGAAATTATCTATGTTGACGAGACTGGCTTAACTGGCTTAGACTGGCTTATCAAAAAGGCGGCGCCGTGGGGAAAAACATAATTGGCAAATGGGCCACAGTTACGTTGCTGGGGCAGAGAGGAGCCAACATCACCATGTGCATCGCAATCTCCAACAACGGTGCACTCCTGCATGAATGTGAGATTGGCCCCTACAACACAGACCGCCTTCTGTTTTTAGAAGACCTGCAAGAAAGACTGGTGCCAGAGGTAGAAAGGTGACAGGTGGGAGACCACTTGCTAATATATGTTATCACATGGGACAATGTGGCATTCCACCATTCCCGTGCAGTCACAGCCTGGCTTGATGACCATCCGAGGATGATGTCCCATTTCCTTGCCCCTTACTCCCCTTTCCACAACCCCACTGAGGAGTTTTTCTCAGCCTGGAGATGGAAGGTTTTTGACCATCCTCCACATGACCAAATGTCTCTCCTGGATGCAATGGATGCTGCATGCCAAGACAACACAGCTGAACACTGCCTGGGGTGAATAAGGCATGCCAAAAGATTCTTCCCACGATGCCTTGCCAGAGAAGATATCAGGTGTGATGTGGATGAGAACATGTGGCCAAATGCAGAAGACCGGGCAGATTAGAAGATTACTTTGTTTTTGTTTTTTTATTAGAATTCCGGTGCTTTTTCTGTTTGTATATCTTGCAGTAATGTCCTTTTGCAAATAAAGTCTTTACTGCAGCAATTCGGTGTCTGTATTATTATTTTTACATAAACTATATTTTATAAAGCTACTCTTAGATGGTCATTCATTTTTTTGTATAGAATTTCTTCAGCAAAAGAAACAAAATGCAAGCATTAACTAAACCCAACAAAACAAAAATGTAGAGAGGCTTAAAAAGAAACTAATATTATAATATATTGATATTAATGACTTTATGGAATTTATTGATAGTGAAATTCACTTGCTTGTTATAATAACACCTCCATTTAGTAAAGAACACCATGCACCATACAGTTCATGAAATGCAAGCAATGACGTTAGACGTTACATAACACAGAACTACACTGAAATGCAAACATTGAATTTGATATCATTTTCTAATATCACTTCCCATCTGAAATGGAATGCAGCCAAAGAGTTTAACGGAGTCATCATTGCCATTAAAGTAAAATTACTGAACCTATAAATAAGAGCATGATAAAAAATGCTAATTTTAGAAGACAATTTAAAATGGCACTTAGAGGCACTCTTCATGTATTCTTTTAATTTAATATTTTAATAAAACAGCACTACATTCATCCTATATATCTTATTGTTTTACAGCAGTGACATTTGATAAATTAGATATGAACACTCTCTTTTAACAAAATTATATAATATCATAAAAATAATTTTTTAGATTAGAAAATAATGTTTATTATCAATTACAGAATTTCTCAATATGAATTGCTCAGTTTCATCATGCAAGTTTCAGAGAAATGGGGAAATACAAATTAAGTATTCAATGACCATCTACAATAAATTTGACAATTAATTTACTTTCTTTCTCTTTTCTTTTTTTTACGCTTTTATTTTGTTGTCTGAAAGTTGATACAAGAAGCTCTTCCATGGGTCATGTCTGGTAGGTCTCTGTGGAAGGTTTATGTTTAGATTTCTATTATGTGATGGTTTCATTTATAGTCAGTTCCTGGTCATGTGTATTATTTCCTGTCTTGATTGTTGTTGTTTTATTTTTTTTTCTCTCTCTCCATGTTTTGTATTCTGCTCTTGTGAAAACAGCCCCCATGAGTCTCTTGTTGTCTTGTCTAAATGTAACCATTTTTAGTTAGGTTTCTTGTTTAGTTTAACTAGTCATGTCAAGCTTATTTATGCCATGTAAATGTTATATATATATAGCACTTCTTTAAATATATCACTATAAAAGCACAACCAAGGTTGTAACTTTCCTTGTAGCTGTTTTAAGATGATGATGATGATGATGATGATGATTATTATTATTATAGTTATTATGAAAGAACATATAGTAAAGTTCTGAAAGTTCACGGATAATTTGCCTAATGTAAATTTAAGTGCATCTTCATTTCTTCATTAGGGTGTGAAACTCCTACAGCAGGTTTAGCATCAATGCAAATTTCAGTTGGTAGTTCATGTCACCGTTTTGATAGTGTTTATGCACGCAATGTTTTATGATTTCTGAATTACTACATAGTGTAATTGGCATGATATATTTTTTCTATAATTAAATGTGAGATTTTAGTTGAGGTGTTGGTGTAAAATATAAAAAAAGATTAATCACACTGTAATTTAATGTCTTTAAAACTAATTGACTGTCTTTGGTGCAGCAACCTTATCATCATTATTGGCGCACTGCACCTCAGGGGAATATTAATATTTATGGAGCTCTAAAGAAAAAAAGTGAGCCATAGTAACATCCAGCTGTTGTACGAAGGACATACAGATTCTGCCGTCTCTTCTAAAAATCAGATGGAGTGTAAACGGTACGTCCTTTATGCTTATGAAAGAGGGAATATAAGGAAATGGTTGTCTCTAGAATAGCATGTTCGATTTTGTCTTCTCCCTGGGCTGTAGAATGATTTAGTCTTGTTTTTAGTATAAAGTTTTTGCTAAGTAAACTTAGGGTGGTCTGCTCTGCTCTCTGTAGCTCTTATGAATGTCATACAATGATCGATCTGCACAGCACAAACAGACAAAATCTGGATATTTTAGGCAACATAAAAATCCTGGCAAGGACGCGTCCTGGGAAAATGGATCATATGGTCACCCTAAGTAAGCTGGCATTTATGTCTGCACAGATTTAGTGATTCCAGTCCAGTAGAGGTGATCTTTTGTAGAATTGTAAGTTTTTTAATTTGTGTTACTTAATGTTTTGGATCAATCAGCTTGTGTAGTGTTCGTGTTTGTACAAAAGTGTCAAGTGTTTGGCTGGTAAATCACACTTCTGCTGTTTTTATTTTAGTTGCAAATTTGTAAATTTTCCAGTGCAGTCTGTGCTTATAAGTACATTTAGTTAGATAAAATTTTAAGATGTCTGCTGCTTAATTTGTGGAACTTGTGTATCAACTTTGAGCTGAATATGGCCCAACATTGATTTAAAATCTAAACTGTGCCAAGCTTATTTCCTTAATATAGGTTCTTAGTCCTCTTATTTGTCAACTTCTCATTTCGATGACATATAATTCACTCACTCTGTTGTTTCCCCACACCTTTATGAGTTTATTTCTGCCATCAAACACAAAAGGGGGTTTTCAGCAGGATCTTCAAACTGCTTTGTTTGGTACAAGAGGTAGATATCCTCCAAAAAAAAGCACAAAGTTATCCACATTAATCTTGTGCTACAGTATATTCCAAGCACAGCTTTTTTTCATGGCGGTTCACCAAAACATGCAACAAAAGCTGTTTTGAGCATAAAAAGAATACTTGAATGTACATCTCTAAATTACAGCTGTATATGTTTTAATGTGGGAGTCATGTGACAAATTATGCACAGCTTACATATACACAGACACACATATGTTGGGTTTCCATGTTTTATGAGGGCATTCATATTCCATAGACGTAATGATTTTTATACTCTACAAACTGTATTTTTTATCCCCTAACCCTACCCCAAAACCTATTTTAGATTTTCAAAAAAACTAATTGTGTATGATTTTAGAAGGTCAGAAATTACTGGTAGTGTTGGGAGAAGTTACTTTTAAAAGATATGCACTACAATATTGCGTTACTTCTAGAGGTGCGCATAGATTATTTTTTTTAATCTAGATTAATCTCACTGTGATCTTGAAATTAATCTAAAATAAACTAGATTAATCTAGATTAAAATGGCTCATTCGAATTCTGCCGACAGCATTCAGAATATGTGTGTTACCCAAATAAAATTGACAAACAGTAAGTCTTTGAGAAGGGGTTTATCAAGCTAGGTGGTGCATTAGAAAAGGGGATCATCTCCTGTTTCCAAAATGCATCACAAAGTCCTTGAAAAAGCTGTAAACTAATTCCACATTGCACAAGGTGCAAACAACCTTACGCCTGTTTCACACATACTCTGTCTGCAGTGCGTATGCGTTGAATATTCTTTTACGCACCCATGTTAACGGTTTCCAGTTGCGTTCCAGGAGCGTTGCGTCTGCAGCAGTGCAGCAATCGTTTACGTACCGAGTAGCGGACTGCAAACGCGTCCTGTGTGAAAGCACATCGAGTCCGTGCTGCATCACATACGTAACGCACACGGACTGAATACGCACTGTAGACGGAGTATGTGTGAAACAGGCGTGAGCAGACGGAGTATGTGTGAAACAGGCGTGAGCAGACGGAGTATGTGTGAAATAGGCGTGAGCAGACGGAGTATGTGTGAAACAGGCGTGAGCAGACGGAGTATGTGTGAAACAGGCGTGGGCAGGGCCGTAGCTGGGGTCAGCAGGGACCCGGTGAAGGTTGTACCAGTGGGTTTGAAATTGTTTAATTTGTATGTTCGTTTATTTTTATTTATTTATGCTATTTACACAATGTTTAAGTTTTTTTTTTCAAGTTTGTAGGTGTCAAGGTACAGAAACCAAATAATTAAATGTAAAATAGCACTAGATAGTCTTCAATGTAAAAATTAAATACACAATCAAACCTACATTTATTCAGACACCTTCAACATTTCTCACATTATTACAGTTTTGCTATATATATCAAAAATGATATCTGGTGTCTGAATAATTTTTGGTTTGACTGTTAAAACTACAAAGTAATTCAGTCAAGAGCAGTGAGTGATTTTCTTTTATTTTCTTGGATTACCATTACAGCAGCCAGTAGCTAAATTAGGCGCGGTCACTTTAAGAGACGATGAACGCATCCAATATAATACACATCCCATTTTTCCTCAACTGTTTACTTTCACTTAAGAAATAACTGACAGTTTTTTCGAGCATAATTTCCAAGGTGGATATTTTGACATATTTTGTATGTATTTGACGGCACAAGAGCAAAAATAAGCAAATTCGATGTTCAAGTGTTTTGAGACGTCTTTCTCTGCGTGAGCCCTGAACACCAGAACACCCGAACACCGCGAGTACTGAATTGGGCTCTTTCACATCTTTTTGTTTGTTCAAACTGCGATTTGTATTTGTTCGTTCAGGTTCAGGAGGGACTTCGAGGAGAACTTAGCAGAAGAGAGAGCAGGGTTCAATGTCGCTGTCTGTGATACGTGGCTCTCTCTCTCTCCGCACCGAACACAGCGCGCGAGTGACCAGCTACTCTGTTCAGCTTTTCCGTGTCTTGTTTTTGGATGCTTTAATGTTTAAATGCTTAAAAACACGTGAAAAAGATAAGCTTCATGACGATGTGCAGCAGTGGCCCGTCAACTGCCCTGAGCATCTTTTTCGGCTGTCCTCAGCCAGTCGGTTATATAAAATATCAAGGTGAAAGTCATCATATCTTGCTTAGTATATACCCAGCTCCTAACCCAACTTTGAGAATAGATTAACAGCGATATTTTTTTTTATCGCCCGATAAGAGTCTCACGTTAACGCAGCACGTTAACGCCGATAACGGCCCACCACTAGTTACTTCATAAAAAACTTTGTTTGTTTGAATATAGCACGCAAACAACTGAATACGTAGCCTTTAAAACTATACTCCATTTGATGGCTATCCCATTCCTATTTGCTCATAAGTGCTTGTCAACGCGGCTGTCTGTTATTGTTGCAGTCTGCGCTATTTTGTTGTTGTTTCATCTCTTTAGTTTCATTTTCTACTGTGGAACAGTCCCCCCCCCCCCCAGATTCAAAATACACCCAGACCAGTTCCGATTAGATTCTCTGAACTGAGAACTGATAACAACTTGGGTTGTCCTTGTCCTCTTTAGTCTGGATGTCATGGTGTCCCAGTTTTCCAAAAAGAACTTCAAATTTTGATTCATCTGACCACAGAACAGTTTTCCACTTTGCAGTCCATTTTAAATGAGCCTTGGCCCAAAGAAAATGCCTGCGCTTCTGGATCATGTTATGGCTTCTTTTTAGCTGGCAACGGCGAATGGCACAGTGGCTGGTGTTCACCGACATTCTATTACAGTATCATTCCTGTATGTGATGCAGTGCCGTCTAAGGGCCCGAAGATCACAGGCATGCAGGATGGTTTTCCGGCCTTGACCCTTGCACAGATTGTTCCAGATTCTCTGAATCTTTGGATGATATTATGCACTTTAGATGATGATAACTTCAAACTCTTTGTAGTTTTTCTTTGAGAATCTCCTTTCTGATATTGCTCCACTATTTTTCGCCGCAGCATTGGGGAAATTGGTGATCCTCTGCCCATCTTGACTTCTGAGAGACACTGCCACTCTGAGAGGCTCTTTTTATACCCAATCATGTTGCCAATTGACCTAATAAATTGCAAATTGGTCCTCCAGCTGTTCCTTATATGTACATTTAACTTTTTTCGGCCTCTTACTGCTACCTGTCCCAACTTTTTTGGAATGTGTAGCTCTCATGAAATCCAAAATGAGCCAATATTTGGGATGACATTTCAAAATGTTATCTATATTCTATTGTGAATAAAATATAACTTTATGAGATTGGTTAATTATTCCATTCCTTTTTTACTCACAATTTGTACAGTGTCACAACTTTTTTGGAATCAGGTTTTGTATTAACCTTAGTTAACTGTAGTTAATATATTAACCTAGCTAATTTCATCATTTACACAGTGGTGGGCCAGCAGGGCCTTCTCTGCTTGCCCTATAAAAAATTTAATTATGTAAAAAATATATATTATTATTATTATTATTTAGGTATAATTTTCATTTGTGTAATGTCCACAAAATGGCCTATGATTAGTTTAATTGAGGTTGAACTGATAGTGCTTCCCTTTTGTTCAAAGATGTTGGCGATCTGCCTTTTTCAAGGTGCTCTTTTGCAGACAAAAGAGGAATAAACTACTTAAACTGAATTCGCTAACAACGGTTTTGTGCACCATTTCAAAGAGCATCTATGAGTGGCTAACAGCTAGCACTGAGCACAGGGTTTCCCAAACATTGATTTATTTGTGGTGGGCTGCCACAATATCAAAACTGACCACCACAAATAAATCAATGTTTGGGATTTTTCAAAAGGCTTTGACATAAACATGAGCAGTGCACATTTCAAAATCAAAAAACCGGTGCGAGTGTTTTTATATCACTGTATTTCAGAAGGAAACCGAACGTATTTAGAAAATTTTAGATGTCATTTTCATTTTATCTTGCATGTAATACCTGATGAAGCAGTGTTTGTGAGCTCAGCGCTGCTTTACAGCCGTTACTGTAGAAACCTCTCTCTCGCCCGCTTTTCTGCTGGCAGAAAATGTATTTGCATACACATATACATGTACTGTATATGGGGGCATGGGAGTGCCACTACAAATAAAGTGTAAGGCTGTGGAAAAACACTGAAGTTTTCTGCCATGTTTATTTTTATTTTTTATACAAGTAAATGGACATGGAATGACAGGTGCACAGATGTTATTTACAAGTGACAGGTGAGTGCTTTATTATTTAATGAGTATTGAGTCATGCACATTGTTATGGAGGTGTTTGTGTTTTTTTTTTTTTTTTATTCTGTGGCGTGGTGTGTGGATGTCCAGCATTTGTACAGTTCTGCTGCTGTGGGCACATCATCATTAAAGATTGACGTGAATGTTTATAGTGAATCGTGTATTGGTGGATCAGCTGTGGATCAGCTGTCATTGCCGTTGAGAGCCTGTGTCAAATTATTTGCATATGGCTGCGTTAGCTGTTACGGAGATGTGTAAGATAGATTTGTAAGGGTGTGTAGTTACAGTTGCTTACTGAAGGTCCTAACTGAAATTTACTAATACATTGTTAAGAACAAAAGATGTGCCTGTTGACATTATTTAATGGATCAGAGCTATCATGAACTAACAAAGAACATTTTCAAATCACTCAGGAGTTATGTTTGCGGTGGTGTAACATGTCTTTCCACTTCTTAATAAAGTGACATCTTTGTTTTGGAGCTTTCATTTCTGCACCTATAAAGAGCAAATAATATACAAGTATCTATTATTAAAGGTATAACATCAAGGCGTCAACATGAACTACATTACATTTATGTTGTAGCAATGTACCTGTTATTTGACAGACTATTTACAGCACTGACTGCGATGACAGCACATTAAGTGTCTGTGCCCAGCATGATTAATATTTAGTGTGTATCATGTATTTTTTGAGTTCCCCACAAAAAATGAAAATAATTTAGTCCCCTTTGTCCATACCTGACAAACTTATTGCGTTTGATTACCAGCATCAAGTATCTTCTTTTGAGTTCTGCAGAAAAACAAAAGTCAAAGCTTTGGTAAAACGTAAATGACAAAATTAATTATACATTGAAGTAAATTAATAAACATTTTTTACCAGTCATCACTGTGCAGATAAATAACAGTCAATCCTGCAATAAAATGTTTGAAAAATACACATTCAGTAGATCCAAAGCTTGCTGTTGATCAGGTCTCTTCAGTAAATAATCCCGGAAGTTACTGCAGAAAATAACATGGTGAAATGACAGTGCAGACATTTTACTTAAACTTACTTTACTCCTGTGTTTCTCTACATCCTGAGTGAAGAAGCAATTGAAGTAGCAACAAAAGTGATGAAGTGGGATGCTGTGTTTTGGCAGAGATGAGCATGTAGTCTGCTTACCTTTAGCATCAGTAAAAGCAGGACAGAGATATTGCAGATGATCTCAGACATACTGATGCATATATGACTGCAGTATATCTCATCATAAAAATAACTGAAACTAGATTATTTGAAAACTTTTGCAACTGCATTTTGGTCATTCCTGTTGTTCTGCTCCAAGTTTGTCACTTTTATAGGTTTGGCGCCACCTGGTTGTAGTTATATGCAAGGTGAGTTCAGAGTAAAGCACATTTCTCATACAGTATGTTACTTCTCAATCGTTGGATGCCATTCTTTGAATTTATGTTTGTAAAAGCATCAGCTATAAGTTAATTATTCTTCATATAATACTTGATTATATATATCTGCAAATATTTATGATAAAATTCTTTCAGAGCTTTGATTTGATGTAAGTTTAGCAATAGCCTCTAGCTGTTAGCCTAGCCTTTATTTGATATGGCACCCAATGTGTTGATTTCATTCTACTTTGATAAAACAAGTTTGCTATTCCAGTTAATATTTGTATTTGCTGCTATTTTTGGTTATCTGGTAATCACATTAAGTAAACTGAGTACATTGATGACATTTGAGCCTTTTTTCAGATCAGAGCTGCTTGTACTGTATGCATATTCTTTGGTTGTTGTATAATTATTCTTATTTTTGTTTATTAACTGTTTTTACAGTTTTACTCCCAATTCATAATGTAAACCTCAATGGCATCTTATTAAAACGGCAAAGACTAAGATGAATCCTGACTCTTCTGTAATTTATGGATGGAGTTTGTCTGACTGTTAAATTGCATTCACACATGCGAGAAGAATAGTACAGTAAAAAGATGTTAATCCTACAAGCAATGAGCATGAAATCACCTATAAACTGGACAAGGCTAAAATGAAGGCAGATTTGGAAGTGCTCCAACATGAAAAGGAATAAGCTGCTGCGCTGGCCCAGGCAGAAATGCTGCAAGCAGCTGTTGGAGCGATTGATGATTGTATTTCCAGTGCTAGCTTCTCTGTGTCTTCACATACCAGAGTGGAGTGCACCAAAGATTATGTTGAGACTCAAACTCGAGCGGACTTAGATAAGCCAAAAGAAAAAGACATACAGAATTCAAATTTCGGTAACAATTTGTATCCTGAGGACTCAGACATTAACAGTACTGCTCACCATCTCTCTATAATGAATTATGTACAGGATGTGTTCACTGAACTGCCATCTCAGCCACTTAATCAGTCAGTCAAAAATGAGGTTAAGCAGGAAATATATGACCCATGTACTTCATGTTTCTCTCAGAGGGAACCTGTCATGGTATGCCCACAGTCAACACCAATTTACCAGAATGCAGCCTCGGGTATGTTGGATTTTGCTAAATTTCTAGCATGTCATGAGCTTGTAAACACAAGTCTAGTTAAGTTTGACGACTGACCAGAGAGTTTTAGAGCATTGAAATCAGCCTTTGTTGGAACCACAGAAGGCCTAGTCCTGACTGCTGGGGAAAAAGTTGGACCTGTGTATTAGGTGGATTGGTAAAGAATCATCTGACCATGTGAAAAGATTACAATTAGCCCATGTCAGTGATCCTAAGGCAGCACTAAATGCGGCCTGGGAAAGATTAACAGAATGTTTTAGTGCTCCTGAGTTAATTGAAAATCCACTCCTGCAAAGGCTAGAAAATTTTCCCAAGATTCTTAGCAAGGACTATGTCAAATTAAGAGAGTTAGGCGATCTCTTGATAGAACTACAGGTGGCTCGCCAAGATGGCTATCTCCCTGGCCTAACATATCTGGACACTGCTAGAGGAGTAAATCCCATAGTTGAAAAGCTACCAATCTTTCTTCAAGAGAAATGGCTTTTCATGGCATGAAATATAAAGAAATGTACAATGCCTCTTTTCCTCCATTCTGGTATTTTGTTAGCTCTGTCTGTTACGAGGCAAAAGCCAGAAACATTGCCGGGTTCAGTCCCGGGAAGAGCACTGTGTGAACAGTGGCGGTTTCTCCATTAGGGCGATTGGGCGACGCAACACCAAAGGAAAGGGAGGGATTTTTTTTCCCTTTTACATTCAACCACAGTGTTACGCTAACTTTCACTATTGGAGACTGTTCGTGCTGCCTCTAAATAATCCAATCAGCGTCGCGTCGCGTTTTGTGTAGTAGCACCCCTTTATGGGCAATTTCCCGAGTGCTCTCATAAGGCGTTTCTCAATACCAAGTTTGCAGTCTGGACTTCCGTCCTTCCGAGTTTAGATTTGCCAAGTTCGACTCAGAAGAACGAACTCTTGAGGATGGGAGGATGCAAGTCCAGTCATTCTACAAATGGAACGGCAGTGTACTTGATAGCGTCACTCAGCATGCAATAGACTTGAATTAACTTCTTATTTATTTTCAATATATTAAATATATTAGTATTAAAAAAACTAATATGTACCTACTCTGATTATTTTCACTTTATATTTATAATGAAATGTAATATAATATTAAACAACTGCCTCTTTTTTATTTTAAAAACTATTAAACATATTAATATGTGGTTCAGGTAACATTACTACTGTGATTATATTTACGTAGTTTAAATAAAATAAAATATGTGGAAACAACTGCCTCTTTTCATTAAGAACAATCTAGTAATAAACCCACAATTAAAATAAAAAAAGCAGGAAAAACGGTTGAAAGGTGCAAATCAATAGTAAATCAGTGTAAATCAAAATGGAACACCTTACGTTGAATTTCGTGCACAATAGTATTTTGAAATGTATTACTTAAAGGTGTGAGTTTTCTCCTTCGCCATTGATGTGAACCTGGTTCGAACTGAATTCTGGGTTGTGGCCCGTATCAAGGCCGCACAAGTCACCTCTCCATGCATCCTCTGTAAAAGGGGTGGATCAAGAACACATCCGGGGATTTGAACTGGACTTGGATAGATGTGAACTTTGAATTGGAACAGTACTTGGGCAGCGACTGATGACGTTTTACAAGTCCACAAGTACAGACAAGTACGCATATTGAGAAACGGCTATAGACTTCCATTCAAAGATAATTTTTTTCAAACTGCAGGCACTACAGTGCAATCTCAATGAGTTCCGGGAGGGCTAGCCCTAACGTGCTTTCGTCATCCTGTGCGTAACCTTAACTTGTGCAACGATTGGTAGGAACAGTGATATCTAATAATATTTAAAAACTATTTTGAATTTTATATGAAAAACTGCTTTAATATCTTTATCAAAAAAAAAAAAAAAACAGAGCAATGGGGACGGCTATGCAAATTAGTTGATCAATTGTCAGCTGAATTTGATCGACATCAAAGTGAACGTTACCTCAGCGATGTTTAATTCTATTGTGTCATTAAAAGAAACATAATTTTTTCGTCATAGCAATAAGGATAAATTGGTAATTAAAGAATTAGGACCACCAAAACCAAATTGAAACATCAAAGAAGTATCTACAAATTGCGGAAAGTCGCATAAACAAGGATTTTCGAGGACTTGGTCTGAGCGGCGAAAAAGGCTAGCAGGCTGCGAAGTAGCTGCCGCTTTATTCTGCTCATTTACAGCTGCATTTTGTTCACTTCAAAGAACGTGACGGACATTGCATGGACAACTACAGGTGTCACCGAAATGCGTCATCTATCAGAGAAGGTGAAAAAACACGAAAGAATAAAGATGCATATGGATTGTAGGGAGCAGTGTAATATGAGTGAGTAATGTAATTTACTCACTCATATTACAGTGTAATACAAATGAGCAGTGTAATATAAGTGAGTTGTGTAAACAGTGATTTATGTGACTAATTATTTCTCATTCAACTGAAATCGAAGTAAAATGTTTTTTTTTTTTTTTGTTTTTTTTGGAAAAACAACGTTCTGGCTTCAGTCTTCATTTGCTGCTGAACTGTTAACACACATATAGAAACATAAGGAGAGCAAGAAATTGATTCCTAATGTCAGTTTATATTTAATAGTAGTTCAGTTCCCTTTACATCTTTAACTAGCTGTTAATAAATTGAATGGGTGACCTATTGTCATTAATCAAGCACACATTTGCCCCTCCTGAGAGAATTGGCAGGAGCCGCCACTGTGTGTGAACAAAAGCAAGATTTGGACACTCTCCCCCTTTGGCCACCTTTGTCGCCTGTTTTATTTGATTTTCTGTTAATAAAACCTCTCCGAGGCCTGACGCCACGCCCACTGTGTCTGTCGTTGGCTCCTCCCATTATAATATATTAAATATGTACTAAATGTATACTGTATCTATACTTCATTTTTAAGTTACCAGCCATTCATACCTTCTAATGACCAAAATAAACAAATAAATTACAGAAATAATAAACCGCTTGAGTCTGTCCTCACTGGATGTGACAAAGCAACCATTGCAAATCATTTGATCTTTGTGTCAGTACATCATAAATGAACGAGGCATCAGTTTACTGTTGGGAATTAGTCATGTCACACCACATCCAGAGTATCAAAGATAGAATATAGAAAACCCAAAACGTGTCACATCTTCTGCACAGCTCTTGTCTGTGGTTTACACGCAGCATGGTTTCATGCAAGTGAAGTTTTCCACTGGTTTGGTCACTTGATAAAAAAACACTCTCACATACACTCGCACACAGCAGGTGGTTTAAACTTTGACCAAGTGAATATGAACATACAACACAAAATGCTATAAACATAGTGTGGTTGATGAGAGAATTAAACTATTGAGACTCATGGGAACAAACAAACCTCACCTAAATGTCATTTATTGAGTTATTGGACATGACTTAAAATGACAGACTAGACTACAGTTGAAGAAAACACCACATTAGTGTTTATGTAACACAAAAGCAGCAAAATAATTTGTACTATTATGTACGAATAAGTTCTGAACAAATTAATGAAAACACTACACGTGGTCAATGTAAAACTGCCTTAACTTCCTCTTGCTTGTGAGGTTTTTTGTTTGTTTTTTCATCTCTGATGTCTTGAAAGACAAAAGACTGCATCATGCCAAAGTATTTTAACATCCGGAAGATTCTTCTGAGTGAGTTTATTGTGTTTTATTAATATTTTAATGTGATTCATAATTTTATAAATTAATGTATTGTTTTATGACACACTTATTATAATTAATATAGTTTGTTTTGTATGTATCTGTGTTAATTATTCCACAGAGCTGCTCATATGGTGTTGAATTGCAGAGACTTTAACAGATTTGGGTCAGAATGTGACTATCAACTGTGATCTTAATGTAACGGAGGTTAACTGGTTATTACTGAAACTACCAGATCCTCCAGTTCTGATAGTACACACTTTCTCTCCAACACGTTACTACAACAATAAATTCAGACACAAATATTCAGTGCAAAGTAAACCTAATTTTTCATAAATAATGTCACTATCGATGATTTAGGACTTTATTACTGTTTGACCACAGACAGAGACAGCACCAGACTACACGTCACTGTGTGTGACCATTCACTGATCACGTTGATGTTATACAGTAATTTAATATATACTGCATCATGTTTTTTTTTATCATTATGTGAATTGTAAAAAAACATCCTGATTGTATGGCACTGAATGTATTACATATTTTATAAAACTGTCTGAAAAAAAAAAAACAAGAATCAAATACAAAGGCTGATTATTACACTCGTATCTGCTTTCATAAATGATCTTCTGATTATTGTGATCATAGGTGAGTTATTTGATAAAATTATACATGTATTGCTCCAACTGAGAATATAATGGAGTTAAATGTGTTGTTTTTTCTCAGTATGACACATCAGCAATATATTTTCTTATGTTACATTTTCTAAGTTTGTTGCTTTGCATCTAAACATACAAAGTGGAAAATACTATGTAATAATGTTATGATTTTTTTCCAGTACTCTTTTGAGTTGAGATATTGCTTATAGTAATATTATTATTTTTATAAACGTATTATAAGTGTGTTGACATTTGACAAGTTCAAAGTAGCACTAAGAGTTGTAAATTAAAGGGCAAATGTGATGTCTTGGACTGAAGCAGCCTTCTACCGTAAACAACAGCTTTCATGAAACTTCATGTGACAAATTATACTTGATCATATATCATTCTTCAGCTACTGTAGCATTTCTAAACATACATTTCATTGCTCGCACCATTTTTCTCAATTCATGCTAAAATTTCATAAAACTTTAAAATGTTCTGCTTATTTATGTTTTGTTTCATAAATATGACATACAGCTAGAAATTAAATAAAGCTTAATAAATGTACTAAAGATATGTTTTGACATGGATATTAATTGTTTTTAATCTGTTTAGTTTGTGGTTAACACACAGCATGGTTTCAAACAGGTTTTCCACTCTTTGTTCACATTGAACATTTGGGTTTCAATTCGGTTCTAAAAATGTTCTCAAAACGGTCAACACAAAAATGGTGTAATGTGACCTTATAGTCGTGAACAAATTTATGCAAAATAAAATACAACCCAGGCTAATGTAAATATAGGCTCACTTGCTTGAGAATACACGTTTAGTTTTTAATGATCTACAGCTGAAGAAAACATGTTAGTGTTTGTGTAACATTGGAAAGACAACAAACCGGATTTTACTCACCGTCTTTGGTCATACTGCTTACAGTCAAATAAAAGATAAATAGTTAAAATAGGATTAGGTTTCAAACACATAAAGAAGCACTGCATGTGTGGTAGGAGTAAATTTAACTTCCTCCTGATTGTGGTTAAAATCACCCGGTTATCTTGAAAGCTGTGAGGTAAAGTTTCTTTTCTAAAGTCGTGTGAAAGAAACAGGCCTGAATTATGAAGTATTTTAACATCCTGAAGATCATGCAGCTTCAGCTCTGTGAGTTTATTATTCTCATTTCAGTCTGCTTTGTAAATTAATCAATAGATGTTTTGTTTCATGACAATTTTATTCCTCAATGTTTTGTATGTGTGGTGTTTATTCCACAGATCTGTTCATATGGTGTCGAGCTGCAGAGACTTTAACAGATCATTTAACAGATTTGGGTCAAAATGTGACTATAAACTGTGATCTTGATGAAACAGAGGTTATCTGGTCATTAATAAAAGTAGATTCTCCAGTTCTGATATTACGCACTTTCTCAAATACAGCTCCTTTTTACTTAAATAACACATTTCAACAGAAATATTCAGTACAAAAGAAACACAATCTGTTCATAAATAACATTACTATTGATGATTTGGGAGTTTATTACTGTATGAAAATAGATCCTCCTCAAAAATACAGCAGTAGCACGAGACTGAAGATCATTGGTGAGTGCCCCAATACATGCTTTTAAGACACTAACAAAAACAAATAGCACAGCTCTGAATGTATTATATATCAGAACCAACAGCAGAGATCCAGAGTCATACAGCGGTGAAGGACATTGAGCAGAAGCAGACTCACTGGCAGATTATTATCCTCATCATCTCTGCTCTGTTCAATGCTCTTCTGATCATTCTGATCACAGGTCAGTTATGTGATTGAACGGCATGTGTGTTTCAACTGGAAAAGTATTAAGAGTATTAATGTTACATCTAAATTAATATTTGTCACTTTTAAGGATTATTAAGGTTTATTGTTCATGAATGCAAGAGAACTAAAGAGCTTCAAGCTGATCTTGACCGACCTCAAGACTCAACTCATGTGCAGGTAAAACAATATCAGGACTAATATAACAGGATAAATAAATGAATAACTAAATAAATAAAGTGTACTTATTGAGGAAGATGAGGCATACACATTTTAAGTGTAGGAAATGTGGATTTTGCATATATCTGACTGTTTAAAGACAATCGCACCACAGTTTCATGCACATTAAACAGTATTGCTGGTTTTACCTTTACTTTTTCAGTATGTTGCAGTGGACTTCCCACACCATGTAAAAGGTTACAGTCCAGCTCCACACTTCTACAGCTGCCGGAAGCAAGAATCATTATCTGTGGGTTCCATGTAGCTCAGTTTTTGCAATGCTTCAAATATGTTCATTTGAGCTAACTTCTCTTTCCATTCTGTGATCAGATACAGTATGTATATTTGTATACTGAATGTCATTAAATGTAATTTACTGTTGCTTCCGGCTGTGCTACTTTAAGGTCTCTCGACTCTGTCTCTTTCTGCTCACATAATAAAATCATACAAATTATGTCAATACATTTATTTATTTGGCAGTGGTGGAAAGAGTAGGGTACAATGGGGCTAATGGAGAAATATTCAGTACATATTCAGTTTGGCGCCCTTTGATATTATTTTCCTCAGATGGCACAAAAACTTGGCGTAGCACTTTCCAAAACATTCACTTTTCAAGATGCTTGTGCAAATGTGAAATTTTTTTATCCTTGACATGATGGCAGGATTTTTTTTACAGATTTAAAATGAGTTGATCCTCACCTTGGTTTACAGTCATGTGCTGAGCTACTGTATATACGCATCTCATAACAACTTTAATTTGTCCATCAGCATAAATGTTTGCTTTTAATTTTAAGAGGCATATATATATATATATATATATATATATATATATATATATATATATATATATATGTGTGTGTGTGTGTGTGTGTGTGTGTGTGTGTGTGTGTATATATATATATATATATATATATATATATATATATATAGATCAGGGAATATTAAATGCTAAAATAAACTGATTTTAAAAGATATAACAAAACAATGCCCAGCGAATTACCAAATAACATAGACCCATGTGTCACGATAAGGGGATTTGTCTTGGTTCTCTCTAGACTCCATTCCCCATAAACCACTGCCTAGGAACTCATTAATGCACCACACCGGTTTCCTATCAGTGACACTATAAAGGTTGTACTCATCCACACACACGGCTGATTATTGTTTAGCCTGTACCCTTTTCTTAGTCTCCATGTTTCCATGCTTTACCTTTTTGTTTTATAACCTTGGACTGTTTATCGCAGGGGTTTTGAGAGTGTGGGGCGCGCCTCCCCAAGGGGGCGCCAGAGCATGTCAGAGGAGGCCCGGGGAAAATGTATGAATTAAAAATATAATTTGAGTTTAATTATTTAAATATTTTTATTATATTTAAAGTTTTTTTAAACAATACTAAAAAATAAAAAGTCACAAATATGAGAAACATTTTTCACCCAGAAGTCCGTAGCTGTGAATTTGCTGCTGTTTGCCAAGCCCACCAATACAGGTATATGCCTATTAATATAAAGGAGTTGTTTCTGAGACCCCCCAATTCAAGGTCTTCAGCTTCAGGGCTTAAACCCAAAAGGCATGATATATGATATGATGATATGATGACCAGTGTTTGAGTTTAGCATTTACGTGGACAGGACCAGCTGATGAACCATGACCTTTATGTGTGGTTTGTCAAGATATTTTGGTTAATGACCCGCAAAACCTGCAAAACTTCGGCGACACCTTGAAACTAAGCATGTTTAGGTGGCAGGAAAACATCCAGTATTTTCCAGAGAAAAATTCAAACCATTCAAGGTCAGAAAAAAATAGTGGAAGATTTTGTCAAGTTAAATGCAAAAGCCACTGAAGCTTCATATCTCATTGCATTGCGTATTGCCAAGGCAGGCAAAACACATATGACCGATGAGACATTGATTCGGCCGGGAGCAAAAGACCTGTGTTCCGTGATGCTAGGAAAGGCAGGGGCTTCTAAGCTCGATTCTGTATCACTCTCTGACAACACAATACGTCGGCGCATCTCAGATATGGCACAGGATGTGAAGGAGTAAGTGTTAGACAGTGTCAGAAACAGCCCATTTTTTGCACTCCAGATCATCGAATCCACTGATGTGGCCAGCTGTGCTCAGCTGTTAACATATGTGTGGTACGTGAAAAACATGGACATTCAAGAAGAGTTTCTATTTCGTAGTCCTTTGCCAACCCACACAACAGGTGAACACATTTTCAACAAATTGAACAAATTTGTGAGAAATAATGATATAAAGACTGAGAACGCTGCTGTGGCATATGCAGTGATGGGACAAAATCAATGAGAGGCCGTTACAGCCATATGGACCCACTGTACAATCCATAGACTAGCCTTAGATGCCAAGATGCCAAATGATCCTTGGAGTGACCTCGACGAAAGCTGTGAAAATTGTCAACGAACCTCTAAATGCTGAACCTCTAAATGCTATTTTTTTCTACTTTTTATGCAATGAATTGGGTGCACATTACAAACCACTGCTTCTGCACACGAAGCCGACTGGCTGTCTCGGCAGAGTTCTATCACAACTTTTTGATTTGCGTGAGGAAGTTCTACTTTTTTTATCAAATGTTCAATCACAACTGATGAAGCACATGAGTGATTTGATCTGGATTGCAAGGTTAGCTTATTTGTTGGACATATCTAAACACTTCAGCATGCTTAATACATCATTGCAGGGCATTTGAGCAAGTGTCTCATTCCAAAGAAAGCTGGATCTATGGGCCACTCATGTGGAGAATGGGTGCTTGGACATTTTTTCTACACTGGCTGACTTCATGCAAGAGGCAGGGCTGACAGTGGTTCCTATTCAGCCTTTGGTCACTGAACACCTAAGGGGTCTGTGTCAGCAATTCACACACTTTCTCCAAAGAGACAATCCAGGATGAATGGATACGCAATCCATTCAAGTTCAAGCCAGCAGAAAGTGACGCACTGTCTATACAAGATGAAGAAGCTTTGACTGATCTGACTAGTATTGAGTGTTGTGTTTTATTTAGTGCCATGTGCACTAACCATGTGCATATTTTCTGACCCCACCCATCTTGTTATATCACTATTGTTTTAGTTGCCACACCTGTGTCTCCCTCGTTAGGTTCCCTATTTATTCTCCTGGTGTCTGTAATCCTGTGCTGATCTGTTGTTTTCCATTGTGGTGTTATGTCTGTTTGTAGTACAGATTCTAGTCTGCTTTGTCCCCCTCAGGGTGGTTTTTGTTAGTTTTGTTTCATTTTTGTATTAAAAGGACCATTCTGCCTGCATTTGAGTCTCCCACTGTGACAGAACAGATCAGCCAACTCTTCTATACAGGCCAGGGGCTACGGCTTGAGGAAAGCACCCTCATTCACCTGTTTCTAGCAGGCCTGGATGAGCCTGTCAACAGGGAGGAGCTGGAGGAGATTGATATGTGGTCCTACTGGGAGATGTGGTCCACATCATCTATTTGAAGGAGGTGGAACTGCTAGGTGGTGCCCCCCTCCCAGTCTGGGCTGCAGTTCCAGAACCTCCTCAGGTTGTGCCCGGCAACTTCTGGGCACCTCGGTCTTAGACGCAGCGTAAATGATCCTCCGCTGATGTCGGGGCTGCTCACAATCCAGGTATGAGAGCAGGATCCGCTCACAGGTCCCCCGAGGTGGTGCTGTCCACTCGCGATTCCCCTGAGGCAGCAGCGGCATCTTCTGACAGTTCCCCTGAGGTGGCGGGTTCTGCTCTCAGTTCTCCCGCTCACAGTGCTAAACTGTTGTTTTCCATCATGCGATAAACCAGACTTTGAAATCCCTGGTTTATCGCATAAGTCTTTTGTTTCACTCTTGATTGTACCTGTTTGCTGGTGTTTGACCCTGCTTGTTTTGACAACTCTTGTGAATAAAAGCTGCATTAGGATCCCCAACTCTGTTCTCCTGCCTCCCACATTACAGAATAATTAGCCATGTGCATGTGTATGAGTGCAACCTTTATAGTGTCACTGATAGGAAACAGGTGTGGTGCAATAATGAGTTCCTACGCAGGGCTTTATGTGTAATGGAGTACAGAGAGAACCAAGACAAATCCCCTTACCGTGACATGTTGTGCATTAGAAGGTGTTTTCATAGCTTGTGCATAAAAGGTTTGAATTATCAATTTTGAATTAAACAATTTGCTAAATATCAAAGGTTTCTATATGGGTCATTATTAACTATTTGGCTAAGATTGACGTAGACATACAAAAACAAAAAACTGTGTTTGTAAAGTAAAAAATAATGAGATGACAGAATGATTTGTGGAAATCAACAACAAGATATTTAATGAATACCTGAAATAATAAATAATTCAGCAAAGAATCACTCACCCTTGATTGGAATAATATAGGAAATGAATATGGGCCATTTTGGATCCAAAGATGATTTTTATTAAAAAAGTAAGAAAGGAAAAATGAAAATAAGGATTTGTGATGGTTGAAAACAAGTTAATTGAGGAATTTCTAGATTACTGAATGATGAAACTAGTTTCTTGTAAAGATATATAAAAACAAATAAACTCAGGCGGGTCACTTTGGACCCATGTTTGGCATCAAAAAAAAAAAAGAAATTTGTTCACCCAAAAATGAAAATTTTGTCATAATTTACTCACCCTCATGTTGTTCCAAACCTGTATAAGTTGCCTTATGCTGAACATAAAAGATGATATTTTGAAGATTGCTGGTAATCAAACAGATAGTGGTTGCCAATTACTTTTATTTTTAAAAGTATTTTTTCCAACTGTGGAAGTCAATGGAAACCACCAACTGTTTGATTACCAGCCATATTGATTATATATCTTCTTTCATGACAGAATTTTCATTTTTGAGTGAACTATCCCTTTTAGTTGGAAATGTCATTTTAAGGTCTAAGCTCAAAAAGAGGAACTGACAGTTAACAGGTCAAGATAATTAAAGTAACAGTTTTTTTTTTCTAAATGAAATAATATGTAAAAATATGGTATAAAGCTTTGCAATGGGTTGCTTCAGATATAAACTGCTGTTCTGACACCACAAGCTCCATGCTTTATAACCATATGTTGCCATTTTTCTGCTTAATGTGCATGTAAAATACAGCAGTCCGATAATTATAATTGTGACACCACAGTCTGTTTACAATGTCTACCATTGTAACATCTACTAATGTCTTTACAGTGTGTGTGTGCATAGAGATATAATATAATATTTTACTTGTAATACTTGTACTCTGCTCATCTCTGCATACGTTGGAATGATTTTAAAAACTTTACTGTAGGATGTACACTTGAAAAAAAAAAACAATGTTGTGGATTCTATGGCAACAATACAAAAACACAATTTTACTGTAATAATGTTACTATAATCACAATAGCAGTTCTGTATAAACACAGAACTTATTTGTATTAATAATTGCATATTACCTGTATATTATTGCTATAAATTCACAGCAATTAATTGGCAGGAATTTCCTATAACATGTAAAAAAATTAACAGTGTAAACTTAAGCCTTGTCTGTGAAATGGGGGAAAGGGTATTTTCAATTATAACTGTCGTTACTATTTTGAAAAAGTAACTCAAGATATTTTCTTGTATAAAAAAGTAATACTTTTCTAGTTACTTGAAAAAAAAAAACTCACATTACTCATTGTTTTATTGTTTTTACTATATGTGGGTTGGGGGGGGGTCTTTTTTTTCCCATAATGCACGATGGCGACCACCAGAGGACAGCACTGACCCACAATGACAATTCAAGGCGACACTGATCACTGTTCTTATAGGCCTACTTTAAATACTGCTTGGTTTGATAATTTTATGCGATAATTTAAGTTAAGTGTGTCCCCATGTGTGTCTAACCAAGCTATGTTCTTATCCTCTGTCACGTCTAAAGTCCATTGACTGATATGGAGTGTAAACAGTCCTTCACCGTTGTTAGGGAGGGACTATAGGCCTACTTTAAAAAAAAAAAGGGAAACTTGAGGGAATATGATCTTCCCTACAGGTGGTTTAAGCACATGATCTGACATGTAGGAACAGATTCCACTATCAGCTCGGTATGTAAAACTCTTTAGTTGTTTTTGAAAAGAATCATTGCATTTAAAGTTAACTATACTTGGAATTGATTAATAATTGAAATCCTATTAAGACAATATTTTGCACGTCCACTTTTCTCTTTGTTGAGTGTTGCAGTGTAATCATGTTGCCTTTATCTTTGCTCTTGTATATTAGACACTGGTCAGAAGTATGTCTATAAGTTATAGTCCGTATTGTGGACACTTCTATAGAGAGGAATTGGTTTGTAATGTTTAGGCTGTATTTTATTTTGGGCATTTTATTATTTATTTTGTTTAGTTCTTTGGTGTAATTTATGTTACAAAGTGCATATGGCAGTTTACTCTCTCATATATGAGTCTATTGTTTTGCTTTTGAGTACAGTGTTTATTTCGTTACTTTGTGTATTTTATTGTGAAAATTCAGCGATTGATTGTGGTCGGTTTGTGTTCTTTCCTGGAGCACTTCTAGGGATTATGTGCGACATTGTCAGTTTTGTAAACTATAGTGTCTATTTAATGATACACGTGCTGCTAATGCTTTATTCTTTCCTTTTCTTGTTCATTTATTGTATGCTCTGCTATAAGTTTGATTTTCCCATCCTGTATTATGCACATCATTTTTGTTTGTTTTGTAACTAGCAACTATAAATAATGAAATTATGTAACTGATGGTTGAATTTGGAAACTCATTCCATCACAGAGAAACACACAATAAGCTAAAGTAGATACTGTAATAAGAAGACAAACTGCTTCTCTGGTCAATATACTTAAATACAGAGCAGAATGAAAACAGAAAGCAAAGCCACTAAAGTTATGATCTCCTCTGTTTTTATTGTGTTCCTTTTACGTTTTTCTTTTTTTATCTAGAGGACAAAAAGACAAATTGCACTAGGTTGAGTAAAAAGTAAGTAAATATACAATAGTTAATAATAGACAACATTAATGAAACATTAATTTATTTCTTCACTAACCTTTGATGAGTAGCTCCATGCTGTAAACGAGTAATTAATTCGTGATGTGGCATATGTAGGTTCCTGTATCATTGTACTGAAGGTTGTTGAGTTTGAGGGAGAAGTTTCCATTCTTAAACGGTTCTTATAAACTGAATCCTTCCACAGAAACTTTACCCTTGCTAAAGTCATAAACTGCCAGACTATCATAGTGTTAAAAACCACGCTGTGTTTTGTAAATAACAATGTTTTATACTTTACATAATTGTGTAAACAGTAAAATAATGCTAGTTATTTTTAGAAACATAACGGGTTCTATTTTAATGATCTAAGCCCATGGCGCAGGTGCACTTAGGGTGTGTCCAAATCCACTTTTGCTAGTGTAACAGCGGGAAAAAAACGGTGGATGCATGGTCTGAAAGAGTTATTTCTATAATATTAATGAGTAATGGGTGTGTATTGGGCAAAACAAGCAGGGTGTAGGCATATTAGCTTTTGGGCCAAATGCGGACTGAAGGCGATCCATTCCTTATCAACTGCTTTATTAGTTCTCGGAGTTGATCACAATTTGTGGGCTTCTGTTTGTCCACTGGCCTTTTGAAAACTGACCACAGGTTCTCTATGGGATTGAGATAAGGGGAGTCGCCTGACCACAGATCCAAAATTTAAATGTAATTATCTTTGAGCCACTTCTTTATCACTCTTGCTTTGTGAAATGGTGCTCCATGCTGAAAAATGCACGGATCATCACCAAATTGTTTCTGGATCGTAGGAAGAATTCAATCTTGCAGGACGTTTTGACACCATTCTTTATTCATGGCAGTGTTTTGGGGCAGAATTATGAGAGAGCCCACTCCCTTTGTTGAAAAGTATCCCCACACATGGATGGTCTCAGGATGCTTCACTGTTGGCCCAGCACAGGACTTCATCAGGCTTCATCAGAGAAAATAACTTTGCAACAGTCTTCTGCTGCCCAATCCTTGAACTTCGTGCAGGATTCTAGTCTGTTCTTGATGTGTTGCTTGGAGAGAAGTGGCTTCTGTGTTGCCCTTCTTGACATCAGGCCATTGTCCAAAAGTCTTGGCCTTACTTTGCATGCAGATGCTCTTAAGGCCCGTTCACACCAAGCACGATAACTATAAAGATTAAAATATAGTTCTAAAAATCGTTCTCAATATTAAAGAATAGCGGAGTCCACACCACAACTATAACGATAAAGGCACACAGAAAATATGTTGTTGGAATCACCTTCAGGAATATTTTTTTCTGCACTATCGTTCGCTGATGTGGACGCTAATATCGTTATCTTTATAGTTATCTGTATATTCTTGGTGTGAACGGGACTTTACACCGACCTGCTGCCGTTCCTGAGCAAGCTCTGCACTGCTGGAGACACGATTCTGTAGTTGACTCCTCAGGAGGAGATGATCCTAATGCTTGCTGGACACTCTGGGATGTCCTTAAGACTTCTTCACTGCGGTCGAACCTTTGTCCTTGAAGTTCTTGATGATCCTGTAAATGGTTGCTTCAGATGCAATATTCTTTGTAGCAATTTCTTCGCGTGTGGGGCCATTTTAATGCAAAGCAATGATCGCTGCACATGTGTTTCTAATGGTTAACTTCAGTTAACCATTGCTAACAAGAACACCATGATTGGAAGTACTTATTTTCCCCCTATTTATAGCAATCAGTCTGCTCTTAACATCAAATTAGTATTATAGTGATTTTGTCTGATTGGTATACATTCACACTTTCACGTGTGTTGCTGATATGATTTGTAAATAAATGTTAGCTGGTCATTTTGTGTCAGCATCAAAAAACTGTAAAAAAAAAATTTTTTTTTTGAGAAAGGTTATTTTTTGGCAAATTATTCCTATATTTCTGTTGTCTCAAAATAGCAACTCACCAACAATGTACTACATCGGATTGAAATGAGCAAAAAACATTTGCGTTGCACCTGGCGCCACATTGCACCAGTTATTGTCACGATCGGTTTACTGGAAACACAGAGAGAGAGAACCAATTGCGGGTATGATGTTTATTAAAGGGTAATCCAAAGGGGTAAACAGTCCAGGCAGGGTCAAAACCAGAATATCCAAAAACAACATAAACTAGACACGAACACAAGGCAAGGCAAGAATTGACAGACATGAATAACACTCAGACATTAAACAAGGACTCCGTAACACAGCCTCAGACAGACCAGGTATAAATACACAGAAGGATAATGAGGGAACAGGAGACAGGTGGGGAACAATCAATTACACAACAAGGAGGAAGGTGACCAAATAAGGGAACAGGAAGTGATATGGTGACAGACACCGTGAGAAAGGAAGACATCTAGTGGAACCTCAGGGAACACAACCCAGACACTGTGACAATACCCCCCCTCTATGGAGCGGCTCCCAGACGCTCCACGACAAGACACAACACCGAGACCAGGAGGGAGGCGGACAGGTGGAGGCTCATGGGGAGGGACGGAGGGCCGGAAAAGAAAAACCTGGGGAACAGACACCAGAAGTGTAAACACAAAAAGTGAGACCAGGGGTGTATTCCAGAAAGCAGGTTATGTGACATACCCGGGTATGTTTAAGAGTAAGTAAGCGGATAACCTCCAATTTCAGTTCCAAAAACGGAGGTAACTTTCAGGGTATGTTAGTAGTCATAGCAACTCACTCTCTGAACTTAACCTGCTCCGGAGCAGGTTATGTTCCAGGGTTAGTTCACTTCAGCGAGCCATCAGTGGGCGTGACAGAACATTATATAATATTACAAAACATTATATAATATTACAATATGTAATATAGCCTATTTTATATATATATATATATATATATATATATATATATATATATATATATATATATATATATATATATATATATATGATATGTTAATGAGGAAGCGCTAATATAAGTAATAAATAAGGTAATATATTATTCTAATATGATTATTTCTTTTATTGGGATATATAAGAGTTATCTATAAATTATGTATTAAGACATATGCATAAATTATAAAACACAATGACAAAGTCATGTTTAACTTATATATATTTATATATTTTATTTATTGTAATATCTCACACATGGAGTGGTATTTTCTATAATGTCTAAATTCTAAATCAAAATACATATCTGATATGACTTAATGTATAATTAGTATAAAACAAACAATATAATTTACATTCTCAAGGATTAAAGATTAAATGGAAATAAAAATAAAAATGATTGCACATCCATCAATTAGTTGGCGATATGCACTAAGAATGTAAACAACTAATTAACAAAAGAAGAAGAAAGAAACAGCTTGGCACGCTTTTTCTTAGTGTCCGTTTCTATAGTGACTCGTCGATTCGTCACTCTGTTGAGAATGTCTTGAGTCTTAACCAGTAACATACTCTGAGTTGAATGAACTTACTCCCGGTAGCGTTTTTGGAACCACATACCTCGAGTAAGCAGGGTTTGGGGTTAATCAACCGAGAGTCTAGGGTTTAGTTCATGGTAAGTTAACCCTGCTTTCTGGAATACACCCCAGGAGGGAGGAGGACCAGAGGAGGTTCAGGGGGAGGGACGGAGGGCCAGACTAACTGAGGGGAACAGACAGAAACATAACAGAAACCAAGAACACATAACAGAAGTCCATGAAGGACATCATGTGGCGCCCACCAGGGCGGAGGAGAAGACCACCACAGCCATGTGGTCAGGGCGGAAGCCCCCCAGGGCAGAGCAGAAGACCACCACATCCTTGTGGTCGAGACGGGAGTCCACCAGGGCGGAGCAGAAGACCACCACAACCGTGTGGTCAGGGCGAGAGCCCCCCAGGTCGAAGCAGAAGACCACCACAGCCATGTGGTCAGGACGAGAGCCCCCCAAGCTGGAGCCGACCTCCGTGTGGCCGGACCAATGGGACTATGAAACTCTGGTAATCCCCTGGTGTCTTTACTGGACTCCAGAAGATCGGTGACTTGACCTGACTCTGGAGGGTCAGCGGTGACTAGACCTGACTCTGGAGGGTCAGCAGTGACTAGCCTTGACTCTGGAGAGTCCGCCGGAACCTGACTCGACTCCGGAGAGTCCGCTGGAACCTCACTCGACTCCGAAGCAGAAGAGCAGAAAACCACCACAGCCATGTGATCAGGGCAGAAGCCCCCCAGGGCGGAGCAGAAGACCACCACCACCGTGTGGTCAGGACGGAAGCCCCCCAGGGCAGAGCAGAAGACCACCACAACTGTGAGGTCAGGACAGAAGCCCCCCAGGGCGGAGCAGAAGACCACCACAGCCATGTGGTCGAAGCCAGAGCCCTCCAGGGCAGAGCGGAAGACCACCACAACTGTGTGGTCAGGGCGGAAGCCCCCCAGGACGGAGCGGAAGACCACCACATCCTTGTGGTCGAGACCGGAGTCCACCAGGGCGGAGCAGAAGACCACCACAACTGTGTGGTCAGGGCGAGAGCCCCCCAGGTCGAAGCAGAAGACCACCACAGCCATGTGGTCAGGACGAGAGGCCCCCAAGCCGGAGCCGACCTCCGTGTGGCCGGACCAACAGGACTACGAAACTCCGGTAATCCCCTGGTGTCTTTACTGGACTCCAGAAGATCGGTGACTTGACCTGACTCTGGAGGGTCAGCGGTGACTAGACCTGACTCTGGAGGGTCAGCGGTGACTAGCCCTGACTCTGGAGGGTCAGTGGTGACTAGCCCTGACTCTGGAGGGTCAGCGATGACTAGCCTTGACTCTGGAGAGTCCACCGGAACCTGACTCAACTCCGGAGAGTCCACCGGAACCTGACTCGACTCTGGAGAGTTCACGGGAACCTGACTCGACTCTGGAGAGTTCACGGGAACCTGACTAGACTCAGGACTGAGCATCGGGCACCGCCTCGGCCTCCGGTACAGCATCGGGTACCGCCTCGGCCTCCAGAACAGCATCGGGCACTGCCTCGGCCTCCGGAACAGCATCGGGCACAGCCTCGGGGGCGGCAGCGGCCTGCTCGGCAACGTCCTACTGGACGGCAGCGGCCCGCTCGGGAACGTCCTCCTGGATGGCAGCGGCCCGCTTGGGAACGTTCTCCGGGCTTTGAGGAACGGTAGACGCCTGTCTCCTCCTCCTCCGTCCTCTATGATGGCTTGTCGGTGGCACCTTGTCTGGAGACTCAGGCGTTGTGTCGGCCATCTTGTGCTGTTGCGCTGGGCTGGCGGCCATCTTGTGCTGTGGCTCTAAGCTGGCGGCCATCTTGTGCTGTGGCGCTAAGCTGGTGACCATCTTGTGCTGTGGTGCTGGGCTGGCGGCCATCTTGTGCTGTGGCGCTGGACTGGCAGCCATCTTGTGCTGTGGTGCTGGACTGGCGGGCATCTTGTGCTGTGGCGCTGGACTGGCGGCCATCTTGGGCCATGACTCTAGACGAGCGGCCATCTTGGGCCTTGGCGCCGGGTTAGCGGCCATTTTGTGCTGTAGTGCTGGGCTGGCAGCCATCTTGTGCGGTGGCGCTGGATTGGTGATCGCCTTGTGTTGTGGTGCTGTGTTGGCATCCATCCAGCCTCGTGGCGCTAGACTAGCGGCCATCATGGGCAGTGGTGCCACCGTGTCGGACGTGCACTCCCTCTCTCCTCTCCGTCCGCCATGGTGAGACTGTGGCTCTAATCCATCCCACACGAGCCCCGGGTCGAAGGGCGGCCCTGGTTGAGAGCGGTTCTGAGTATCCTCTCGACCACTCCCTCCTCGGCGACCTCCTCTGGTTCCTCGGAAAACCACCAGGCGAGTTCCTTCAAATCCATTCCTCTCCCGCACTGGGGAGGAGACATAAGCCGACATACCGCTGGCTCTTGCAGTGACGGAGTCCTTCTGTCACGATCGGTGTACTGGAAACACAGAGAGAGAGAGAAAGAATTACGGGTATGATGTTTATTGAAGGGTAATCCAAAGGGGTAAACAGTCCAGGCAGAGTCAAAACTAGAATATCCAAAACCAACATAAACTAGACTCGAATACAAGGCAAGGCAAGAATTGACGGACATGAATAACACTCAGACATTAAACAAGGACTCCGTAACACAGACTCAGACAGACCGGGTATGAATACACAGAATGATAATGAGGGAACAGGAGACAGGTGGGGAACAATCAATTACACAATAAGGAGGAAGGTGACCAAATAAGGGAACAGGAAGTGATATGGTGACAGACACCGTGAGAAAGGAGGACATTTAGTGGATCCCCAGGGAACACAACCCAGACACTGTGACAGATATATGATATAGCCCTTTGAGTATTCCTTCCCCTTCCTCAAATTGCTTTGGTCCTAAAGCTTGATTTCTTTTTTTAAATCACACACAAGTCCTGTGAGAGAGGACAAAGTCAATAGTTGTGGAACTCCAGTAAGAAAGGGTTTCAAAGTTATTTTATTCACCTAAACATTGGATGAAGCAATTATTTTCTCTTTAATACAGATGATGTCATTGTATTTTCTGACTATGGAATCCACTATGTTAGCAATAATGTAATGATTATGATTTGATTGATGGTGCGTGACATCACTGCTACGGACAAACACAGAAAGAATGATGTCTCTGAGCACACCTGTGGACAATGAACAATTATTGGATACATTTAAAAAATGGGGAGGAGATAAGTGAGGATGCTCTTTTGTCTGATAATGAACTGTGAAAAAGACTGACAAACTGTGTTTTTAAGCCTGCTAGGTTCACAAAAGAAGTGAATCCGTGGCGTTCATGGTTGGCAAGAAACACCGGCCCAAAGAAAGCTGGGGTCCCAACACTGGGGGAGGGTTGTTGTGTTCAGCCATTGGTGATTACTCTACTATTGAGAGTTTTAGGGCTTGTGATTTATGCTTGGAGTTTCTAATAAATTGTGCTTAGCATGAGAGTTCACACTATTTATTGTTTGCTTTGATATTCTGGTCTACGAGCATCAATGAGTTCATGGGGCGTGGCTTTGGATGCCGATTGCAGGGAGACTTTTGCTTTCAGTGCTATCAGGCTAATGTTAGCATTTTCCAAGATCTCCTATTGTACCTTATGCTATTTTAAGTATTGAAATACTCCACAAAATAATGTACATTACTAAACTGTGAATTTTCACTAAGATGATGACATTTTGCATTATTGACACACTGTTTTCCTAATTAATGTTATTCAGTTTCTTTCACACAATTGGTTTAGTTTATAGCACTATATAAATTAAGGTGACTTGACTTGTGTGGCATTGTACAGCGTGTACATTTTGTAAAGTCTGTACTTCTGTGAGTTTATTGCATAAGTGAGGAACTGTTTATGGGGTAGATTGCCCGGGGGAAAGAAACTGTTCTGAGAAGAGCAGTAGGGAGAGAACACATCCCTGAGGGGCACCAGTGTCATTGGAGTGGTCAATGAACCTGCTCACAGTCTTTTGTTTCATATGGACTTTTGGATCCTTTTTCTCTGCCTCATCCCTTTGCCAACCTTATGATAGTTCTTCAGATAGTTGTGCTGGAACTGACCTGAAACTGAAGGAAACTTTACAGATTAGTTTAAGTATTTTTAGTACAGAGAAAAAAAAATAGTTTGCATTTGTATAAACTGCACTGGACGGCCAGGCGAAGTTGAAGGCTATACATCTGCATGCTAATTCTGTGTGTATACACAGATACTGTAACCAAATGTTTGTACAAGTTCAAACATGTTAGTCATGCTAGTTTTCAGCCCCTTCAGCAATAAGGGTGGAGGCAACAGGTTTCAAAAATGTGAGATTTTTTTTTTTTTTTACATAAAAACTAGAAGACACTGGAATAACTAGAAGACACTGATGATATAGATACATGCAAAAAAAATATATCATAGGCCTATATTACAAATGGATTTTGTAAAATAATAAAGTTTATTGCAAGCATTAGGTTTCTTACCTTGTTTAGATTTTAGATTTCCTAATGTTGTGTAATATATTCAGATAAGAATAATCAGATTGCATACCTCTCCTTGTCAGCCAGGATCACATCACGCATTTTAGCTTAGCTCAGTGGCTTCCCCTGAGGAGGAACTCTGCTCAGCAAAATGACCCTAAATGTGTTCCGATTCACAGAGCTTCCATTTTATGTTTTGATTTTGCATTATAAGCACAAATTTGACCATATGAAATATTGCCTGTTTCCATGACACATCATCTTGAAGATATCCTTATTCCTGAGATGCAACAGCTACAACAACAACAAAAAGTCAAAAAGTCAAGGGGACACTTGTATACCACTGATTCACACTTTATAAGTGATGCCTGTAAGTATACCTAAAAGAATACTGTTTACTGTTTTGCCCAGTCAGCAAAACGTAACCTAACAATTAAAAAAAGAAAATAAAAATGATGGTGTGTTTACACTGCCATAGGAAACGATTTACATACTCGTACATTGGTGCTAGCACAGGATCCACCACTTAATAGATTACATAGTTTTTAATTTATAATTCACAGACTGAATGAAATTGAATCAAGTATCCCAGAGTGCAGTCTGGACGATGGGGCGGGGCGACACGTTGGGGCGGAGCGACACGTGTCGCCCCGCCCACCTCAGCGGTTATTGGTTTATGATTAAGATGAGCTTATTGGTGTACAGATGAGTGACGATTTTACAGCTTATTGGTATAGAGAATTATGACGCTGTGAGCAGGATTGGAATGCGGAAGTAGACACTCAGATGAATAAACTTTTCATATAAATTAAAAAGTGAATATAACTGTTGTGTTTTTGCATTTATTGTTGCATTTCCACAACATCCCGTATAAATACAAAGAGTTTTGGATTACGACGAACAGAATATAAATAAATGGTCTACTCCCTCAATGGCTGTAGTGTAGACGCTACCTCGGCATTACTCGCTGGTTTGAAAATGACACGGCAATATTATGCGAAGTATGGTTATGTAGATAGTCATGGAGTACCTTGATTTATATATTCAAATTATATATACATATATATATATATATATGTATGTATGTGTGTGTGTGTGTGTGTATATATATATATATATATGTATGTGTGTGTGTGTGTGTGCGTCGTGTGTGTTACAAATTGTCACCAGTCTCTGAACGTCACCAAAAATATTCTGAACATTCCCTTGGCCCCTACGAAAATTTACCATGGTTTTGCTACAGTAACTATAGTAAAACTATGGTGTTTTTATAATTACAGCTCACAGTAATTAATATGCCAACAAATATTTTTACTACAATAAATCCATGGTTACTTTTTGCAAGGAAGGAACTATACAGGTTCTAAAGAACTTGCCCAAAAACACTTGTTACTTTCTGTTATTTGTTTTCTGAACTGCACTACTGAAAACCTCATTAATCCTCACAATTCTTAACTAAATTAAGAATCCATTATGAGCAATGCATAGCAAATGATGTTATCATCAAATATGAGAAACCTTAAAGAATGATAGACTGATGTAAATGACTGAAACCTGTTGTCATGCACGTGTTTTCCATTGCTTTTTTATTAAAACATTATACACTGCAAAGTTTAACTTTAAATGACATCAATTAATACATCAAAACCAGTTGATTTCAGTCCATTCTCTATTTCCCTTCAATGAACTTAACACACAAATGTGTTTCATGCCACAAAAAAAAAAAAAAAAAAAAATAAAAAAAAAAAAACAGTCCTTGGAACAAAATCCTGTGTAAACAAAAGCCCAGAAGATCACCACGCCGTCCTCTTCCCTGTACCCTGGTGGGTTAAACTTGAAAAGGGCTCCGCACTGCAAGCATTCCCTGATGCTGTACATCCGTCTGAACTCGTTCCGGTCAGGAGACAGGAAGACAATTCTTCCAGTTGGCCACAACTTATAGTGTAAAGACAAAATACAGGAAAGATAATAATAATGATAAAAGAAGTTTAACAGCCTCGTACTACAAAATTCAATTGGAGAATGAGCATTAAACGGGGGAAATCTTACTGTCTAGCCAGGCAAAATGTGCCACTTTCCGAAAAACTTCGGAGCACATCCCTAAACCATCTGCAAACCAGAGAAAGTGTCAAATATGCGAGTCACCCGCTGACAAAATAACCTCACTGAGGATTTCCAGTGGAAGCTGTTGAATCAAAAACATACATAGGTTTATTTATATATCTATATAAAAGTTATTAAACATTATATAAACACTGAATACAGACAACCTTGCTTTTAAACTCTCATTAAAAACTCTATAGATTGTTGTCAAAACTGCATACTCATTCTTTTATAATAACACTAATAAAATGTTAATATATACAGTACTGTGCAGTATTAGGCATGTTAGTATTTTCACATTGAAAAAAAATAGTTTTAAGCCAATTATTTATATCTTTTGCTGTTGTGTGTCAGTAGGATATATTAGTTTACATTTCCACACATTCATTTTGCCATTAATTGTAATAATCCAGTGAGATATTTGTATATATTTGTATGCATGATCCACCTGAAGATCTTTTACATTGAATATAAATATTTCTGTCTTATATGGTGAACAAAATCCACATTAGATCGCAAACAGAAGTTATTTAAAACACTCGCTGCTGTCTGAAAATGAATTAAGCTGAAATGTTTTTAAATGTCATTGATGCTGATGTTAACTGATAGCTAAGCTATATATTAAATAATCCACAGTGCTGACCAATATAGTACTTGTACATAATACCAATTTCACATCTGAACAACTATGTAGCTGTAATAACTAAAATACCTCTGCATGTACACACATATGTAATTATTAGTTCTTAATGAATGTATGTGCACAAATAACCTGCTTTGCTGGACTCTGCCTGAAGACATGGTGAATGGTGAAGTTCCTCCCCTCAGTGGTTGAGCTCTAAAAGAACAAATGTCAAGAGGTAGGTATATTGCTAGATATAGTACAGAGTAATGTTTCATGTAGCAACATTCAAACAGCTACATACATTTGCGGAGTAAAGCTGTCCAGGAGAACAGAACACCACCACCTCCTGATCATGTCATCCTGAAAAATAATAATAATAATAATATACACACAAAAATCATGCATGTCTGTTCAAATAACTTGACAAATGTAATGCCATACCTCTGTAAAATCGAACCTATGAACTAAACCCATGTACAGAGTGTACTGTTACAATCCACAAAGAACAATAAAATTAGCAATTTATAACAATTATTAACAATAATTATTCAAATTGAACGTACCATGGATAAAAAAATGATCGAACATTGCATTTCATTTTATAAGATATTTACACAACCACTTTTACTCACCTCAAGCAATCAACGGAATAGCGTTATTACTCTGCTGCTGTAGTTGCCACCGTTCTGTTTGTTTCAACGCAAACTGCCCCCTGCTGGCTCGGAGGAAAATGTCAAAGGCGGGGAAAACAAATATGGGCGGGGCGACACGTGTCGCTCCGCCTCGAAGTGTCGCCCCGCCCCATCGTCCAGACTGCACTCTGGGGTTACTCAATTGAATGGTGAATAATCAGTTTTTTAGATGACCTCTTCCAAAAAATCTATTTGAGGGGTGTGTGCACACGCAAACACAAACGAGCCCCATTAATTAAGATATTTTTGCTGAAATTAGTAAAATGAATAATATGGTAATGTTGCAGACATTATAAAAAGAGGAATTTTTTTGTGAAGTTTAGGCTGCATTTCATTTTGTAGCATTTCATTGTTTATTTTGTTTAGTTGTGCTGTTCAGTCACTGTAGTTAATGTTAGACACTGCATTGGCAGTTTACTTTCTCATATATGTGGTTTGCCTTTGAGTGCAGTTTTGTTTGTAATATATGTATTATAACTGTTGCCTTTAATTTACCACGTCACACCACTTATTGTCCTTGATGCCTTGCGGTGGTTAATTCCATATTAAACACCTGTTACATGGCATAAAGTGTTTGAAGTTGTTCTAGCATGATACTACAGAATGGGAGTAAAAATTCACTGGATCCAAAAGAAAACCCACAGCCTGTAAATAAGTCATTTGTTTTTGTCTTCTTCCAAGAGTGTGTGGAATAATTTTAACTTGTTTTGGTTTAGTATACAGTTTTATGTGATCTGGAAATAGATTCATGTGGCAGACTGGTAGGTGATTTTCTGTTGTACAGTTGGATAATTATGAAATACTTTTTTGTTGTTAGTTTTTAGTACGTTTATGAAGTTTTGTTACTGTGCATTCTCCTGGATTAAATAAGTGTTCATGTTATTGTGTGTTTTAAAAAACTTCTATAAATCAGTTGAAATATACTGTCATCTTGCCAAAGAAAATGAGAAAAACATTAATCCGTTTATAAATAATAAAATGCATTCTCGGAAATTCAAACCCATAGCATTGGTCGGCATACTACTACATATAATATTTAATATAATAATTGTCCCAGTGTACCATGTGGTAAACTGCACACATATATTTTATTTAGTTGCAAAATTGTATATTTTCCAGTCTGTGTTTAAGTTTTGTTTACACAGGTTACACAGGTTTTGATGTCCAATTTTGTTTTGTCTGATTATTTCAATTGTGACCCGTATCCAATTCATCTGTTTACAATTGTCATACTTCATCCATATTTCCTGCATTGTTGTCATTTACCACCTGGAGTGTTGCCAGGTTTTAGCCAAAAAAAAAAAAAAAGCCCACACACCTAATTTGTACTCAAAACTAGCTGTGATTTGAGGAGCGCAGGTGTTACGCACTCTCATTTACTTCACCAGCCTCGCTCCGTTCCCATGGCTCTCAGTCCCACCCCTCTCATCACACTAGCCCAATAGCATTTAAAGGGGTCTCCTCTGTAAAAATTGCATTCCAGTGTGTAAAATATACATTTTTTGGTGGGGTTCCCACCCATCCAGACCAACAGCTTTTCTAGTATTAACAGACCAAAATGTCTTCCTAACTTCCGCAACATCGATCACTATCTTTTGGGAGGAAGACGATATGTTAACTAGTTCATTGTTGATTGTGGGTTCAAATCTTGAAAAAATGTATTTAGTTTATAAGCAAAGCTGACTACATTGTCTGTTACAATACATTTGTTGGAAAATGATAAACCTGTCATCTTTGTCATAGTATTGTCACGGTTCATGGGTCAGTGCGTTCATCTTGCGTCTCTGTCTCATTGTGTGCGTCTGTTAACTAGCAGCAGCTGTGGTAATGAGCACCAGCTGCAACTCATTTGCACTGCCTTTAAGTTTGGCTGGCATCCTGTTCGTGTTGTTGGTTCGTTGATTGTCGTCTGTCTCTCTTGTCTAGTTGTGTTCCTGTTCCTCCAGTTGGTAATCTTTGGACCTTATTCCTCGCCCGCCTGGGATTCCTGCGCTGGGTTTGAGTTACTGCAGCTTGAGTGGTCTGGAGGTTATGCCATCGTCTTCCTACGTTTCTCATTGCTTGCTATCTGTGTTGCAAATAAACCATTTTCCCCTCGCACTTGGAACTTGAGACTCGGTCATTGTGACAGAACGAACCAACCAGAATGAATCCAGCAAGCTCGGCAGAATTACGAGATTTTAAACCAGTAGTAACTCTCGCATGGAATGTGAAGAGGACCAGATGATGGCTACAGGTTGTGCTGTCCAAGCCCTGGTCGCTCAGGTTTCAAAACTTACCACTCAGTTTCAGTGCTTCAAGTTAGAAACCGTTTCTTCTCAGCAACCACCTGTGCCAATCCACCAGCTGTCGTGGATCAAAGCACCCGTTCTCCTGAACCTCGTCTACCACCACCAGCCTTTTATTCCGGGGAGCCCCAGTTGTGTCGCTCATTTTTGGCTAAATGCTCCCTCTATATTTCTCTTCAACCGTCATTATTTACCACCGAGGAGTCTAAGATAGCATTCATTATAACTCTGCTCACAGGACGAGCAGCTAGCTGGGGAACCACCGTGTGGGAACAGAGCCTTCCGTGCTGTGCCTCCTTCCAAGCATTTTCGGAGGAGCTGAAGAAGGTATTTGATTGCGCTGTTTAAGGCAGAGAAGCAGCTAGACTTCTCACGGAGCTGCGACAAGGGGATCACACCGTAGCCAATTATTCTATCAAATTTCGTACTTTAGAAGCGGAGTGTGGCTGGAATTCTGACTCTTTACCACTTTTTGACCAAAGTAAAAAATATTCTCATTACTTTACAACACAGGTAAACAGTTCAATTTAGCTCAAAGGGAATCATTTAAGATTTTAAAGGGAATTTGAACAGAATCACTGTTTCACAGCTGATCACTGAGGCGCCCTGCGATTCATTGAACGAGGCGTTTAACATCAAATCTGCGCTGGATATTGATATCCAAACTATAGTGAAAACACTATCAATTAGCACAGTAACAAGATCGGCAGTTTAAGACATTAACTTGTAAGCACAAAACACAAGACACTTCTCTTTTCAATATGAATAAGCCTTTATTAGATAAATCTAAGACATATAAACTAATCAAACACATAAGCACACGCACTCACACATTCATACAATTTGCAGGAAGATCGAAAGTTAGGAAAGAATGAGTTTATGAGAATGAAAATGTGGATTTACAAGTTTACAGCAATACGTGAAATTGCATAGACATGAACAGCCATCAATCACGTAATTAGCGCTCGCATTGAGTTCCTCAATGAGGTTAAAATTATATTAGATACACCAGTACAAATGTCTGGAGGAGTTTCTTGCTTTGTTGTCATTGAAAGGGGTTTCCCGATGTCGCTGATTGGCTGGAAATTCAGTAGTCGCTAAAGTGACGTCTTGGGAAGCCCGTGGTTGGGCGTTGGCTGACGGTGCAGAGTTGGGTGGGCTGGTTGAAGTTGAACAGGCACTCAAGATTCGGAGACACAGTGTTACAAAACTTAACTCAGAACATGAAACTCTCAAACAGAAATGAAAAGAAACTAAAGTAAAAGAACAGAAGTAAAGTTTGACGAGACAAGGTGGTGTTTCTTCTCATCGTCGATAAGTAGCAGCAGCCGTGCAGGCCAAAGCACACTGGAACCGCGCTCAAAGAATGCTTACAGTGATGACTAAAAGCATGTCTAAAAGCCAAAAGCTAGGAAGCAAAGCTACAAGCTAAAAAAGCTAAATTTGATGGTTGTCCTGAATATTTATACTGGCCTTTTAGCCACACCTCAAATGTTATCTTGACCAATTAGATATTGTCTTTGCTCGGGGTATCATAAATCATATGTTATCTTATCACGCACGTGGTTTGAATTTTCCCACTCTTGCAGGGTCTAATTTTGGACATGATTCCCATAACAAGAATATGATACATTTGACAAATAACTGATGGTCAGGAATGTCTCAAGCAGGCAGATTGAAACACAAACATACTAAACATGAATATGAATCCTTAAGCTATCCAATAGTTATTTAAAGACATACACAATAAGTGATTATAAACATGATAGTCAAATGTGTGGGTTACATATAAATTAATATGGAGCTAAGCAATGGACTGATATTCATTTATAAGTCATTTTGAGTTTATTAAAAAGTCATTTCGTGTGCCATTCTCTGACATAAAGATGTTTTGTAGGGACCAGAGGTTAAAAGGTCCCCTTAGGAATTTCAGTCTGGTTCTGCTAAGTGGGAGGAAGTCAATTCAAGGATCTTGTTTATTGATCTTATGGGTTTACATGTGCTGACCGGCATTGCATCTTGATTACTTGCCCCAAATTTGACAATCTCTTCTCCGAATTGAAATTGTCAATAATTGTTCTAGTGGTGTAAATGTTGAAAGCTGTTCTGTGAAAGAGTTGGTTGGTTGGTTATCTTGCTTCTGACTCTGGCACTAGGAATGATTTACAACCTCCTGTTGCCTTACTGAGGAATTCGGCTCATGTTTCAACCACAGTCCTGATCGACTCTTTAATTTATCTGGTTGGGGTCTGATACGCTACAGTCACATATGAGAAAAACTGGAATTGGTTCACATTAAACTGACAGTGTAAACGAGGCCTAAATGTGGAGTGGAACGCATCTATAGAGAGCCACAGTCCTGCAGAATTCAGCTTCAACCCTAATTAAACACAACTGAACAAACGATTAAGTAGGCTTGTTCGACTTCATGCGGTGCTGCAAAAATTGGCAGCCAATTGGATAGTTGGATAGTGGAGATTGAAAAAAGTGCTTCTGGAAGTTTTGTAGTAACACGACTGTCTATAGAACGAGAAGCACTGATGTGAACTCGCCTCAGTTTTGAATGTACCGGGTGAGTGCAGATAGCTGCTAGCACACTAGCTAACATATGTAAACAAGTTGCTGAAACATCAGTGACAATCTGCTGCCTGAGAGGCACTCATGAGCCCGGCTTTCGAATCCGCTTCGGAATTTGTTTATTGTTTACATTTTCACCTTATGAATTTATTTGGTGAAGAAATCTATATGTATGTAGGGATGCTTGGGCTGTTATAAATGCATCATTTATATACATTTTTATATAAATTATATTTTTGTTTTATAAATTATATATATATATATATATATATATATATATATATATATATATATATATATATATATATATATTAGAGCCGGGACTCGATTAAAAAAATTAATCTAATTAATTAGAGGCTTTGTAATTAATTAATCGAAATTAATCGCATTTTAATCGCATATAAATATTTGACCTGAGAACAGTGAGAATTTTTTTTTTTCACATGGATTTAATTTATATTATTCAGAAATTCAGGTAGCTTATAGGTGCTGGAAGTGTTTTTTAAGTAATACACAATACTAGATTCAGAACATTGGAAACCATGACTATTAGAAAACATCTCTCTGTTGCTTCAGAGGCCATAACATACTAAGTCCAACTCTCAATAACCTTGGCCAAAACAATAAAGAGTTCAACATAAACTGCCAGTTGCACCAACAAAATAATACATAGTTCAACATAAAGTGTAAAGTGCGAATGCTAGTTGGTGCTCCAGTATTATCGGTCCGCCGAAAACTCATCCAGTCAGAAACGTTCCGCGGTGCAAAAATAAGTTATTAAAAATGCGAGAAATTTTTTTCTGTGATTAATCAATCTTAATTAACACGTTCTTTTTTGTGTAATTAGTTAATCTAAATTAACGCGTTAAAGTCCCGGCCCTAATATATATATATATATATATATATATATATATATATATATATATATATATATTATAAATTATATAAATTTTATATAACTGTAAAAAGCAAATGTATATATTATAGAGTTGTTAGGTGTGGGGATAAATTAAATTCGATTAGTCATGAGGTCATAATTGTGTTGCATTTTTGTCTTGTGGCCTAGTCAAGGTCGAGGGATCGAGTGTCTGTCCTGTTCTAGCCAGGGTTTTTTTTGTTTTTTTTCTCAGGGTTGGAGCTGAACTCTTCAGGACTGCAGCTCAGAGCAAACTAGCCTGGTCTCACATAGTTTCACATCATCCTGTTCATTTATACTATAGAATCTTTAAAATACGTCCAAGAGTTTTAAATTTAATTTAATTTAATTTAAAAAATAAATGTATGCATTTAGCAGACACTTTTATCCAAAGCGACTTACAATGCATTTAGGCTATCAATTTTTAACTATCATGTGTTCCCGGGGAATTGAACCCCCAACCTTGCGCAATGCTCTACCAATTGAGCTACAGGAACACATCGGTCTGTTTGTGGCTGCTTGTTTGCTCACATGCAGTCGCAGAAGGAATCACATCATGCCTTTTTTGTGCTCATTGTACTGGTTACCAATCAATTATGCTATTCATGTACAAAGCTCTAAACAACCTTGCTCCTTGGTTGATTATAGTACACAATCCAGCTTGATCACTCAGATCAAAGACTAAGCATCGGCATTTGTTTCCCAGAGCTAGATTGAAATGTAGGGGTGACAGAGCCTTTGCTGTTGCTGGCCCCAAGCCAACAATTTTCCATTATCCATCAGAATAACTTCTTCAGTGTCGGAGTTAAAAAGCCTTTTAAAAATTTATATTTTTTTCCCCTTGCTTTCAATGTTTTGTGACTGTGTGTGTTTTTTTTTAATGACGTGTATTCTATTGTGTGATTGGAACAATGTAACTGTGTGCAGCACTCTGGTATACTATGGTAATTTTAAAGTGCTTTATAAAAAACTGAACATTGAACATTAAGGGAAGCTGAGCTCCCCCTAGCTACCCTGTAGTAAAATATTATGCATGGACAAAGATGTCTGAGATTGTTGGTGTTCCTGGCTAGTTGCTGATTTGCATTTACATTAAAGGACTAATAATCTAATGATATAATAAATAAAAGTATAGTAGTCCCAGTGCAGTTTTAAACCTTTAAAGCAATTTTCCTTATTATACTTTAAGTAATGTTTTTACCTGATTATACTTAAGTAACATTTTCATTGCAGGACTTTGACTTGTATCAGAGTATTTTTTTGTGTGGTATTAGAGCTTTATACATTATTAGGTAAAGGATCTTAATACTTTGTCCACAACAATATTTAATGTGGTTAACTTATAACGTTACCCTCCTTGTAGTCAGTCTGTACAAGATCAACAAGCTTGTTTGCTTTGCGGTCTCTTCCAATACAAGATAAGCATTCAATCTACGTCAGAGGATCCGTTTACACTGGCAGAAAAAATCTGATTCTTTGCCCACATCTGACACAGGTCAGAATTTGATACATGCGTGTAAAAACAAAAATCCACTCGAGATCTGATTTTTTTCGCATCTGATCTGAGCCATTTCCAAATGTGGTTTTAAATCAGATACATAACCGATATCTGGACATCCGACCTATATCTAAACACACATAACCGATTCCCCGCAGAACTCCCAACATTTTTGCCCATAAAGACAGTGTTTTAATGCAGTGTGCAGTATGCGCTCACATTTTATTGAAATGGGAACTAAAATAAGCACATTAAGGAGCTGGCTTTCAACCTCTCCCTGTGAATTGTATAAATACAACAGCTTCGCTGCTAAAAAATGTATAATTCTAATAAACGGTCATTTAAAACACGAGGATCTACCATGTGCAATGACTCGCAATCATTTTGGGCAGGAATTATGTAAACACAGATATCGGATACCAGTCATGTAAACAGAATGCAAACAGTCGGGCCAAAAAATCGGATATGGTCAAAAGATTGGATCTGTGCATTAAGACATGCAAAGTAAATGCAGCCAGAGCGTCCCCGAATCTTTCTACAGCATTGTTTTCAGGGCAACCAGAGGGATTTTTGACGCTCTCGGTGACAGCATTGTGAACGCACAAATAATGATGCAAAGATAAAGCCCTATGAATAGGGTTGGGAATGGTTAGAAATTTTCCGGTTCCGATTCTGGTTCCGGTTCCACCTAACGGTACCGGTTCTGATTTTGGTTCCATTAAAATAATTAAACAATTATTAAGAAATAGTGGTAAGGAAAAATGCACAATACTCAACTAATCAAAGCTCAATACTGTTTATTACTTACTGTCAACTTAATTTAAAGGTTCGCAGTGTCAAAATGCAACATATATTACAGTGTAAAGATCTTCATAAGTGGGGTGGGGTATTTTTAGAAATTTTCCGGTTCGGCTTCTGGTTCCATTTAAATTTACATTTACATTTACATTTGTTCATTTAGCAGACGCTTTTATCCAAAGCGACTTACAGATGAAGACAGTGGAAGTAATCAAAAACAATAAAAAGAGCAATGATATATAAGTGCTATAACAAGTCTCAGTTAGGTTAAGACAGTACACGTAGCATGGGATTTTAACTAATATAATAAATAAAAAGAAAACAGATAGAATATAAATAAAAGAATAGAGCAAGCTAGTTAGAGGTATTTACACATACACACACACATACATATACAATTGCATAATAAATGAAAAGAAAATAGAATACAAAAAGATTAGAAAGGTAGTTAGATTTTTTAAAGAATAGAATTATTATAGTGAGTGTTAAAGTTAGAGGGTCAAATAAAGATGGAAGAGATGTGTTTTAAGCCGATTCTTGACGATGGCTAAGGACTCAGCTGCTCGGATTGAGTTGGGGAGTTCATTCCACCAGAAGCGAACATTTAATTTAAAAGTCCGTAAAAGTGACTTTGTGCTTCTTTGGGATGGCACAATCAAGTGACGTTCACTTGCAGAACGCAAGCTTCTAGAGGAACATAAGACTGAAGTAACAAATTTAGGTAAATGGGTGCAGAGCCAGTGGTAGTTTTGTAGGCAAACATCAATGCCTTGAATTTTATGCGAGCAGCTATTGGAAGCCAGTGCAAATTGATAAACAGAGGTGTGACGTGTTTTCTTTTTGGCTCATTAAAAATTAATCTTGCTGCCGTGTTCTGAATTAATTGTAAAGGTTTGATAGAATTGGCTGGAAGACCTGCCAAGAGGGCATTGCAATAGTCCAGCCTGGACAGAACAAGAGCTTGAACAAGGAGTTGTGCAGCATGTTCCGAAAGAAAGGGCTTGATCTTCTTGATGTTGAATAAAGCAAACCTGCAGGATCGGACAGTTTTAGCAATGTGGTCTGAGAAAGTCAGATGATCATCAATCATAACTCCAAGGCTTCTAGCTGTTTTTGAAGGAGTTATGGATGATGTGCCTAACTTGATGGTGAAATTGTGATGGAACGATGGGTTTGCTGGAATCACAAGCAGTTCTGTCTTGGCAAGGTTGAGTTGAAGGTGATGGTCCATCATCCAGGAAGAAATGTCTGTTAGACAAGCTGAGATGTGAATAGCTACCGTCGGATCATCAGGATGGAGAGGTAGAGTTGAGTGTCATCAGCATAGCAGTGGTATGAAAAGCCATGTTTCTGAATGACAGAACCTAATGATGCCATGTAGACAGAGAAGAGAAGTGGTCCAAGAACTGAGCCCTGAGGTACCTCAGTAGTTAGATGTTGAGACTTGGACACCTCACCTCTCCAAGATACTTTGAAGGACCTATCTGATAGGTAAGACTCAAACCATTGAAGTGTTGTTCCTGAGATGCCTTTCGCCAGTAGCGTTGATAGGAGGATCTGGTGATTAACCGTGTCAAAAGCAGCGGACAGATCAAGCAGGATAAGTACTGAAGATTTGGATTCTGCTCTTGCCAGTCTTAGAGCTTCAACAACTGAGAGCAAGGCCGTCCATGTCCATTTCTGAAGCCAGATTGGTTGCTGTCAAGGAGATTGTTGTGTGTGAGAAATATAGAGACTTGTTTGAACACAGCTCGTTCAAGTGTTTTTGCAATAAAAGGAAGAAGGGAAACTGGTCTGTAGTTCTCTAAAAGAAATGGGTTGAGGTTGGGTTTCTTAAGTAGTGGAGTTATACGAGCTTGTCTAAATGATGAGGGAAAAACACCAGTGTGGAGGGAAGTGTTGATGATGTGAGTGAGTGCAGCTACAACTTCAGGAGAAATGGCTTGAATGAGATGAGATGGAATTGGATCAAGCGGGCAAGTTGAAGGGTGATTAGAAAGGATGAGTTTTGACACTTCTGCCTCAGAGAGTGAAGAGAAGGATGTAAATGAGTGTAAGTTTGATGGTGATATGAGCTTGACTGATTGTGGTGTGGAAAATTGTGCACTAATGTGTTTAATTTTATTAATGAAAAACGTCGTCAGCTATTAGAGATGAAGCAGGAGGAGGAGGAGGAGGAAAAAGAAGTGAGGAAAATGTTTTAAAAAGCATGCGAGAGTTAGATGAATTGTTAATTTTGTTATGGTATTATGTCCTTTTAGCAGAGGAGACATTAGCAGAGAAAGAAGATAGGAGTGACTGATACACAATATGATCAGTATTATTTTTGGACTTGCGCCACACCCTTTCAGAAGCTCTAAGCTTAGAACTGTGTTCGCGTAGAACATCAGATAACCAAGTGGCAGAAGGGGTGTTACGGGCTGGCCTGGAAGATAAGGGGCAAACAGTGTCTAAACAAGATGTAAGAGTGGAGCAGAAAGTATCAGTAGCACTATTAGCATCCAAAGATGCAAACAGTTTAGGGGAAGGAAGTGAAGATGAAACCATTGCAGATAGCCGGGAGGGTGAAAGTGTGCGTAGGTTACGTCGAAAGATGACATGTGGAGGGGTAAGTGATGTGTCAGGGATCATGTTGAGGTTAAGAGTGAGGAGGAAGTGATCCGACGTGTGCAGTGGAGTAATCAGAACATGATCAGAAGAGCAGTTTCGTGTATAAATAAGGTCCAGTTGGTTGCCTGATTTCTGAGTAGCAGTAGTTGACACTCGGTTGAGATCAAAAGAGGCAAGCAGAGTGTGGAAATCGGCAAACATAGGTTTATCTAGATGAATGATGAAATCTCCAAGCATAACTAGGGGAGTACCATCCTCAGAAAAGGTTGAGAGCAACACATCTAATTCATCCAAAAACTTACCCAGTGGTCCTGGGGGTCGATAGACAACTAAAAAATGTATTTTAAAAGGGTAGGTAACAGTAACTGAATGAGATTCAAAAGAGGTGTTGATACCCAAAGATGGTAAAGGATTAAATTTACAATCATTAGAGATGAGCAGACCAGTACCTCCACCTCTTCCAGTCAAACGGGGAGAGTGGGAAAATGAGAAATTATTGGAGAGTTCTGCAGGTGTAGCAGTGTCCTCTGGTTTGATCCAGGTCTCTGTTAGGGCCATGAGATTAAGCTTTGAATGACTAATAATAGAAGTAATGAAATAGGTTTTACAGCAGACTCGCAATTCCAGAGACCAATAGGAAAAGAAAGTAGTGTATTAGCAGACATAGGCAAAGTATGCAGGTTGTTAAGATTGCGCTGTCTACATTGTGTGTTGCATGGTTTACGAGTGGTAATGATAGTAGGGATCTGGAAACACATAATAAGATTTGGTTATAAACAAAAAACAACTGAAACAGAAATTAAACAAGGAAAAGGAAAAAGATTAATCAAAACAATACTTATATCCCCTGCCGGTGTCCCTGCCCGGTGGAGTCGCACGGTAGAGTCGATGGTCTTTACACGAGGAGGGCTTAACTGGAGGGCTGCCGCAACCGCTGCCGCGGTATACTAATCTTTTTTAAACCCGACAAAACGGAAATTGAATTCAGCTGAACGTACTTTACTGTTTATCACAACAAAGGTCTAAGCAAGCGCACAACACTGACAACGTATGCGATAGAGTACGAGACCAAACGCAGCACGTCTCAACACAGTAAACAAACAAGTTTTTCCTAGCAATGACAACTGCGCTAAACACTAATGAGACAAGAAATAAATACACTTACGATCTACTTTTAACTCCCGCTGATTTAACTGCTTCTCACAAAGGGTATTTCTTTACACTCTCTTGGCTGGTGCTTGAACACACTTTACTGTTTATCACAACAAAAGTCTAAGCAAGCGCACAACACTGACAACAATATATAATACTGTGAATATATATATATATATATATATATATATATATATATATATATATATATATATATATATATATATATTCATGTTTAACTTATGTATTATTTAAATGAACTATTATTATGTTTTTTTTTTTTACTATTTTACCTTAGTAAAAGTAAGTAGGTAGTAAGTAATGTTGAGTAATGCTAGTCCATCAATCAGCATGTGTTTCAAAGTTATTTTTTACACTATCAATAATGTTTTGCTTTTCAAGCAGGAATAAGCTGCTAAATAGTCCCTTGAGGGCTGAGACACTTGTTAATTTCCCTTAATTAATGAAATAGAAATGGTTAAACTTATAAACATGTATACACACTCTCCATAAAGTCCATAATTTTACAAATAATAATGCAGTCTGGAGATGGTGTGATGCAATGAGTGGTTTCCACATTTTTAAACATTTAAAATGCATTAAAATAAATATTTTCTATCACTTTGTTTATCACTCTTGAAATGACCTGTACACTAAATAATCTAACCCTCATACTTGCATAACAATAGCAGTCTATTTATTTAGTGGTCCAAGTTGAATCCAGTATGTATATTAATGACAATATGGGACAAATATAATGTAATTTAGTGTTAGATGTACAGTCAGGCCGGTAACACACTGGCTGCGTGGCGTTTCTGCTGCGTTACAGCTGGTGGAGGCTGCTTCGCATTTTCTGTGTCTTTACACACCAGAATCGTGCCTGATGCGGCGCTGGCGCGCTACTGCTGCTGTAGGTGACATAGAGGGAGGCTGCCGCCAGACAAGGCAAATATAAACTTTTTTTTTTACACACCAGTACTGACGGCAAAATAGACTATGTTTGACAGGTGCAATATTTGAATTTTTTTATTTTTTATTATTACATTTATATCTGAATTTATGTCAACCTATAGACTTTCAAACATCAAAATGTCATGAATTAATATATATTTGTGTACAAAATGAAATATAAACATATTTTCCTATTATATTTTGCCTGGAAACGCTTCCAACATGCTTGCGTGTCGCGTGTAAAATAGGCGTCGGTTCTATTTCTAGCATGCATGTGCAGGCAGTCTGCAAGCTCTAACCTTTTAACATGGGAGCCGAGTTCAAAGCGGACACGCCATGCAGCTGAGACGCTTGCGCCCACATCCAGTGTGTCGCCGGCCTCAGACAAAATGATGTGCACAGTTATCAAAGGCGGGAGTGCACATACAGTCGTGGGAAACAATGTGTTCGGCAATTAAAGACGCGATAGCGCAACGAGTCTGTGGAATGCGCGTTATAGGGCTTGGGCGCCGAGTTTCACTCTGGGACGTGGCGGCCATGTTGCCAGCTTCGCGAATGTAAACATACAGCAAGTTGAACAAGAAGAGCAGAGTTGGGAGAAAGAAAAAAACATGTAAAAATCGCGAAAAGGTTGTGGGATTTATAGGCATACGCTAAATAGGGATGCCAGGGACCTGTTTGTGGACAAAATCGGCACTATTAACGGTTTGGATCCATATTAAATTCCCAACAAATAGTGGAGTACCGACGGAGACTTGTTGCCGCACTTTTGCATTACAGACATCTTCGGCTACCTTGTTTGTTTTGTGAGCACCTATATTTCAGAATAGTTCTGAAGCTACAAGTCATTGAAGTCTCATGTACAGTTCACAAATGGATGGGTTCAGGGGCTGCAAATCATAGAACTGGAACAGCGGCAAAACAGTATAAAGTAATCCGGTAAGCTGCGCTCTAATGTTACCTAGCTGCTAGTTTAGTAACCGTTAGTGCTAACAACCATTCACACATGGACTTTTAACAATGTGTTTCAAAAGTGTAGTTAGTAGCTGTCAATCCTCCCGTTTTTTCCGGGGTTCTCACGTATTTGAGCTCTTTCCCCGCTGTCTTCCCGTTTTAGTATTTTCCTGTAAAATATCCCGTTAGCCCCTCCATTAGACCTGTCAAGTCTCTGTGTTGTTGTCCTGTTGCTACTCCTTGTCCTTCCAGCAAAACAGATGTTTTCAAAGCATCATTTTTCTTACTTGAAAGCAACCTTAGCGTGATGTTTGGCTTTTTAAGATAGCGTGGTTGTTATGAGAGCACGATTTCACGCCAATCTGTAACTAAAGTCAAGTTAGACCTAGCTTCACAAATCGCCTAACGTTAGTTAATGCAGCAGTTTTATAGTACGAATTTTTGCTGTCAGCAGAGGGATAGCAACAAAAAGATGAATGTTGAAATGTCCCGTATTTTGGATGAGTAACTCGAGAAATTTCCCTTATTTTCAATGTTGACTTAAGCTATATAAATTAATATTCAGATGTTATGGTCTCCGTAGTCGCGCCTCCAAGCAGAAAAAATAGGTGTAAAGTTAATCCATTCTCATTTTAGATGGCGGCCACCCAAGTAATGACGTCACAACGCCCAAGCCCTATTGGAATCAATGTGCTCAGTAATTAAAGAGGAAGGGAGGTGTGTCTGTTAGTCGGTTCCTGACTAAGGGAAACGCCGGACTCAGAACAGCGTCGCAAGGCTGCTCACAGCGCTTGGTCACGTGTTGCACAAGAACCGTTTTCAGAACCGAAACTTAGAAATTGCTCACGGTTCCGGTTCTTTTCAAAGAACAAAACCGGTTCTTATTCAGAACCGGTTTTCGGTACCCATCCCTACCTATGAAGCATTGAAGCTTTTCATCCAAGTGGTTCACAAAAGGGTTCATTTCTGGAGGCTTCATTTGCTCACAATACCACACCTGGTGGTCAAAGAGTGTACAACATGCAGCTACATTACAGATGACCTTTTTTTTTTTTAAGGTTTAGAAATAACAGTGAAGATTATTTTTCCTTTCTTTTACATAGACTAATCTATTTATATAATGATTAACATAATTCAACATGATTCTGTAATTTGTTTTCCATCAGGGGGATGCCATCCCCCACTCAATACCAGCCCTGGTTTTATATCAACAATATATTTTTTATTATTATTATTAAAATGGAAGTCGTGTTTGGAACCGGCGTTCGGGCGTCATCAATGACGTCATTTCTCTAAAGCGATACAAGCATAGACATGATGTCTATAGGTCTTTACGCGCTTCAACTGAAAGCAATGTTGCCAAGTCCGTGGTTTTTGGCCACTTTAACACTATGTCCACGGGTTGAAGCGATCCCATTAACGTGATATTTAGTCAATGTAATGCGTTGGGTTTTTTTATTTATTTATTTTTTTACCGGGGAACCCCCCTCGAAACGTCGTAGGGCGGGGTTTTGTTGTGAAATCTGGCAACCCTCGACACAAGCTCAGAGGCCTCTGCACACAAGAACGTAACATCACGAACATACTCTTAACCACCATTTGGAGAAACGAGAAAAAGAAGTAGGAACGAGAAGAAATATTAACCGCAGATAATTTCGAAGATGATAGTAAGGTAAGCCATGTTTACAAATTCCACATGTGACCAGCGGGGACACCCCAAGTTCCGTTTGGATTAGGACAGACACTGAAGTGTGTTCATCCTTGGCCTCATGAAACGAAAGTTCTTTGAACGAGTTTTGTGTAATGGAAATTGCACTCCTCGAGGTCGGTGTACGTTTTGACCCTTTTATTTGCTTCGTAAATAACGAGAACGGATACCTCGTTTTTTTTTTTCCTTTTGTTGACAAAACCGAAAGCAATATTTTAGCTCGATATATCTTTTACTTTTATGGTTTACATAGGTTAGCTTTCTGGTGATGGCCGAAGCGTTACTTTTTTCTTTTTTTTACAAGTAACATCTCAGTTTAATGATGATTCGCAAAGGTTTCGATATCTGTTTCAAACCAGTGAACGCGTAGCACACTGCTCAAGTCACGTGATTTCAGTAAAAGAGACAGCTGCTTCTTCTTCCTGTTTTTATAAAAGCGGGTGGCAACATTTAAGGTGCATATCCGAGAGAGCGAGAGGGGTAAAGGTGAAAATCTGACCATCTGAAATCACATGCTCTGGTTCAACCTCTGAGTTGATAGAGAACATTTATAAAGAGCTTTGTGAGCTTCTGTACCATGAAGCTGGATTGGCTGGCTGGCCCGGGGCCTGTACCATGATGGTAGCTGAACAAATTCAGAGTCATAGGATTAGTTTTGAGTTGACAAAACCAAAAATTCCAACCTGGTTTAGATCCGGGGCACGTACCATGATGATAGCGGAACAAATTCAGAGTTACAGGATTCGTTTTGAGTTAACAAAACCAAACCTCTCCAGTCCGGTTTTGCTGGTACCATGATGCTGTTCATCAACTGTTTTTGTCAACTCAGGCTTTGATCCTGAGTTTGTGGACCGCGTGCACATGAATGTGTGACATCACTGACGAACAGCCAATCACGAGCCTTGCAACACAAAGCAAGTTTGATTTACTTCTCGTGAGAGACCCAGCAAGATTCAAAACTAAAGGTTAAAGGTTTTGCTAAAGGTTGAGAGATTGAAGAATATGACAAATTTAAATGTCATATGAAACATGAAGCAGGACAAATAAAATAAATAATCTTGCTCTATCAGTGCAGTGACAAGTGAAACTTAAGTTAGTTGTTTGCTTGTGTGTAATAGATAGATAATAATATGAATTATAAAGCTTCTTAAAACTAGTCCAATCGCGTTTCCGGGAGGTTCCCCGATAAAAATTGCTTCCCGGGGTTAAAATATACATTTTTTGGAAGGGTTTCCTTGGTAAAATTTGCACTTCCAGCCAGGCCGGAGCTACATGTATCCCTTTTCCTCCAAGACAGTTTGAGTGCTTGTTCAGAGCCAGAGCCTAGGCACCACCCAAAGCACCAGCTCCGAACCAGGAAAAGTTGTTTGTAAGTAGCACCAAAACATTGCTGGTCTAGAAGTAAGAACCACTTCAGGGGCAGGGTTACTGTGATCATCAAGACAGACACAAACTTTTGACCACCGTTTTTGAAATAGCTGCTAAACATAAATATGTTGAATTCACCATGTTTGCATTTTTGATGTAGGTTTGCAAAGCCATGATCATCAATAACAATGCAATATCTGCCATTGTTGATGGTGTGTTTAGGCTTGTTCGGGCTGCATCTGTGATTCGCGAACTGGTCAGGGGGCCACGGGAGGAATTGGAAAGCAGATGACTGTCTTTTACGCTTCTTGATCGCATTTGTGGTGCTTTGGTGTCATGTACTGATCAGTCTGCATCTCGATCAAGCCTGTTGTGTTTTGTACTGCAGCGCTAGTGTTACTGTGAAAGATAAGATATTCAGTGACAGAAGACCTGATTTTGAAGTGGCTCATGGAAAGGCGAATCGGTTCTTAGAAGGCTCGCCAGTTTAACCAACTCCGAAACGACAATAAGCACTGGTTCTAAACTAGCACCCAGTTCATTCTGGTGGAAAAGGGGTATTGATGGCCAAGGGGTAGCACTGGCCCTCACTGAAATCTCATTGGCCACCCCAGCAGCTTTGAGGCAAAACCTCAAGTCTAGTCTCCTGTCTAGTCATGGTGACGAAAAGTTTTTTTCATTTGAGTCAACCTTTTAAGTCTTTTGTTGTTATTGTTGTTTTATTTAATGTGTACAGTTTCTCATGTTGTAACATCTAATTTTATTAATTTCATTTAGGGTAAAAAATATTAACTTATAATCAACCTAAACATTTGGTTACAGTAATAAAATTACATTTAAAGGTTAGATCAGGTAGCTCCCATAACATTTGCAGGTCACCACATTCTGGCATTCTGTACCATAAATTCACTGTCTTCTTTCCCCTCCCCGTGTTCATTTTGGTCACTTGAGGTCTTTTGAGGCAGTGCCCCAAACTGGCCCCCCATTTAAAGTGCTGTAGACGCGTCCCTGTCTCCCTTCGGGTCCGAGTCCTTTGTTCTATTTTCACATGACCACTTCCCGGATCAGTAGTAATGTTTTATTATATTTAGAAATTATCAAAGTGAATTTCCCCATCACACAGATAAAGTTTTGGAAAAATATTATGGAAAAGAACCGTCATGACAGAAATTCACTATTGTATAAATTGTAAGAAATAAATCTACAATTTAAGACCTGCAACTCATCACATAACTGCAAAAAACAAAATAAAACAAAAAAACTTGTTTATAATTAAGGAAGCTGGTGAATTGTGAAATAATTTCTATACCCATCATGGCTGTCACAAATTCACATAATGAATGACTCAGATGTGAAGACTTGAGAGATGAACTAAACATTTATGTTTCCTGTACAAAACCATAAGATGTTGTGCATGTGCGGTCAACACAAAATGAATGAATCACTCTCTGATATTTACATTAATAATTTTAATGTGTGTGTTTCTCAGGGACAGGGGCTGAAAAAAAACTATAGTAGTTTATTTATTTATACTGTGTGTGTGTGTTCTGCAATTGAATAGCAAAAAACTGCTGCTATTGAATTGCAAATTATCAGTAATGAAAAAATAAATATGAAGAGCTGAAATTAAATCATTTTTACATAATAATTGCAAACATACCATGATTCCATTACGTTAAATTGTAAACTTAAAGTTATAAATCATGTTATTAAATAAAGTTAATAAAACATACATAATTTATCAGAAATCTCTGTCTCATTTGACAGTCGGAAACCTTATGATCTTATAGATAGAACCAGGCATAACAAAATCAGCTCTCTGAAAAAGTATTGCGCATTTAAGTGTTTTGTGTTTGAAAGAAAAAAATCCTTGTGGACTGATTAACCACTGACGCTGATCAGCTTAATCAAAGAATAAAGCAATCTCAGCGTTGTATCTTGATTAGTTTTAGGTAGGCAACAACATAGAGAGGATATCATGTCTTTGATTTAATTTATCTAGCCAAGTTTCGTATGTAAGTTTCCCTTACAATAAATGCAAGCATCGCAAGACCGTAAGTTACTATGCACACACTCTCTGTGCCATCTTGTGCACCGAGCCTATTCTAGTCAGATTGTGAAGAAGAATCATCTGTTTCCTGTGGTCTTGTCCCGATGGCTCTCTAGGAGACAAGGTCTTCTTGACTGTGGATCTGTTTCTGGGGCTCTTTGTCCTGTTCTCAGCTGTCTTTCAGGGCTGTAGATGTCTTCTCTAGGTGTTGATCCATTATCTGCTCTGGATACAGACTGGATCTGGTGGCTATGGTGACCTCAGAATAAGACAGAAACAGACTAATATTAGCGTAGATGCCATTCTTCTAATGATGTAGAAAGTGCATAGGGTGTTAGGGGAAGTGTTTCCGGTTCCGGTTTACCTAATTAATGCAGCCTAAAAATCCTTTAACGGATTTGAATATTAGAAGCATATTAGTATGTTATGTGTAAGCCAAGTTAAAGAGATGGGTCTTTAATCTAGATTTAAACTCGAAGAGTGTTTCTGCCTCCTGGACATCGTTAAGTAGGTTATTCCAGATTTTGGGAATATTTTCCGTTTTATCAAATTGAGTTTTGAGAACGCATCGGACGTGGAGAACTATAGTGCAATAATAGTACCTTCAAATACTGAGGTGCTCAACTACTCAGGACTTTATAAGTAATAAGCAAGATTTTTTAAATCTACACAACATTTAATAGAGAGCCAGTGCAGAACCGGTCTAATATGGTCATACTTCCTGGTTCTAGTAAGAACTAGTAAGAATAGCTGTTGCAATTTGGACTAGCTGGAGTTTGTTTATTAAGCGTGCAGAACAACCACCCAATAAAGGATTACAATAATCTAACCTTGAGGTCATATTATTGTAATGCTTTATCAGGTGGTTGTTCTGATAAATATAAGAAATACTGCTTGAATTTAACAAAAGTTTTAACAACTAGTTTATTTGTGGTAATCTTAAAGTAAAATGTGTTCCAACTGTACTCTGTCTACACTACTAATGATATAATATATGCACATTGGCGGTGAGTATAAAATGTAATTGTTTAATTAAGCTTAGAAATAGCACTATAAATTCTTAATTCATTTGCAACAAAACAATAAAATGTTGTTGCAAGTATGAAAAGTGTCTACTCATGCAATAATGCCAAAATGAAAGAGAAACATTATCATAATTAAGACCAATCTGAACATGGAAGCATGTCAGCAATGTTGTCTCGGCGGGGTCTGGCGGGGTCTGGATCTATATTATCAGATATCGCAATATTTTTTAAGGTGGTTATCGATAAGATATTTTTTACATATTGTCCAGCCCTATATAGATGAGAAACATAGTTTTTTCAAGTAGCCTGTGTTTATCAAAAACCAGTAATAACTTTGCTTTTGATCTTTTGTGCAGATGCTGTGTCATTTATTTACTTCTGCATCTAACAAGCAAAGGTTAGTATTCACAGACCTCAGTTAAGATATTTGGCACATGTTGATGTATTTTATGTTTAGTTCAGTTTTTGAAAAACACTCTGTTTTGATGTAATTTTCTTCCTAAAATAAAGCTGTTACTCTTTCCCCCAGTGTCTCTGCAGGACTCTGCAAATACATTTGATCGTGTTGTTGGAGACTCGGTCACCTTGCCATGCATATATGTGAATCAACAGCCAAGTACTGATGTACTTTGGCGACTCAATGCAAGCATAGAAGTGTTAAATATTATAGATGGAAACCCCTCAACAGAAAAGCAGGATGGAATATTCAGGAATAGAATAGAAAGTTTTCCCTCAGAGTATGCAAAGGGAAACTACTCGATTAAACTGAAAGATCTGAATTTCAATCATGCAGGAATCTACACTTGTTTTTTACAAAAGTCAAATGAGAAAAAGAGGATGCAGCTTTATATAAAAGGTACACGGTTTGATAAATGATGATTTTAAATTGCACACCACAGTAATATCAGTATTTTTTTATCTATACAACACTGATAAATTTACAGAGTTGCTACAAAGTGTGCAAGACTCGTTCTGAAAGTTGAAGCCAAAACATTTCGATCGCCCACCTGGTGGCTGGCTGCAGTATAGGTCATCAACCCCACTCACTCAGTGTAAATGACTGGGACATGAAACTAAATAATCAAATTATACTTCAAATAAAGTTTTGCTTGGTCGTTCATGCCAAACTAGTGTACGTTCAAGTGTTTGTTTTTCTAATAAGTTTCCTTTTAATTAGTTATTTGTTGCTATAAAATCATGATGTGGTGTCATGATTGTGGTATTGCAATTGATTCTGCAGGAGTTTGTGTGGGACTTTAATACCACAGGTCCAACTCACAACCACCACACCACAGTCTCAGGCTCCAAATTAATCACTACTGAGCAGACTCGGCAATGTTGAGATGTTTTGGCTTCACATTTCTTTAGTGGAAGGAATTTGAGAAATTTTTTCCATCCTTTTAACAATCTATGCTGTCTACAAACTTTTTTTTTTAATACAGAAAAGCCTGATACAGAAAAGCCAACAGAAATGGAAGCAGACAGAACTGTCAGCGATTCTTTATATTCTAATGTCACGCATTTTGAAAATCTCTGTCGCCGATTGTGCAGTGTGAACACAGCAGTGACTGAATGCTGGCCAAGATAGTTCTGCAGTGTGAAAAGAACAGTGACCCGACTACTTTTGAAAATTGTGCAGTCTGAGCTCGGCTTTATTCTACGTGCTTAAGATGTGTTTTTTTCTTCTACATGTTATCTTAATGGGTTTTTGCCTTGTTTTAATTTTAGTTTTAGTATAACATTATAATAATATAATTTATATTTTTACTTTAATTATTTAAAGAAGAAACCAATCAAAAGTATATTTCACTTTTGAGGCTTAATACTTTAGAAAAAATACTTAAAGTTTTTCAGTTAGAGCGTTTTTTATCTCAATGATACGGCACGCAGTTGCATCAAACAATGGTATAAACATCATGCAATGTAAATTGTGAAAATTGTTATAATTTCAAGGGAATAATCGACAATTATGACTTTTGTAATAATCGTGCAGCCCTATAATGTAGTACTTTGTACAAATAACTACTAACTCATATCATGAAGTGTATCACGAAGTATGTTGGTCATGTTGCCTATAGTATTGAACAGACAAGCTATTTTATGTGTGTTTATTTTCTGTTATCTTCGAAGTGTTCGTTTTTTAACAATCTGCTAAAACATTAAAAATAGTGATTAAAAAATTATGCTCTGGTGTTCTCATTTCAGATCTGCACAAACTGATATATTTTAAGGTTAAATGAAAAAACTGTTATTGTTGCATGCATTTGGTGGGTTTTCTCACTGGTTACCTATCCTGCAGAAAATATGACTGGCAGCTGTATAGAGCCAACAAATATGAATTTCAGTCTCTGAAACCTTTTTTTGAGCACACAATAACTTAGGGAGTAGTTATGTGTAGAGCTTGTTTTGTTGAGTTGCCACTAACCCGCAAAAAGTGGGTGCTACAGAATGAAAACGTTGAAGGGGATGGGTAAAATTACTTATAGAATTTTACAATTGACAAAAAGTTTTTAGAGTTGGAGTGTGAAAGATTGCAAACAACTTTTATTTGTTTTTGTGATAATGTGTCTTGTATATTATTAGTAACATTATGTGTAAGGTACATCATTTTATGCTGTACTGTAATTAAGAGACCTGCAATGGGTCGGATATGCAAGGGTAAAAGTGTCTGAAACAGGTGGATTGTGACATTCCTAAAATTCATGGGCAGGGATGCGGGCGGATAATTAACAATGTGCAATATTTGTATGTCTGAATTACCGTTACACATATGCAACAAAACAATAAGACATTTGACCCATCACATCACCACCACTGCAACAGTGCTGCGAGTGAGAGAGATTTCCACTGCTGGATTTGTAATTCAAGAACAGAGAACACAACTTAAACCTGGTCCTGTGTGGATGATATCCTTTTCCTGCACATTAACCTTAAGGGAAAGTAGTTTGTGAGCGACAGGCTCAGGTTGTACTTTTTTCATCAATAGGTCTATTTGTGTATAAACAAAAACATCATTAGCATAGCTGCTGTTCCAACAAAGTAAAAGTAATTTACCTAAAAGAATGCGCATTTTATCAGATGCAACTGCAGTCTCAAATTATGAGATGCATTATTTGAATGCTTGGCGAAAGAGATGCGTTTTTAATCTAGATTTAAACAGAGAGAGTGTGTCTGAACCCCGAACATTATCAGGAAGGCTATTCCAGAGTTTGGGAGCCAAATGTGAAAACGCTCTACCTCCTTTAGTGGACTTTGCTATCCTAGGAACTACCAAAAGTAGTTTGAGTTTAAATCTAGATTACCAATAAAATTGGGGTAATATGATCATATTTTGCTGCATTTTTTTTTGGACTACTGTACCTGTAGCTTGTTTATTGACGAAGCAGGACAACCACCTAGAAGTGCATTACAATAGTCCAGTCTAGAGGTCATGAATGCATGAACTAGCTTTTCTGCATCAGAAACAGATAACATGTTTCGTAGCTTGGTAATGATGGATGAATGCAGTTTTTGTAACATTGGAAATATGGTTTTCAAATTGCTGTCTAATATAACACACAGATTTCTGACTGTAGAGGAAGTAACAGTGCATCAGTCTAGTGGCTAATTGTAATCTACAAGATTCTGTGTAGTGTTTTTTGGTCCAATAATTAATATCTCTGTCTTATCCAAATTTAATTGGAGAAAATTATTGGTCACCCAATCTTTTACATTTTTAACACACTCTGTTAGCTTAGATAATTGGGAAGTTTCATCTGGTCTTGTTGAGATATATAGCTGAGTATCATCAGCATAACAGTGGAAACTAATCCCGTATTGTCTAATAATATTACCAAGGGGTAACATGTATACTGAAAATAGAAGAGGACATAGAAAAGATCCTTGAGGCACTCCATATTTTACTGGTGTGTGACACCCCATTTAAATAAACAAAATGGTAGCAATCAGACAGGTAGGATCTAAACCACTTTAGAGCCCTGCCATTTGATTACCTGTATAGTTTTGTAATCGATCTATGAGTATGTTAAGATATTTGGCATCTGTTTCAATGGAGGCACTGAGGGCTCTCGGACTAAATCTAAAATATCTTAAACTGTGTTCCGAAGATGAACGGAGGTCTTACGGGTTTGGAACGACATTGGGGTGAGTTATTAATGACATAATTTTCATTTTTGGGTGAACTAACCCTTTAAGGTCTAAGTGCAAAAAGAGGAACTGACAGTTAACAGGTTAAGATAATTAAAGTAACAGTTTAAAAAAAAATAGAAAAATATGTAAAAGTATGGTATAAAGCCTTGCAATGGGTTGCTTCGGATATAAACTGCATTCATATATTCATAATTGTGACACCACAGTCTGTTTACAATGTCTACCATTGTAACATGTTTACATCTACTAATGTCTTTACAGTGTTTGAATAGAGAGATATTATAATAATTTACTTGTTATACTTGTACTCTCTGCTCAACTCTGCATATGTTGGAATGATTTTAATAACTTTAATATAGGATGTGCACTGAAAAAAAATTGTTGTGGATTATGTGACAACAATACAAAAAACACTATTTTACTGTAATAATGTTACTATAATCACAATAGCACTGCTGTATAAACACAGAACTTATATGAATTTTTTTTTTTTTAATGGCACATTACCTGTATATTACTTGCTAAAAAAATTCACGGCAAGAATTTCCTGTAAAATTAAAATAATTTTTTAACAGTGTAGACTTAATCCTTGTCTGTGAAATGGGGGCAAGGGTCATTACTAATTTGAAAAAGTAACTCAGATATTTTCATGTATAAAAAGTACTACTTTACTAGTTACTTGGAAGAAAAAACACTATCTGAATACATAACTCAGATTACACATTGTTTTATTAAAGAAATAAGTAATATCAGTAATTAAACAGTGTTAATGCCAGTAAATATCTTAATATGTACTATATGTGGGTCGGGAGGGTATTTTTTTACCATAATGCGTGATGACCACCAGAGTACAGCACTGACCCACATTGACAATTAAAGGTGACAGCACTGATCATTGTTCTTCTTGGCTTATTTTAAATACTGCTTGGTTTGATCATTTTATAAGTTAAGTGTGTCCCCATGTGTGTCTATCCAAGCTATGTATATTTCATATTTATATATTTAGATATAAAGTATATATATAATATAAAGTATAAAGACAGAACAAAATATCACAATGCTAATTTGTTAACTATTTCAATAAGAAATGATTAGACTTTCTTTAAGCATAACATTCCTTTCTTTTTGAATTGGGTATGTTGATTAGATTCACCCGAATATATCTTCTTATCCTCTGTCACGTCTAAAGTCCCTAGACTGATATGGAGTGTAAACAGTCCTTTACTGTTGGGAGGGACTATAGGCCTACAGTAGAAACATGAGGAAGTGAAACTTGAGGGAATATGATCTTCCCTACAGGTGGTTTGAGCACATGATCTGACATGTAGGAACAGATTCCACTAACAGCTCGGTATGTAAAACTCTTTAGTTGTTTTTGAAAAAAAAATAGTTAACTATATTTGGAAATGATTAGTAATTGAAATCCTATTAAGACAATATTTTACACGTCCATTTTTCTCTTCGTTGAGTGTTGCAGTGTAATCATGTTGCCTTTACCTTTGCTCTTGTATATTAGCCACTGATCAGAAGTACGTCTAAAAGTTATAGTCGGACACTTCTGTAGAGAGGAATTGGTTTGTAATGTTAAGGCTGTATTTCATTTTGGGCATTTTATTATTTATTTAGTTTAGTTGTGCTCTTTGGTGTAATTTATGTTACAAAATGCATATGGCAGTTTACTCTCTCATATATGGGTCTATTGTTTTGCTTTTGAGTACGGTGTTTGTTTTGTTATTTAGTGTATTTTATTGTGAAATTTCAGCGATTGATTGTGGTCGGTTTGTGTTCTTTACTGGAGCACTTCTAGGGATTATGTGTGATATTGTCAGTTTTGTAAACTATAGTGTCTATTTAATGATACACGTGCTGCTAATGCTTTATTCTTTCCTTTTCTTGTTCATTTATTGTATGCTCTGCTATAAGTTTGATTTTCCAATCCTGTTTTATGCACATCATTTTTGTTTGTTTTGTAACTAGCGACTATAAATAATGAAATGATGTAACTGATGGTTGAATTTGGAAACTCATTCCATCACAGAGAAACACACAATAAGCTAAAGTAGATACTGTAATAAGAAGACAAACTGCTTCTCTGGTCAATATACTTAAATACAGAGCCCACTCCCTTTGTTGAAAAGTAACCCCACACATGGATGGTCTCAGGATGCTTCACTGTTGGCCCAGCACAGGACTTCATCAGGCTTCATCAGAGAAAATAACTTTGCAACAGTCTTCTGCTGTCCAATCCTTGAACTTCCTGCAGGACTCTAGTCTGTTCTTGATGTGTTTCTTGGAGAAAAGTGGCTTCTTTGCTGCCCTTCTTGACATCTATGGGATTTAAATCCTGCCATGATTCAAAACTGAAAATACAGTTCTGAAAGGTTGAAACTAAGTGTTCGAAAACTCAAAATCTTACAAAGAAAAGTTTTGCAAGTTCGAAAAATAAGATTTGCAAGCTTGCAAAATGTAAAAAAAAAAAAATATATATATCTCTGCAAACATTATGTTGTTTTTGAGATTTCCTTCTTCAGAACTGCAACATTTTTTTACGATGTTGCGCAAAGAATTTTTCAGAGTTTCAAATTTTTCAGTGTTCTCCCACTGTATTAGATTGTTTTCCAGGTTTGAAACCTTGTAAATGGTGATCTGAAAACTGGTGTGCGAATGTGTGAAAAAAAGTTTTGAAACTCTGAAAACAGAGCTTTGCAGGCTTGCAAAGTGGTAAAAAAATTAAATCTCTTCAAACATAATTTTGTTTTTTGAGTTTTCCTTCTTCAGAAGTGCAACACTCTTTTTAATGGTGTTGTGCAATAATTTTTTCAGGGTTTCGAATTTGTCACTGTGCTCCCGGTGTATAGTTTGTTTTCAAGATTTGAAACTTTGTAAATAGTGATCTGAAAACTGGTGTGCAAATAGGTGAAAAAAAGTTTTGAAACTCTGAAAACAGAGGTTCGAAAGGGCGAAACTTATTACATCACATTTGCACTCCTATGCAGACTATTTTTTTAGAGCCGAGTTTACAACACCCACTTTGCGGAGATACGCTCACACAGTTGTGAGCTTGCGACTCAGGTGATTTGTGGCAGTGTTGTCACGCAGCTCTGCTCTGAAACTCAGACTGAGCGAAAATGAAGCTTCGCAACCCCGTAACTAAAAAAAAAAAAAAGCCTGGAGGGAGGGCCTTCTGCTCTTGGCCAATGCTTTGCTGTCTGCTGACGTACAGTCCAATCACAAGTGATATTTACCTGAAAGGTGGGATTGACCGACTGCTCCGCCAATGACAAAAGCGCACAGAATACGCATTTTCAGTTTTGAATCATGGCAGGATTTAAATCCCATAGACATCAGGCCATTGTCCAAAAGTCTTGGCCTTACTTTGCATGCAGATGCTCTTAAGACCAGTTCACACCAAGCACGATAACTATAAAGATAACGCTAAAGATATAGTTCTAAAAATCGTTCTCAATATTAAAGAATAGTGGAGTCCACACCACAACTATAACGATAAAGGCACAGAGAAACAATATCGTTGGAATCACTTTCAGAACAATTTTTTTTTTCTGATGAATGATAAAAACATTGCCAACCAATCAGAATCCATCCTGCTGTAATGAGCACGAGAATTTAAAGCAGCAGACGCACGCCCGCTTAGAATACACAGACAATATTGTTCGCTGGTGTGGACGCTAATATCGTTATTTTTATAGTTATCTATAGTTATCGTTCTTGGTGTGAACGGGCCTTTACACCGACCTGCTGCCATTCCTGAGCAAGCTCTGCACTGCTGGAGACACGATTCTGTAGTTGACTCCTCAGGAGGAGATGATCCTAATGCTTGCTGGACACTCTGGGATGTCCTTAAGACTTCTTCACTGCGGTCGAACCTTTGTCCTTGAAGTTCTTGATGATCCTGTAAATGGTTGTTTCAGATGCAATATTCTTTGTAGCAATTTCTTCGCATGTGAGGCCATTTTGATGCAAAGCAATGATAGCTGCACATGTGTTTTTTAATGGTTAACTTAAGTTAACCATTGCTAACAAGAACACCATGATTGGAAGTACTTATTTTCCCCCTATTTATAGCAATCAGTCTGCTCTTAACTTCAAACTAGTATTATAGTGATTATGTCTGAGTGGTATACATTCACACTTTCACATGTGCTGCTGATATGATTTGTAAATGAATGTTAGCTGGTCATTTTGTGTCAGCATCAAAAAACTGTTTTATTTTATTTTTTTGTAGAGAAAGGTTATTTTTTTGGCCAATTATTCCTGTATTTCTGTTGTCTCAAAATAGCAACTCACCAAAAATGTACTACATCGGATTGAAATTAGCAAAAAACACTTGCGTTGTGCCTGGCGCCACATTGCACCAGATGTATAATATAGCCCTTCCTCAAATTGCTTTGGTCCTAAAGCTTGATTTCCTTTTTTAAATCACACACAAGTCCTGTGAGAGAGGACAAAGTCAATAGTTGTGGAACTCCAGTAAGAAAGGGTTTCAAAGTTATTTTATTCACCTAAACATTGGATGAAGCAATTATTTTCTCTTTAATACAGATGATGTCATTGTATTTTCTGACTATGGAGTCCACTATGTTAGCAATAATGTAATGTTGTTGTGTTCAGCCATTGGTGATTACTCTCCTATTGAGAGTTTTAGGGCTTGTGATTTATGGTTGGAGTTTCTAATAAATTGTGCTTAGCATGAGACGTCACACTATTTATTGTTTGCTGTGGTATTCTGGTCTGTGAGCATAAATGAGTTCATGAGGCATGGCTTTGGACGCTGATTACAGGGAGGGTGGGACTTTTGCTTTCAGTGCTATCAGGCTAATGTTAGCATTTTCCAAGATCTCCTATTGTACTTTAAAGCTGTAGTCGGTAACTTTTGACGCTCTAGCGGTTAATAAACAGAACTACTTGCGTCTTGCGGAAGAACATCGTAGCCGGAACTACTTCTCTCTGTTTATGTCTATGAAGAATCACAAAGGTACTGGGTTACTCCGCCGCGGTACACCAGAAGCAATATAAAATAGTCCGAATATAAACACTTATTATAGATGCACCCTAGTGATTCAGGACAAGCCAAAAATACGGTTTGGAAAATGGATTCATGGTGTACTCGGTTATTATATACATTTTTCTACATTTTGAACACAAACAAAGTTACGGACCGCAGCTCTGATTGGTTGTTTCTTACCGGGAGCGGTCCGTAACTGCAAATGGCAATAGGAGCACTGGGAGGAGCCAGAGGAGCTTGGTTTTTTCACAGATTATCTGTCTCATATTCTACTATCAGGACATAATGACAGGTTTAACAAATATGTAAAAAATACATTTTTACAGAAGTTACCTACTGCAGCTTTAAGTTAGTTTAAGTATTGAAATACTCTACGAACTAATGTAAATGACTAAACTGGGAATTTTCACTAAAGATGATGACATTTTGCATTATTGACACACTTTTTTCCTAATTAATGTTGTTCAGTTTCTTTGACACAACTGGTTTTGTTTAAAGCACTATATAAATGAAGATGACTTGACTTGAACATTTAACTGTTTATGGGGTAGATTGCCCGGGGGAAGAAAATGTTCTGAGAAGAGCAGTAGGGAGAGAACACATCCCTGAGGGGCACCAGTGTCATTGGAGTGGCCAATGAACCTGCTCACAGTCTTTTGTTTTATATGGACTTTTGGATCCTTTTTCTCTGCCTCATCCCTTTGCCAACCTTATGATAGTTCTTCAGATAGTTGTGCTGGAACTTACCTGAAACTGAAGGAAACTTTACAGATTAGTTATAGTATTTTTTTAGTACAGAGACAAAAATAGTTTGCATTTGTATAAACTGCACTGCACGGCCAGGAGAAGTTGAATGCTATACATCTGCAAGCTAATTCTGTGTGTATACACAGATACTGTAATCAAATTTTTTTACAAGTTCAAACATGTTAGTCATGCTAGATTTCAGCCCCTACAGCAATCAGGGTGTAGTCAACAGGTTTCAAAAATGTGAGAAAAAAAATATATTTTACATTAAAAAAAAAAAAATCTACTATAGGCCTGTATTAGGCCTGTATTACAAATGGATGTTTATTGCAAGCATTAGGTTTCTTACCTTGTTTAGATTTTTTATTTCCTAATCTTGTGCAATATATTCAGATATATTATATATTCAGTCTAATATTTTTCAGGACATCTCTGGGGACATTTGTATACCACTGATTCACACTTTATAAGTGATGCCTGTAAGTATACCTAAAAGAATACTGTTTACTGTTTTTACAGCAAAACATAACCTAACAGTTAAAAAAAGAAAACATTTAATTAAATAAAACTGATGGTGTGTTTGCACTGCCATAGGGAACTATTTACATACTCATACATTGGTACTAGCACAGGATCCACCGCTAAATAAATAGATTACATAGTTTATAATTTATAATTCACAGACTGAAATAAACTTTGGTGAATAATCTGTTTTTTAGATGACCTCTTCCAAAAAAATCTATTTGAGGGGTGTGTGCACACACAAACACAAATGGGCCCCATCAATTAAGATATTTTTGCTGAAATTAATAAAATGAAAAATATGGTGATGTTGCAAACATTTTAAAGACAGGAATTTGTTTGTGAAGCTTAGGCTGCATTTCATTTTGTAGCATTTCATTGTTTATTTTGTTTAGTTGTGCTTTTCAGTCACTGTAGTTAATGTTAGACAATGTACAGTACAGACCAAAAGTTTGGACACACCTTCTCATTCAAAGAGTTTTCTTTATTTTCATGACTATGAAAATTGTAGTCACACTGAAGGCATCAAGGGCTATTTGACCAAGAAGGAGAGTGATGGGGTGCTGGCCTCCACAGTCACCGGACCTGAACCCAATCCAGATGGTTTAGGGGTGAGCTGGACCGCATACAGAAGGCAAAAGGGCCAACAAGTGCTAAGCATCTCTCGGGGAACTCCTTCAAGACTGTTGGAAGAGCATTTCAGGTGACTACCTCTTGAAGCTCATCAAGAGAATGCCAAGAGTGTGCAAAGCAGTAATCAAAGCAAAAGGTGGCTACTTTGAAGAACCTAGAATATGACATATTTTCAGTTGTTTCACACTTTTTAGTTATGTATATAATTCCATATATAATTCCACATGTGTTAATTCATAGTTTTGATGCCTTCATTGTCATCTACAATTTTTATTGTCATGAAAATAAAGAAAACTCTTTGAATGAGAAGGTGTGTCCAAACTTTTGGTCTGTACTGTATGTGGTTTGCCGTTGTGTGCAGTGTTTGTCATTTATTGTATATTATTACTGTAGTCACATTGTGATCTTTTCTGATGCACTTAGGGGTTTGTGTGTGATACTGTTAGTTTTGTAACCTGGTGAATGTCTATTTAATGACGAGGGTTGCTGATGCTCTCTTTGTTTTGAGATTCACTCACTCAGTCTTGTGTGTATACTGTAAACCTTCTTTAGTTCAGTCTCTTGTCAGCTTTTGTTCATAATATATGTATTATAACTGTTGCCTTTAATTTACCACATGTCACACCACTTATTGTCCTTGATGCCTTGCGGTGGTTAATTCCATATTAAACACCTGTTACATGGCATAAAGTGTTTGAAGTTGTTCTAGCATGATACTACAGAATGGGAGTAAAAATACACTGGATCCAAAAGAAAACCCACAGCCTGTAAATAAGTCATTTGTTTTTGTCTTCTTCCAAGAGTGTGTGGAATAATTTTAACTTGTTTTGGTTTAGTATACAGTTTTATGTGATCTGGAAATAGATTCATGTGGCAGTCTGGTAGGTGATTTTCTGATGTACAGTTGGATAATTATGAAATACTTTTTTGTTGTACATTTTTAGGATGTTTATGAAGTTTTGTTACTGTGCATTCTCCTGGATTAAATAAGTGTTTATGTTATTGAGGATTTTAAAATAAATTCTATAAATCAGTTGAAATATAATGTGATCTGGCCAAAGAATATGGCAAAATCTTTAATCCGTTTATAAATAATAAAATGCATTTCCAGAAGTTCAAACCCATGGCATTGGTCAGCATACTACTAGACAGTACTACCAGAAACATATGCAGATTTGAGCTACAATTACAAATTAATGGCTAATACTATACATATAATATTTAATATACTAATTATCCCAGTGTACCATGTGGTAAACTGCACTTTTGCTTTTTTATGTAGCTGCAAAACTGTATATTTTCCAGTCTGTGTTTAAGTTTTGTTTACACAGGTTATACAGGTTTTGATGCCCAATTTTGTTTTGTTGCCTATATCTGATTCTTTCAACTGTGACCCGTATTAATCTGTTTACAATTGTAATACTTCATCCATATTTCCTGCATTGTTGTCATTTACCACCTGGAGTGTTGCTTGGTTTTAGCCAAAAAAAAAAAATCACACACCTAATTTATACTCAAAACTAGCTGTGATGAGAGGAGCGCAGGTGTTATACACTCTCATTTACTTCACCGGCCTTGCTTTGTTACCACGGCTCTCAGTCCCGCCCCTCTCATCACACTAGCCCAATAGCATTTCAAGGGGTCCCCTCTGTAAAAATTGCATTCCAGTGTGTAAAATATACATTTTTGGTGGGTCAGTGCGTTCATCTTGCGTCTCTGTCTCATTGTGTGCGTCTGTTAACTAGCAGCAGCTGTGGTAATGAGCACCAGCTGCAACTCATTTGCACTGCCTTTAAGTTTGGCTGGCATCCTGTTCGTGTTGTTGGTTCGTTGATTGTCGTCTGTCTCTCTTGTCTAGTTGTGTTCCTGTTCCTCCAGTTGGTAATCTTTGGACCTTATTCCTCGCCCGCCTGGGATTCCTGCGCTGGGTTTGAGTTACTGCAGCTTGAGTGGTCTGGACATGATTCATCTGGGTTATGTCATCGTCTTCCTATGTTTCTCATTTCTTGCTTTCCGAGTTGCAAATAAACCATTTTTCCTTCGCACTTGGATCTCGAGACTCGGTCATTGTGACAGAACGAACCAACCAGAATGAATCCAGCAAGCTCAGCAGAATTACGAGATTTTTAAACCAGTAGTAACTCTCGCATGGAATGCCAAGAGGACCAGATGATGGCTACAGGTCGTGCTGTCCAAGCCCTGGTCGCTCAGGTTTCAAAACTTACCACTCAGTTTCAGTGCTTCAAGTTAGAGACCGTTTCTTCTCAGCAACCACCTGTGCCAATCCACCAGCTGTCGTGGATCAAAGCACCTGTTCTCCTGAGCCTCGTCTACCACCACCAGCCTTTTATTCCAGGGAGCCCCAGTTGTGTCGCTCATTTTTGGCTAAATGCTCCCTCTATATTTCTCTTCAACCGTCATCATTTACCACCGATGAGTCTAAGATAGTGTTCATTATAACTCTGCTCACAGGACGAGCGGCTCCTTTCAAGCATTTTCGGAGGAGCTGAAGAAGGTATTTGATCATGCTGTTTAAGGCAGAGAGGCAGCTAGACTTCTCACGGAGCTGCAACAAGGGGATCACACCATGATCAAAATTCTATCAAATTTCACACTTTAGCCGCAGAGTGTGGCTGAAATTCTGATGCACAGTTGGACCTGTTTCTACATGGACTTTTGGACACCATCAAGGATGAGATTTATTCCTTGGATTTACCCACGGGGGTGGATAAACTCACTGAGCTGGCAATTCATGTGGATGCCAGAGTAAGGAGGCGTGTCCAATAGAAGACACTATGGAGAATCCCTGACATCACTCATCATAGCAACTTAGCAACATCATAGCAACATAGTCATCAGTCACTGAGGAGAGTGAGTTCTCTTTCCCTGATCCCGAACCCATGCAGATGGGCAGGTCTCGCCTTTCACAGCAGGAGAAGCAGAGACGCAGAGAGAAAGGTTTATGCTTGTACTGTGGAGCCGCCGGTCACATTGTTCTGCAATGTCCAGTAAAAGCCATTGCCCACGAGTAGGTAAAAGGTTACTGACGGGTGGAGCAACTCTTAATAAGGGGCATGGTAAGGTGCATCCTTGCTCGTATTTTTCTCACCGTTTGTCCCCCTCCGAGCGTAATTATGACATTGGTAACAGAGAGCTGTTGGCAGTCAAGCTCGCTTTGGAAGAGTGGCATCATTGGTTGGAAGGTTCGAGGGTTCCTTTTATTGTTTGGACTGATCACAAGAATCTTGAATACATCAAGTCCGCTAAAAGATTAAACTCTAGGCAGGCTCGATGGGCTCTTCTTTTCGGTCATTTTGATTTTTCTATTTCTTATCGTCCAGGTTCTAAGAACATCAAACAAGACGCGTTATCCAGTATTTTTGATGTTTCGGATCGCCCATCTTTTTCCAAACCCATTGTACCGCAGAAAGTCTTTATTTCTGCAGTCATGTGGGACATTGAGTTGAAGTTTCACACAGCCTCGCAAGGGGTAACGCCCCCGCCCGGATGCCCACCGGGTCAGTTGTTTGTACCAGAGGCTTTAAGTTCCAAAACTATCCGATGAGGTCATTATTCCAAGGTAGCTTGACATCCTGGGGTTAATCATACCAAGTTTCTCATTAAACAGTGGTTTTGGTGGCCAGCCATGGCTCATTACATTCGTCTTTTTGTTTTGGCTTTTTCAAAGCTTCAAAGCTTTTTTCAAAGCTTCAAAGCTTTTTGCAAAGTCTTCCAATCGACCCCCTGCTGACTCCTTCAGCCGTTGTTAGTTCCTTCGAGACCCTGGTCCCACATTTCGCTAGATTTAATTTCGGGTCTCCCTCCCTCACAAGGAAACATGGTGGTTTTGACAGTGGTGGACCGGTTTTCGAAGGCAACTCATTTAATTTCTTTGCCCAAATTACCTTCTGCCAGAGAAACAGTGGTTGCTGTCATAGATAACGTTTATCGCTTAGATGGCCTCCCGATGGACGTGGTCTCCGACAGGGGTCCTCAGTTTGTTTCCAAATTTTGGATAGAATTTTGTAAATTACTGGGGGCGACTGTTAGTCTTTCTTCTGGATTTCATCCTCAGGGTAATGGTCAGATGGAGAGGAGCAATCAAGATCTAGAACTAGTGTTGCAATGTTTGGTTTCTCAGAACCCCTCCTCTTGGAGCCAGCAGCTCTCATGGGTTGAGTACGCACATAACTTGATACCAGTTTCAGCTAAGGGCCTATCACCTTTTCAGTGTAGTTTAGGGTACCAGCCACCACTTTTTCCAGAATTGGAATCAGATGTTGCAGTGCACTCTGCCCACGAAATTTATCCAGTGGTGTCGATGCACCTGGACCAGGGCCAGATTGACCCTTCTCCGGGTGGGGGCGCTCACCAAGGTTCAGGCCGATCGCCACCGGTCGAAACCTCCCGTCTACCTTGTAGGTCAAAAAGTGTGGCTTTCATCAAATAATATTCCTCTCCGATCCATCAGTTATAAGCTTGCACCCAAAGTTATTGGCCCATTTACTTTTTTACCTTTTAAGATTATTAGTCCAGTGGTAGTCCGCCTTAAACTCCCTCCGGCGTATAGGAGAATTCATCCGGTGTTTCATGTATCTAAATTTAAGCCCGTTTTTCATTCACCCATTAATCCGCCGGTCCCGGTCCCGGTTCACCACCACCCGCCCACCCCCGCCACGTCTCATAGACGGGGAACCAGCTTATTTGGTTGAACGTATTCTGGAATCGAGGCAGAGGGGATGAGGATTTCAATACTTGATGGACTGGGAAGGTTATGGTCAGGAGGAGAGGAGTTGGGTTCCTGCTAGAGACATATTGGACCACTCCCTTATCGATGATTTCAATCGGCGAGTAGGTTCTCCTGAGAATGCCAGGAGAGGTTCCTAGGGGAGGGGGTACTGTCACGGTTCATGGGTCAGTGCGTTCATCTTGCGTCTATGTCTCATTGTGTGCGTCTGTTAACTAGCAGCAGCTGCGGTAATGAGCACCGGCTACAACTCATTTGCACTGCCTTTAAGTTTGGCTGGCACCCTGTTCGTGTTGTTGGTTCGTTGTTTCTCGTCTGTCTCTCTTGTCTAGTTGTGTTCCTGTTCCTCCAGTTGGTAATCTTTGGACCTTATTCCTCGCCCGCCTGGGATTCTTGTGCTGGGTTTGAGTTACTGCAGCTTGAGTGGTCTGGACATGATTCATCTGGGTTATGTCATCGTCTTCCTATGTTTCTCATTTCTTGCTTTCCGAGTTGCAAATAAACCATTTTTCCTTCGCACTTGGATCTCGAGACTCGATCATTGTGACAGGTATACCAGACTTTCTTCTTATTTTTGGTGCTTCTTCTAGGCACTATCTGTGAGCTTCTTTATCTTTCCTCAATTTACTTTTTAATTATTTTTCAGTAACTTTCAGTTCTCTAGGATCTTTATTTCTAAATTTATAATTTAGATGTATTGTTTGGATGTACTTGGATGTATGTAATATTATTTTAGGTACTACCAGTTGCACACAAAAGTTAATATAGTCATTGATTACTTCAGTTCTTTCAACTATTATTCCATCATGGAAAATTTCCCAGTTTTGTACAATCAAAACAAGATCTTAAATTTTCTCTACTTTCATCTAACCATACTCTGATTACTTTATTTTCCAATTTTCCTCGTTTTAACTTGTTTTGTATACTGGATACATTACATTGTGATCAGTATTCAGTACTGGTGGTCTACATTTAGATTCACAGAGAACTTTTCTTGTTCCTAGCTTAACATATTGAACAAATCCTGGCTGCACTTGTTCCAAATTACACCGATTAAAATCTCCAAGCACTATAAAGGGGGCTTCAGGGTAGCAGAGTTGCAGTTCATGTACCTTGTCTGCTATCAGACTGGCCACTCGAAAGGCATCAAACGTTGTTTATATACACACATGTACCCCCTGCTCTACTTTTTCCAGAGTCTTTGTCCCTGTCTTTAAATACTAAGGTGAAGCCGGCAAGTATAAAATTTTCATAGTTTAAAGAATTTCTAATTGCTCAAGATGATGGAGGGTAGCAGCAGCCGGTTAAATCTCGGATGAAGATGAGTCCTTATGCCACCCCTTCTCCCACGTTTCTTGCTTTTTGGTCTAACCACCTCCTGTAATATATAGGTCTTAATACTTTGACCACAACAATATTTAATGAGGTTAACTTATAACGTTACCCTCCTTGTAGTCAGTCTGTACAAGATCAACAAGCTTGTTTGCTTTGCGGTCTCTTCAAATACAAGATAAGCATTCAATCTACGTCAGAGGATCCGTTTACACTGGCAGAAAAAATCTGATTCTTTGCCCACATCTGACACAGGTCAGAATTGGATGCATGCGTGTAAAAACAAAAATCCACTCAAGATCTGATTTTTTCCGCATCTGATTTGAGCCATTTCCAAATGTGGTTTTAAATCAGATACATAACCGATATCTGGACATCCGACCTATGTCTAAACACACATAACTGAATGCGAGGGCAACATTTTTGCCCATAAAGACAGCATTTTATTGCAGTGTGCTGTATGCGCTCACATTTTATTGAAATGGGAACTAAAAAAAGCACATTCAGGAGCTGGCTTTCAATCTCTGCCCGTGAATTGTATAAATACAACAGCTTGACTACTAAAAAAAAAGTATAATTCTAATATACGGCCATTTAAAACATGAGGATATACCATGTGCGATGACTCGCAATCATTTTGGGCAGGAATTATGTAAACACAGATATCGGATACCAGTCATGTAAACAGAATGCAAACAGACGGGCCAAAAAATCGGATATGGTCAAAAGATTGGATCTGTGCATTAAGACATGCAGAGTAAATGCAGCCAGAGTGTCCCCGAATTCTACAGCATTGCTTTCAGGGCAACCAGAGGGATTTTTGACGCTCTCGACGGCGGCATTGTGAACGCACAAATAATGATGCAAAGATAAAACCCTATGAAGCACTGAAGCGATTTCATCCAAGTGGTTCACAAAAGGGTTCATTTCTCGAGGTTTCATTTGCTCACAATACCACATCTGGTGGTCAAAGAGTGTACAACATGCAGCTACATTACAGATGACCTGATGTGATCTATGATACACTGTTTTTCTAAGGTTTAGAATAAACAGTGAAGATTATTTTTCCTTTCTTTTTTTCTTTTTTTTACATAGACTAATCTATTTATATGAATATAATGCGTATTTATAATGATTAACATAATACAATATATATATATCAACAATTTTTTTTTTTTTATTATTATTAAAATGGAAGTCGTGTTTGGAACCGGCGTTCGGGCGTCATCAATGACGTCATTTCTCTAAAGGGATACAAGCACTTTACGCGCTTCAACTGAAAGCAATGTTGCCAAGTCCGCGGATTTTGGCTACTTTAACACTTGGCTACTTTAACACTTTAACACCCCAGAAACGGCATAGGGCGGGGTTTGTTGCGAAATCTGGCAACCCTCGACACGCTCAGAGGCCTCTGCACCACAAGAACGCAACATCACGTACATACTCTTAACCGACATTTGGAGAAACGAGAAAAAGAAGTAGGAACGAGAAGAAATATTAACCGCAGATATTGTCGAAGATGATAATAAGGTAGGCCATGTATGTTTACAAGTAAACAAATTCCACATGACCAGCGGGGACACCCCATGCTCCGTTTGGAATAGGACACTGAGAAGTGTGTTCATCCTTGGCCTCAAAAAACGAAAGTTCTCTGAACGAGTTTATGGAAATTGTACTCCTCGAGGTTCGTGTACGTTTTGACCCTTTTATTTATGCTTCGTAAATAACGAGAAAGAATTTCTTTATTGACAAAACCGAAAGCAATATTTCAGCTCGATATATCTTTTATTTTTATGGTTAACATATAGGTTAGCTTTCTGATGATGGCCGAAGCGTTACTTTTTTCTTTTCTTTTTTACCCTTTACATCTCAATTTAATGATGATTCGCAAAGGTTTCGATATCTGTTTCAATCCAGTGAGCGCGTAGCAAACTGCTGAAATCAGCTGGCAGCTGCTGCTTCTTCCTGTTTTTATAATAGCAGGAGGCAACATTTAAGGTGCATATCCGAGAGAGAGGGGTAGAGGGGAAAATCTGACCCTCTGAAATCACAAGCTCTGGTTCAACCTCTGAGTTGATAGAGAACATTTATAAAGAGCTTTGTGAGCTTCTGTACCATGAAGCTGGATTGGCTGGCTGGCCCGGGGCCTGTACCATGATGGTAGCTGAACAAATTCAGAGTCACAGGATTAGTTTTGAGTTGACAAAACCAAAAATTTCAACCTGGTTTAGATCTGGGGCATGTACCATGATGATAGCAGAACAAATTCAGAGTTACAGGATTCGTTTTGAGTTAACAAAACCAAACCTCTCCAGTCCGGCTTTGTTTGTACCATGATGCTGTTCATCAACTTTCTTTGTCAACTCAGGCTTTGATCCTGAGTTTGTGGACCACATGAATGTGTGACATCACTGACGAACAGCCAATCACGAGCCTTGCAACACAAAGCATGTTTGCTTTACTTCTCGCGAGAGACCCAGCGAGATTTAAAACTAAAGGGGTTAAAGGTTTAGCTAAAGGTTGAGAGATTGAAGAATATGACAAATTTAAATGTCATATGAAAAATGAAGGACACACAAAATCAATTATCTTGCTCTATCAGTGCAGTGACAAGTGAAACTTGTTAAGTTCGGTGTTTGCTTGTGTGTAATAGATAAATAGTAATATGAATTATAATAATTATATAAATCTTTTTTTTTTTTTTTTTTTGCATTAGTGACCTTTAATTTGGAGCAAGATAAACTGGGGGAGTGACTTTTTTGTCAGACATGTGTCACTTCTCTCACATCTGATTGGCCCAGCTTCAGTTTGAGATTTCTAACCAGAACATGACCTGGAGCAGATAAGCCGTGGACTGTAAGTTACCATGGCAATTAATTTTCTAAAAGCCAAGCCATTTACATTGTACCTAAAACCCAGTATTGGTGGAAACTAGAGATCGACCGATATGGGTTTTTCTATAGCCGATGCTGATGTTTAGAGGTCAGGGTCAGCCGATGGCCGATATGTGCTGCCGATTTTTAGGGACGATATCTTGGATTTTTCCCCTTGATTTGCGTGCTAAAATGTCGCACTAATAATAAGTGGATGCACAACTAATTTTTAATCTAAATCATTTATTGAGCATTGACTTGAACCATCTCACGAATCTTAATTTAGTGCACTGCATGGTATTAAAATAAAAAAATGTATCCAAAGTTAACCAAACAAATCAATAAACTGACCAAGTATTAAATATATAAAACATATATATAAATATATAAATAGTCAAACATTTACATAAAAGTTTTAGAGCATTTACATTTATCAAGTAGATTTTTTTCAAGTTTGTTGGAACATAAATGTAAACTTAAATATACATTTAAATAAATACAATTTTAGAAATAAAAATCAAATAAACTGAAAAATATAAAAAAATAAATATATAAAAAAATAAATAACAGTAGTGCTGCAAACACACTAGCAACTAGCAACATTTGTGTTTGGTATAAATGACACAGAACATCTAAAGTTCATTCTAATTTCAAACTTACATCGCAGTCTGTTCATTATTAAAATAAAGTTTAACATTCAGATACATTGCCAATATGGAAACATTTGGATATGTGCAGAACGAGACGTGAGCAATAACCTCCAAATACATCTAGTCAAACCCACGCTCGCCCTCGTATGGATCGGATCGCTTTTTGGATCAAAAAAAAAAAAAGGGTTTCTTCTTTTTAACATAACAGCCGGACTTCTCATCTCCCAGTCTGCTGTGATGAAGTGAGCAGTTATCATCACAGAGCTCTCCGTCCCCCTGGACGTCCACCTGTCTGTCGTGAGCGCAGCAGAGGATGCTTGGGATAGTTCATCCACAACTTTTTTCTTCTCCTGTTCATAAAGATCTGGCACAATCTTTTCACTGAAGTCGGTGCGCGATGGGATGTCGTAATGTGGCTTTACGCACCGTCATGGTTTTACACTCTAACCTCTTTCCTTCATCATTATATCTGACAGGGAAGCCAAAATGCGTGGGGCGTTCAAGCTCCTCCGCTCGGCTTTATCACTGAGTGTGGACTGAACATGGGCAACTTTTTTTTTTTTCTTTTTCATAAATCAATCCGCTGGTCACATGTGTGCTGAACCGAAGATATTGATCCGAACGGATCACGGATCAATGATGATCCGTTGCACCACTACTATAGTGTCATTTGAAAACATTGCAGTTGCTTTACAACTGCAATACAACAACGAGCACCACGAAAAAATTTAAAGAGGCGCATTCAGCGGTCTCCTTGACGGGAGACAGTCAACAAAGTAAAATGATCTCCAACGTATGGCGCGCTCTCTTCATTTCATCAGATGATCATAATCACATTTATTCATTTTACAGTCCTGCTACTAGCATTTTATTCACAATAAAACCCCTTTAATTCAGGTGAGAAAGCTTTTTTTCCAAGTGGCTTTTGCACATAATAATAATACCGCTGCAGACACATTTTGCAGCATTAAGGTTATCACTTGATCGTTAATTTAAACGACGATCGATCATGGAAATCTCAAATATTGACATCCGTAAATATAAATATAAACTGGTTATTGTCTGCATCAAACCATGCTTCCAAACAAATGTAATTCACCGTTCTGGGCAGCTCCAGGACAGCTGTCTCTCCGATCGCGGTGCTGTCTGTGAGCGGGGCGGAGTAACGGAGCCCTCAATCACGCTGCAGTGTTTGTTAGAGCTGCCAACTTCTCCACTCCATTTACAGAGTGAGATTTTCTGACTTCCTTTATCTCCCAGGTCTGTTGTTGAATCTTCCAAAAGTTGCAGCAGCAGCACTTTCCACGGCGCCAATAACACGGGGCTGCCCGCCGACGTGCCTGACTTTAAATCGGCGCTACTGAACACGGATATCAGCCCGATGCCGATATATAAAAAAATGACAAATATCGGCCCGATATATCGGTCGACCTCTAGTGCAAACTATCCCAAAAACTTAACTGGCTAGTCAGCTAAACCACTTCATGGTACAGGCCCCAGGTAAGTTTCAAGTTAGTTTGCACCAATCCTAGGTTGTAGGTACCATGTAAGTGGCTCGGCTATTAGCAGCGTTTATTGCCATAGTAACTTAAATTCCATGGCTAACCTGCTCCGGGGCAGGTTATGTTTTCGGTTAGAGATCTCAAACTGAAGCTGGACAAATCAGATGTGAGAGAAGTGACACATGTCTGACACAGTCACTCCAGTTTATCTTCCTCCAAATGAAAGGTCACTAATGCTAAAAAAAAAAAAAAAAAAAGAAAAAAATAGATGAAGTCTGGCTTTAATGATAATTACCCAGTCATTTTATGATTTATATAATTATTATAATTCATATTATTATTTATCCATTACACACAAGCAAACAACTAACTTTACAAGTTTCACTTGTCACTGCACTGATAGAGTAAGATAATTTATTTCATTTGTCCTCCTTCATGTTTCATGTTTGCACTGCAGCGTTAGCATTACTTTGAAAGAAAAGATGTATTCAGTGACAGAAGACCTGATTTTGAAGTGGCTATATAGCCCATGGAAAGGCGAATCAGCTCTTAGAAGTCTCACTAGTTTAACCAACTCCGAAACGGCAATAAGCACTGGTTCTAAACTAGCACCCAGTTCATTCTGGTGGAAAAGGGGTATTGATGGCCAAGGGGTAGCACTGGCCCTCACTGAAATCTCATTGGCCACCCCAGCAGCTTTGAGGCAAAACCTGCATGTCTAGTCATGGTTACGAAACATTTTTTTTTCATTTGAGTCAACTTTTTAAGTTTTTTTGTTGTTTGTTTTATTTAATGTGTACAGTTTCTCATGTTGTAACATCTAATTTAATTTCATTTAGGGTAAAAAATATGAATTTATACTCAACCTAAACATTAGGTTACAGGAATAAAATTACATTTAAAGTAGGGCTGTCAAAAATAGCGCATTAACGACGTTAATTAGTTGTTTGTTGTTAATTACGTCAAATTTTTTAACGCATTTCACGCATGCACAGTGTGACAAATTATTCAGGTCAGGAAAGTCTTGTCGATCTCTTAATTCTCAAGATAGTAAAAAACAGCAGCGAGCCGCAACGAAAACACAGAAGAAGCTTAAGGTTTTACCTCAGTTACTCTCAAATACATTCATGCCAAGCTCGATAAACAGAGATGACTTTGGTAGTTGATACGCTGGAGCTTCTTCCTGTTATAGCGTCCTGTGTTTCACACTGCGCATGCGCAGAACGCCTACATGCAATGCAGCGAAAATTAATCTGTTTGAAAATGCATATGCATTTTTACTTGGTTTTACTGGCACTTGAAGCCTTCAGAACGTGAAAATATCGATCCTAAAGTATTGTGGCAGAGCAAATGAACATATCCCAAAAACAAGAGTGCCCAGAGTGCTGCTAATGTGATGGTGGCACATGTTTGTGTTTTTGAGTTCATTCTTTCGAGTTTCTCTATGCATAATTTCATAGATATGTGGCTATATTTAACCACTGGTTCACCTAAAACTCTTACACTATCAGTACTTAAATGGCATGGTTTGATATAGTGCTCAGGTAAATTTGATCTAAGTAAATGTTAAACTTTTGAAATTCAGAAAAAAAGAACCACATATTGATGAATCAATAAATGAAAATTATGTATCTGTGTCCTGTTATTTATCTTTTGGTATGCATTTCAGAAAAAAAAAAAAATGGTTAGGATTCAGGTGTAATTGCAAATAGTGATTAATCATGATTAATCCACTGAAAATTTGGATTAATTTGATTAAAAATTTTAATCATTTGACAGCCCTAATTTAAAGGTTAGATCCGGTAGCTCCCATAACATTTGCAGGTCACCACTTCTTAATTGTGTACCATAAATTCAGTGTGTTCTTTCTTTCCCCTCACCGTGCTCATTTTGGTCACTTCAGGCAGTGCCCTAAACTGGCCCCCCATTTAAAGTGCTGTAGACACGTCCCTGCCTCCCTTTGGGTCAGAGTCCTGTGTTCTTTTTTCACATGACCACTTCCCGGATCAGTATTTTGTAATGTTTTATTATATTTAAGAGTTATCAAAGTGAATTTCCCCATCACACAGATAAAGATTAAAGCATTAGCAAACTCTTTGTTACCACATTGAGTATTATGGAAAAGAGCCATCATGACAGAAATTCACAAATGTATACATTAAGAAATAAATCTACAATTTAAGACCAGCAACTCATCACATAACTGCGGAAAAAAATAAAAAAAATATTAATTACTTGTTTAAAAGGAAGTTTGCGAATTGTGAAATATTTTTTGTATCCATCATGGGTGTCATGAAGTCACATCATGAATGACTCAGACGTGAAGATTCGAGAGATGAACTAATGATTTAATGTTTCCTGTACAAAACCATATGATGTTGTGCATGTGCGGACAACTCATGAATTTTAGTCTCGTACGTTGAAAGAAAATAGCTTTCGTGTTGCAGAATTGGATGGATTGTTCCAAACAAATCTGTGAGTAGCATATGGGCACATATTAAAGGTCCTATGACATGAAAATTTCACTTTCTGGGTTTTTTTCACATAAATATGAGTTCCCCTATCCTGTATATGGTCCCCAAGTTTCTAGAAATTTTAATCCGTGTAAATCGAGATTTTGCTATCTTTCTCTGCCTTTGAGAAAATGGAAGCTCAACTGGGCTGATCTTGAATCTCCTCCGTGTGACGTTATAAGGAGAAATGTTACCTCCCCTTTCTCTGCTTTACCCGCCCAAATATTTACATATAATTCAGTCGCAATGTCAGCACAGGCGTTACAAACAGACTTTTACGATATGGATTCGACAGCACCACCACAAACAGTGAGTAACAGTGTTCATTAATGCCTGATCTGTGATCAGTGATTTCTGATGTGTAGCTGATTATTCAAGTTCACACAGACTTTCTTTCTTAATCGTTTAATACTGTTAATACATCAGTGAATCAAGCCAGTGACTAAACGATCAACTTCACGTTGTTTCTTAGTAGTATGAAACAAATCTGTTATTTAAATTGTGATTTAACTACAAAGAGGGATCAAAGAACAGGCTGGCGTGCCCCTAGAACAGGTGTCCAGACATGCTGTTGTGTCAACAGATGCCTCTGCCACGGAATGGGGTGCCAGGTGCAATCGGGCATGCTGCATCAGGCTCCTGGATGGGACCCCGACTTCAGTGGCATGTCAATTGCCTTGAGTTGCTAGCAGTATGGCTTGCTCTGCACCACTTTAGGGCTTTGCTGAAGGACAAGCATGTACTGGTCCGTACGGACAACACTGCAACCGTAGCAGACATCAACTGTCCGGGTGGTCTACGCTCATGCCGCATTATCGCAACTCTCCTCTTGTGGAGTCAGAAGCATCTGAGGTCACTTCATGCCATTCACATTCTGGGCAGGCTCAATCGTGCAGCCGACGAGCTCTCACGGTTGCAGTCTTGCCCTGGTGGAATGGAGAATCCACCCCCAGTTGGTTCAGCTGATTTGGGATCACTTCGGAGACGCTCAGGTAGACCTGTTTGCCTCTCCAGAAAATTCCCACTGCCAGTTGTTTTACTCCCTGACCGAGGGTACCCTTGGCACGGACGCTCTGGCACACAGCTGGCCGCTGGTCCTGTGCAAGTATGCGTTTCCCCCATTGAGCCTTCTTGCACAGACATTGTGCAAGATCAGGGAGGATGAGGAGCAGGTTAAAGAGATGGGCCTTTGATGTAGATTTAAGCTCAAATAAAGAGTGTTTCTGCCTCCCAGACATCGTTAGGTAGGTTATTCCAGATTTTGGGTGTAGAATGTAGAAGTTGAAAAAGAAAAAGGATCTGCCGCCCACAGATTTTTTTTTTTTGTGTGTGTGTTTGTGGGGGGTGGGGGGGGGGATTATAAAATTAGGGCTGTGCAATTAATAATCGAAAATTTAAATCAAAATCAAAAAAAAAAAAAAAAATATATATATATAATGTATGTATGTATGTATGTATATATATATATATATATATATATATATATATATATATATATATATATATATATATGTATATATGTATATATATATGTATGTATATGTAATAATTTATTTATTTATTTAATTTTTTTTGTATTATTATTTTGCGATCCGAGTTACAATAATGCACTCTCGTTGCTGCTTCTGAACCGCGTACACATAACTTTCTGTATATGCACTGCAGATGGAGTACGTGTGACCCTTGAACAATAAATATATTGGGCAAAACATATAACACCTGAGGCACCGCTACAGTGAGCTCTATGACCAATGCATGGCAAAAAAAAAAACATTTTTCCATGTCTAGACATTTTGTTTGACATGTTTACTTAGTGATTATTTTGACTTATGTCTGTTCTAGAGACATTTGATAAAGCTCTCATTGGTTCTGTCACGATCATTAGATGAATTTCAGTAGAGGGCACTCCACTCAGGACCATTCCACCAGATGTCACTTGGACACTAGCACCTCTCATACTGTTGCACCACACCCGAACTACATTCCCCATGAGTCACTGCATCACAATCACCTTGCCACACCTGCACCTCATTCATCAGCCAATGTCCTTGCCACACCTGCACCTCATTAACACACACATAAAGCAGCACAATCACTCTCACTCACTGCGAAGTATTGTTTGGCCTGTCTGTAGTGATGGCAAAATGAGGCTTCCTGAACAACTGAGACCTCGCAGCCCATTGCTTCACCAAAAGGTTCATTACTCGAAGCTTCATTCATTTTTGCTCACTAGTGACACCTAGCGACTGTGCAAAGAAATCGCAGACCAATAAAAACATACTGAATCAATGACCTGAGCAGACATTTGTCCATTGCCTGGGTATCAAATAAAATATGTTTCTCTGTCTGTCTGAATTTACTTGTGCTGAGACAACTGTCACACACAGTTCATTCATTATTCATAAATTGTTTGGATAGTGACAGTAGTAACAACAAAAGTGAGACTGTGTTGAGTGTAGTTCTTATGGTGGAGGGAGTGTAATAACGCAAATTGCAACAGAAAAGTGTGGGGTGGGAAAGGTTAAGAATTGTTTCTGGTGTGTTTTGTGCATTAAACTGTTACTAGTTTTAGTGCAGTGTTGTGCTTATGGGACTATGGATTTAGAGGAACAAACTGCAACACTGCAGTTTGGGGTGAGTGAAGGAAGGATCACACATTTTTATTGAGGAACAGAATTTGTTCAAGTGTGTTGGGGCTTAGACAATTCCTCCTTTTGGACAGAACCTCTCCAGCCTTGGAAAAGGTCCTTTCGCATGGAACAGAGGATGCAGGGGAACATAAAAATGTCAGTGCCAGCTAGTATAAATGAATATACAGATGTTTATGTTGAGCCCAATATACTAGTGGATCCTCAGATCTTGTGAGATTCACTTTGGATGAATATATTGAATTGATTTGATTGATTAAGATTGTTAGTAGTCTGTGCATGCTCGTGCAGTGCTCTATAATGCCTGAGCATGGAGGAGGTGTTACTGTTGTATGTCAGCTCCTTTAGGCACAGCAAGCATTTCACCTAGAAACATAAATGAACAGACATGAAATATAATACAGCCTTATAGTGAGTATTGTTATTAGATCAAGACAGTAAAACAATAATAATACACATACCTTATTGTGACCAACCGTTAAAAAAAACTCCCAGACGGGAGGATTTCCTCTTTCTTGATGGCTTCATTACAAGGAAAAAGGAAGAGGTCACAAAAAGCAAACAAATCCAAAAGAGCAATCCAAATCAAAAAGCAGTCCAGTCCAAATCCAAAAAAACCAAAGCAATCCAAAAAATCTTATCTAATTAATATAACAATACTATAATATAACAACTTTAATTAATAATAAAAATATACTATAATTAATATAACCTAATATAATCTAATAATATACAGCCCTAACACATATATGACACAATAACGATGACGACACAACTATCTAACTCTGACTCGCTGATTCTACTACAACCGATTCATCTACTCCTAACAACACCCACAAGGTGGCGTGAGCTTCGATCCCCCTTTATCCGGAACCGACACTCCACACAAACCGAGGCCTCGTTTATCATCAGTCAAGTGATTTCCATGTCAACAACACAAGCCTCGAATCACGGCTTCATCTGGCACGCCCCTTTTTTCTTGACACAAGCTCTGACACCTCAGTTCAAATGTCACATCACTACTTGTCTGACATTTCCGAGCATTTTTCATAGTGTTTGTTCTCCCTGTGTATGATCTTGGATTGTTTAAACTGACTCTGATTCTCTGCTGCCTGCCCTGATCTCTGCTCATTACCGTTTATGATTCTGGATATCCCTAACATACCTGACGCCATTCCTGATTTCTGCCTGTATGACCATTCTCTTAATAACGTTTCTGCACATAGATCCGAACACCTCCCTGTTACAGGTTCTCTTTTGGAAATATGTTTAACATGTATACTGAATGCATTTATGACTAAAGCATGTCTGTGTGTGTCAAAATCGTGATTAATCGCAAAATTAATAAAAAAATTGTGATACGTTTTTTTTGTCCATATCGCACAGCCCTATATAAAATTGAGTTTTGAGAACGCAGCAGACATGGAGGACTATAGAGCAGTAAAAGTTTGTTCAAATTCTGAGGTGTTGAACCACTCAGGGCTTTATAAGTAATGAGCAAGATTTTTTAAATCTACACAACATTTAATAGAGAGCCAGTGCAGAACCGGTCTAATATGGTCATACTTCCTGGTTCTAGTAAGAACTAGTAAGAATAGCTGTTGCATTTTGGACTAGCTGGAGTTTGTTTATTAAGCGTGCAGAACAACCACCCAATAAAGGATTACAATAATCTAACCTTGAGGTCAGACTATTGTAATGCTTTATCAGGTGGTTGTTCTGATAAATATAATAAATACTGCTTGAAAAAAAAAAATGTTTTAATAACTTTAATTTTTATTTGTGGTAATCTAAAAGTAAAATGTGTTCCACCTGTACTCTGTCTACACTACTAATGATATAATATATGCACATTGCATTGTCATTGAGTATACAGTGTAATAGTTTAATTAAGCTTAGAAATAGCACTATAAATTCTTAATTCATTTGCAACAAACAATAAAATGTTGTGGCAAACGAATGAAGACTTTAGTAGGCTTCTAAGCTCAGAATTAGTTTTTAATCGCTGCATTATTTTAGTCATGTATAATTATCAAATAAGCTATGTTATAGCCTGACTAAAAGTTTTAAAAAAATGCTATAATAGTTATAATCAAGGAAATTGAACGTACCATCATGAAATGTGTAATGCCAAAATGAAAGAGAAACATTATCATAATTAAGACCAATCTGAACATGGAAGCATGTCAGTAATGCTGTCTCAGCGTGGTCTGGGCACGGTGGAGGTGGGGCTTAGGTAGATATTATCGGATATTGCAATATTTTTTAAGGTAATTATCAGTATATTTTTTTATTGTCCAGCCCTATATAGATGACAAACATAATTTTTTCAAGTAGCCTGTGTTTATCAAAAACCAGTAATAGCTTTGCTTTTGATCATTTTGTGCAGATGCTGTGTCATTTATTTACTTCTGCATCTAACAGGCAAAGGTTAGTATTCACAGACCTCAGTTAAGATATTTGGCACATGTTGATGTGTTTTATGTTTGGTTCAATTTCTTTGGTTTGGTGTAATGTTCTTCCTAAAATAAAGCTGTTACTCTTTCCCCCAGTGTCTCTGCAGGACTCTGCAAATACATTTGATCGTGTTGTTGGAGACTCGGTCACCTTGCCATGCATATATGTGAATCAACAGCCAAGTACTGATGTACTTTGGCGACTCAATGCAAGCATAAAAGTGTTAAATATTATAGATGGAAACCCCTCAACAGAAAAGCAGGATGGAATATTCAGGAATAGAATAGAAAGTTTTCCCTCAGAGTATGCAAAGGGAAACTACTCGATTAAACTGAAAGATCTGAATTTCAATCATGCAGGAATCTACACTTGTTTTTTACAAATGCCAAACGAGGAAAAGATGATTCAGCTTTTTATAAAAGGTACACGGTTTGATAAATGATGATTTTAAATTGCACACCACAGTAATATCAGTATTTTTTTATCTATACAACACTGATAAATTTACAGAGTTGCTACAAAGTGTGCAAGACTCGTTCTGAAAGTTGAAGCCAAAACATTTCGATCGCCCACCTGGTGGCTGGCTGCAGTATAGGTCATCAACCCCACTCACTCAGTGTAAATGACTGGGACATGAAACTAAATAATCAAATTATACTTCAAATAAAGTTTTGCTTGGTCGTTCATGCCAAACTAGTGTACGTTCAAGTGTTTGTTTTTCTAATAAGTTTCCTTTTAATTAGTTATTTGTTGCTATAAAATCATGATGTGGTGTCATGATTGTGGTATTGCAATTGATTCTGCAGGAGTTTGTGTGGGACTTTAATACCACAGGTCCAACTCACAACCACCACACCACAGTCTCAGGCTCCAAATTAATCACTACTGAGCAGACTCGGCAATGTTGAGATGTTTTGGCTTCACATTTCTTTAGTGGAAGGAAGTAAAGACATGTTTTCCATTTTTTTTAACAATCTATGCTGTCTACATTTTTTTTCTTACAGAAAAGCCTGATAAGCCAACAGAAAAGCCTGAAAAACCAACTGAAAGACAAAACAACTCATGTATGGAAACAGAGTCACAGAAGATTTTGGCTTTACTAACTACTCTACTGGGACTTACTCTGCACCTTATCTGAGATTTGCTTCCAAATGCTTGTTACACTTGGTAGTATTTAGAGATAGTGACTAGCTGGGTTTGCTGTTGACTCTTAATGCTGCATGGTTTTTGGTATTCAACGATATTTTTAAACTTTCAAAAATAGACATCCTTAATATCTAATAACTTAATTCTACTCTGTTGTTCTGTTGTCAGTATTTTTTTTTCTGGACACAGCTCTGTTCACATGCTGTTTAGTAGCGGCTTTTGGTATCAGGGCATTTTTATGATTATGAGTACAGGAGCGCAGTATCAGGTATCGGTGCATCCCTGTTCATCAATGTATATCAATCAATACAGTGTATGTGTATATATATATATATATATATATATATATATATATATTAGTATTTTTTTTTATCTTATTGGAATCAAAACATTCGATTAAAAAGCAGAATCGTAATTGATAAAATTCAAACAATACCCAACCCTAAATTGTAAACCATAAACCCTATAACTAGGGGCCAAGAACCACTATTGTATCTTTTAGTTATGAACCAGCTATTGTATCTATAGGAGTTCCAACCTTAACTAGGGATGGCTCTCTATCACTATTTCATGTCCAAAACCAATACTACAGCTTTGAGTATCTATCAATACATTTGATGTCGTTAATACTTTTTCATTGGAGTCATCTACTCATGTAGTTTTACCAAACTTGAAACGTTGGATCCCCACCACAACTGTGTCATATCATTTTCTTTTTCCTCAGTGTTTTTGCTGTTAATGTGCTTTGCCCTTTAACCACTACTTCCATCTATATTTTATACTGAATTTGCTGTTACATTGTTTTGGTTTGCTTGTTTTGTCTTTGTAACCAGTTTAATGTTAAATTAGCTAATTCAGTACAACATAGTTATAATACAAGCGATTCATTGCTGAGAAAAATGCACTTGCTGTACCTGCACTGAATGACGTGCACATAAACCACATGCACGGAAAGCAGCCTTTCAGACACAATCAAGAATTCAGTGCTCTTTAACAGCTTTTGGCATTTTAGTGGTCATATATAGGCCTATACAATACAGCTGCACTATATATTTATTTGGGGGTAGAAAAAAAAGTAAACATATTTCAAAGAGCTAAATCACAGGCAGAGATGGGCATAAATACATGGAAATGTATTTAAAATACAAATACAAAATACTGTGTGGAAAAATGTATTTAAATACAAATACACTATTTTGTATTTTGAAAATACACAAAATGCATGTGAAATTGAAGATTCAGTGCAGGTATCCCTATTAGGCTGAAATCTATCTGGGCCTATTCTGAATGCCAAAAAGCATTTAGATGTGTGCAACTGCTTAGAAACTTTCGTTTTAATTTTATATACCTCTTTCCTTCCCCTGCAGTGTAAGAAATAAAAAACGACAGAAAACTACAAAAACTAACTTTTATTATGTTTTATCAACATCATTAAAAGCCAATGTGACACACTGGCGTTCCAATCAGTTCTGTTTGTTTCACAATCTTAAAGTATCTGCCATCCAATATTGCTGACCTAACCCGCCCAGTTGTGAACTAGTTGATGGAATTTCGATGTATGATATGACCAAAATCGTAATTTTACTTTACAGTAACAATATATGGCATGGTTTCACAATTATGAATATCAGTTTTGATACCACGGCAAAAACTGAATTTCAAACTCTTTTTATGCTTTTTAGTAAGTAGTGTAGTAACTTTTATATTTGTTTAATGTAAAGTTTATTTGTTTCTATATACATAATTAGAAAACATAAAGTTTATCTAAAATATATATTTTTTTAAATTAGGAATCATTTGGCACAATTTTTTTGTGAACAACAAAACTAAAAGTGTGGTGTATCTTTCATCATTGTCCTCACAAATGCACACAATCACTACACTAAACTGATGTAGACAGACAATGATTAACCTAATTATTTCATCTCTACTTAAACATTTGCATAGATGAGTAAACACAATCAACATTTGGAAATGTGTCCAGTTACATTTTCTTAAAGCACCATGTTTGTATAATTTAAAATGATTACATTTACAAAATGAGCCTGCATAGCAGAAATAATGAATAAAGTAATGGTAGGTGTTTAATACAATCGTTAATTTAAATAAAATGATTAATGAATTAAAAAACATATAAAACACAGTATTGTTCAATTTAGTGTTATACATATGTTATCATATTAATATGTTTTGTTCTAATGTCACAAGTCACAATTTCAAGTTTACTGGTTTTAACTTGATTATTTGGTTAGGGTTTAAGAAGTGTACTAAAAAACTTTTTCACATGTCGTCAAAATGACCCACAACCTAATCAGTTCACATGTGTAGAAATCCATTTATTCACAAACTTCTCACGAGACGAGTGTTTGACATAGACTGTATAAGAGATGTTTGACAAATTATTCAGCAAACTAGTTCCTCTCATCGCTGCTTTTTCGTGGTTTGGAGAACAATTAGTCAGAGTCGCCTTCTGTCGTTTCACAGAATTATACAACGGAGAGCACGTAAAGCATAAAAGCCTTGTAGGTTTACTGAGGAGCCCATGCAGTAAGCAGGTTCATGGCGTAGAGCCATGCGAATTACGAAAGTATAAACAAGGCTTCAACTGCACAAAGCTAAAGAGAAAGCGGAGAGTTAAGAAAAAGTTCCATCGATTCACAATTTATACCATCGCTACGCATCTACGATATTGTCATATGATATCACCCATCCCAGCAGTAACGTTAATGATTCAAACACATTTGACAAGCTACTTTAATCAACAAGTAGCACATCCTCACTTTATTCCAGAAAAGTTGCCGATCCAAGGCTGGGTTGTACAGCTGCAGCTCACGTGGATGAATGTTTGGGGGGGGGGGGGGGGGGGCGTGTCTGGTCTGAACTTGTTGATGCATGAAAACCAGGCGGCAAGGAAGTCGACCAGAAGTTGAAGTCGGGCACGTGCCATCTTGTAGCAGAACTTCACTTGCGTTAGCATTCCCATTGACTCCCATTCATTTTGGCATCATTTTGACAGCGAATAACTTTACATCTGAGGCGTTTAAAGACTCCGTTTGTCCATTATTTATTTCTAAAGATACACGACAATGTATAAAGGACTCTATTACCTTCTATGTTACATTTATGGCCCCGTAGAAACAGTTTTTGTAAAAATAGGCTAACGAATGCGTCATAACCACTCTCTGTCGCATTACTGTACAGACAGGTGGAGAAGCTCGCAGGCAATTAACTTAATATGGCGTTACATTTTAAAATACTATACAAAATAATTAATCAGAATACTTACTCCTGCTCACTCACGACAAAGATCTCCCCGCTCAAGCTCGCCGTCTCTGCAAGATTAACGATGGCAGTTTTCACGCACAGCTACTAGAAGATTTACATCTGTCAGACAGGTTGCTGATGTCATCAAGCTTTGTTTGAGTCTGCGCGTCAGAAACGGAAGTGCTAAAAAAAACGCTAAAAATGGGCTTCACTTGTCTCAATTGAGTTCCAATGGGGTCGCTGTGTCCATTTCTTTTACTGTCTATGATGAAAACAGCTCCCTGATAAAGAGGTTGACTGGCTCAAAGTATTTTGAGTATTTTGAAAATACAAAAATACTCGTCTTAAATGTATTTAAATACAAATTATATTTGATTTTTTCCAAAGGCTTTAAAATACAAAATAGTATTTTGTATTTCAAATCTGAAATACTGCCCATCCCTGATCACAGGTTATGCAGTGTCTTGTTTACATTTGAATTTTTTTTACATTTCTGTATTAGGGCTGCACAATTAATAGAATTTCTAATCGCAATTACAATTATGGATGGATGCTATAATTACATGATCATTCAAAGCAGCAATTAATCATTCAAATTCCACTTATGTTAAGCCGAGTTCAGACTGAACGATTTTATCCCTGATTTCGGCTCGCCAACAGTTTTTAAGAAATCGCCAACAAATGCCCGAAATCACAGGCAAATCGGTGCTCATTCACGCGAGCAAAATGAGCAAAGATGTGATCTGAGAGAATCGCAGACAAAATCCATACACAGTAAATGAAATGGACACAGCGACCCCATTGGATTCAATGGAGACAAGTGAAGTCAAATAGAAGCACGCACTTTCTGGGGGTCGTGAGTACTGCGCAGACTCAAACTGAGCTTGATGACGTAGGGGTCACGTGAGCAACCTGTCTGACAATTGTAAGTCTTCTAATAGCTGTGCCAAGAGAATCTGAATTATTTCCAATTCCTTGCTTTTTTGGACTCTATTACCTGCGAGCTTCTCCTCCTGTCCATATGGTAATTTCTCTACTGTGCGACAGAGAGTCACAGGTTATGACGCAATCGTTAGCCTACTTTTACAAAAACTGCTTCTATGGGACCACAACGTAAAATACGAGGTAATGGGGCCTTTTATACATTATCTTTAAACGCATCAGATGTAAAGTTATTCGCTGTTAAAGTGACGCCAAAATGAATGGGAGTCAATGGAATACTAACAGCAGGTGGGGGTCCGCTAGCCAATGGCGGAGCCCAGGGATGCTTGAAAACTAGATCTGTGATGAATGACAGCCAATGAGAGAGCAAGATACAGAGCTTCAGGGAGGAGTTATAGACCACAATATCCCTGCGTCTCCCCAACCATTTCATCCTCCATATTCTTCTTTTTTTTTCTTATTTTCACTGCAAATCAGCACACAGGCAATTTATATTGCAAGCTTCTGGCGGGCTGTTTAATAATAATCTAAGTCTCACGTGAGAACTCCGGTCTTGCACGTGTGATATCACGTTGTTTCCTTGTCACATCTCGCATGTGTTTGGTTGTGAAACGTAGTTTACGATTCTTCTTATTTTAAAGTCATGCAGTGTGTAACCTGTCGCCGATCCATTGTGCAGTGGGAACACAGCAGTGACTGAATGCTGGCCAAGATAGTCCTGCAGTGTGAAAAGAACAGTGACCCGACTACTTTTGAAAATTGTGCAGTCTGAGCTCGGCTTTATTCTACGATGTTGTTGTTTTTTTCCTTCTACATGTTATCTTAATGGGTTTTTCCATTTTTTTAATTTTAGTATATCATTATAATAATAACATTTACATTTATATTTTTACTTTTTTTATTATTATTTAAAGAAGAAACCAGTCCAATGTATATTTGAGATTTGAGGCTTAATACTATAGAAAAAATACTAAAGGTTTTCAATTAGAGTTTTTTTTAGCTCAAAAATACGGCACGCAGTTGCATCAAACAATGGTATAAACATCATGCAATGTAAATTGTGAAAATCATATAATTTCAAGGGAATAATCGACAATTATGACTTTTGTAATAATCGTGCAGCCCTATAATGTAGTACTTTGTACAAATAACTACTAACTCATATCATGAAGTGTATCACGAAGTATGTTGGTCATGTTGCCTATAAGTATTGAACAGACAAGCTATTTTATGTGTGTTTATTTTCTGTTATCTTCGAAGTGTTCGTTTTTTAACAATCTGCTAAAACATTAAAAACAGTGATTAAAAAATTATGCTCTGGTGTTCTCATTTCAGATCTGCACAAACTGATATATTTTAAGGTTAAATGAAAAAACTGTTATTGTTGCATGCATTTGGTGGGTTTTCTCACTGGTTACTTATCCTGCAGAAAATATGACTGGCAGCTGTATAGAGCCAACAAATATGAATTTCAGTCTCTGAAACCTTTTTTTGAGCACACAATAACTTAGGGAGTAGTTCTGTGTAGAGCTTGTTTTGATGAGTTGCCACTAACTCTTGCATTATTGTCAACATATGGTCATAATGTGATTCCATGCAAACTTTTGTCCCTTGGCACTTAATAGGACCACAAAAAGTGGGTGCTACAGAATGAAAACATGTTGTTGAAGGGTATGGGTAAAATTACTTTTATAGGATTTTGTCAATTATAAAAAGTTTTTAGAGGTGGAGCATGAAAAATTACAAACAACATTATTTATTACTTTTTGTGATAATATGTCTGGTATATTAGTAATATTATGTGTGAGGAACATCATTTTATGCTGTACTGTAATTACACATTCTAGACATGTTCTTTGGTAGCACCTGCTGGTGGGATCTCCAAATTGCAAATACACAGATTTTCTCACAACTCCTGATTTGAACATGTGGTCAGTGATATTGTGATTTTGACTAAAATATATACATAACTGCAAATTTCTACAAACCACTGCCATATTGTTCCATTCCAAAATTACTTGGTGTTTATCAGATCATTAAAATGTATGCAAAACAAAAGGCTTTTATGCCATCATTCATGTGACTTTGTTTGTTTTGAAGTTAAATGTAAAATATTGATAACTTTTTAAGTATATCTTTAAAATACAACTGACTCCAGCCTGCACCCATATGATGTCAATTTAGCTAGAAAAAGGGATGAATATGTAAAAGTGCTGTATGAGCATGTGTTGTTCTCTGACTTCCCCTCTGGTCTGTGTGGTCGAGTTTCATCTGAAGCTCAGTAGTGTTTCCGCTCACAGTATACGAGATGTTTGAATGAGCACAGTACAGAAGATATTCATCTGGATCAGACAATGAAGATTATACAGCTTCACTTCTGTGAGTATATCATGTCACATTTGATTAACTTATTTATTTGTTTTGTCAATTGTAATCTTAATTAACTGTGTTTTTCTTTCTCTCATAGTTCTGTTGATGTGTTCTCAAGCCACAGAGAGTTTAACAAACACTTCAGTAACTTTAGGAGCAGATGTGATTATAAACTGTGATCTTGATATAGAGGAGATTTACTGGTACAGACAGAAATCACCAGATCCTCCAGAGTTGATCTTACGCACTTATGATAGCACATATCAAAAACCTAAATATGAAAACATCTTCAAACTCAAATACTCAGTGAAAACTAACAGCAGTTTGTTCATCAGAAATATCAGCGCTGATGAATTAGGAGTTTATTATTGTGTCAAAACTAGTGAACCACTCAAATTCAGCAACGGCACCAAAATCTACATCAACGGTGAGTTATTTTAGCATTTCAGATCTATTTTAAATCCTTAAAATGGATTTGTGCTTTATAATAATAATAATAAAAGATTTGTGATTAATAATTTGACAGTTTCATTGCTTTGTTAAAGATTAAAATTGTTTAAAGAATAACTGAATTCATAATTAAATGAAAATATCTATACATTTTACAGATTCAGCTCATTGGAATCAGACAAAATTACATAATGCTCCACAACAGGAGATACCATGGAGAATCCTGACCATCACATCTGCTCTGTTCATTGTGCTTTTGATCACCGCTTTAATAGGTTTGTCATTTTTATTAATGTTGGGGTGAAGAAGTTAAATTTTTTTAATTTTTTTATTATTGTTTTTTGCATAAGCCTAGACATTCACTGAACAAGGATTTCAATTGTTATGGAGTAGGGAAGCTAAAAAAAAGTGTGCTTATGACATTGAGGCACCTGTGAGATCCCTTGCATTTTTTCCTGCAGAAAAAGCTTAAAATACACCATTATATTTGGTCATGCCGATAAGAATAGGCTACATCATTTGCTTTTATTATGCTTTTGTTTGAGTGCACAGTACACTGACAATAAAATGTTATGCGTTTGTAAAATATAGAAAATAAACATGATGCACTTTCTGCAAGAATCTGCTACTTGCCTCACAGACAATGAGAAATAAAAATAAAATAACATAACAAATTAAAATAAGTCTTAAGAAAGCTTGAAATGTCTACTATTAAACAAACTAATGCAAATAATAATGTAGTCAGTATGAAAAAGTGATTTTTTTCTGTTAAGGGTATGTCTGTGGCAGCCATTATATTAATCAATTGAATGTAGACTTTATTTACGCAATTGCATTGCATTATGCATGCGTAATGATGTGTAATAAAAGGTTTTTATTTCATTTTTTTGTTTTAAAATTACACTTATTTATTAATTATAAAAGGCTATATTATTATTATTATTATTATTATTTATTGTGTTATACTTTCTTTCTTTTTTTTTCTTTTTTTTTTTGATTTCAGAAAATAATGAGTATGGCGCTCTTTGCTTTCTTGGGGGTGCTGAAGCACCTGCCAGACCCTCCCCAGCATCTCCCATTGATACAATAATTCTTCATTTACTGTCATTTCAGGTTTGGGAAAGAGCTACCTCCAGTTAAGAAGATTAAAAAATGTATCAGAAAACCCTCAAAGTACCACAACAGCTCAATACTCAGATAGTTCACAGGTAAGACTAATTGTTTTTAACGAGCTTAATTAGAATTTTCAAATAATATATTCTAGATCTGATATTTAAATAATCTGAATTGTGTTGCACTAAAATATTCACACATGGCATGTTGTCTTGTTAGGTTTTCTGCAATACTGATTGGTCAGGTTGTGACATAATTTTATGTAATGATCACTAAAATGTATATATATATATATATATATATATATATATATATATATATATATATATATATATATATATATATATATATATATAGTAAGATAAAACTAACTACAACCTTTATTTTAACTTAAACTTATTTTATTTCAGCTAGTAGAAATATTATAGTTTTAACTAATTTCATCTAATAACTAACTAACTAGTCAGACAATCTTAAGTCATTTGTCAAATTACTATTCCATGTCCATATTTATTTGCTGAAGTTGTTCTGTGATTATTGCAAAATAAACCCATTCAGAATGAGACCCTGCTTAATGTCCGGTTCAGATCACCCTGTGAGTGTTTATTTTCTGGTCATTGCTGGCTGACTGAACATTATTCCTTACATTCATTGTTAATATCTTAATCTTTCAGTATGCTGTGGTTGATTTGCCCGTGCAATCCAGTGAAAACAGACTTTTCCAGGAGCAGAGCGTCTATTCTCTTCTACAGCCTACAAAAAGTGCTAAGTAATATACGTTATAAATAGAATTTAGATATAAAAATATCTAACTTTGTTTACCACTTCTGTACTTCTATTTGAACTAAATCTGTCAACAAGATTACTGGACTTAAAATCTGCTTATATAAATATTCAGTGCAACTGAAACTTGTGCCTGTATGAATGCAGACAGTAATAATCAGTTCTGAGGTGATTTGTCACATTATTTAAATTTTTAAAGTTCCACAAGAAAAATGTAATTAATTATTCGTACTGGTCGAAAATAAAATGAACGGACAATAGTGAACACTGGGGCTATTAGGCACAGAAGGCAGTGGTCACAGGAGATGTTTCTCAGTAATTATAAAGAATAAAGGTGTGTTTTTTGACTCGTGGTTTAACTGAGGTTGAGCTGTGCTCTCATCACAAGAGTATTCTGTATGGTTATTTTTGTTTGTTCATGTTTGCTGCTGTGTGAATTGTTATAAGCAGACGAGCAGTAGGTGAATGTAATGCTCTCGTCTGTTATGAAATGTTCCTGTTTTGAAAGTAGATCTTGCTTTTACAGCTCTTGCTTCAAACTAGCAGTGAGTTGCATGTAAACCACAGGGTAATGAGGTTTCTAGGAGCTGAAGCAGCTTCTCAGCCAGTTTCATGAACCATCATGCAATCAATAATCCTTAATCTTGAGCAATACAACACATCCGCTAGCAATTCTGAAGATAAAATTCATTCCTTGAATTGTTTTCAAATTCAGCTGAATTCATTCAGATTTTCGTGTATCATAAAGATTTCACATGAAGCTGGAAATCACAAGGAACAACTTTTAATGTTTGGACTAAAGAGATTTTTTGACTCTCTTATTAACAGTTTTTCATATTTTTATTTTATTTTCTTGTATGTGTTAAAAAGTCTAACTTCTGCACAGCTCTTCTCTGTGGTTAACATACAGCGTGGGTTTTTGCAAATGAACACAGTTTCCACAGTTTGGTCACTTGACTGACATAAGTGCATTTCTAGTAGACCAGATTAATTGTTTGTTTTTTGCAAATGAAAGTAAATCTGCAAGGCATAGACATACAATCATTTCAATGGCATGCACTGTGAAGGCTCTGGATAACATGCAATATATAAAAAAAAAATTTCTCTAGCTAAACTAATGTCTTGTTATCCAACAGTACAGTGCTCTAGACTCTACTTGGCTGTGCTCAACCCCTATGGGGTAGGTTTGTGTCTTGTTTCTGGACTTCAATAAAGCTTATTTAACTCTGCGTTTGAGTCTTTGCCTCTTCCCACAACAGCACCTGACACCGGACATAAACACCTACATGCGCCGTGTGGTTTAAACTAACCAAACATTACAGGAAACAATTTAGACAAATGTATTTGAGATACACCTGAGTTTCACACTTTCTGTCCTGTTCGATTCTAAAAATCTCCTTGAACCAAACACATATTTCGGGAGGAAACAACAAACTGTTAGCATGTCCTATTAGCTCCTGCTGGTATAGTTTGTAACTTCATATGAATAGAACGACACAAAATAAAAGCAATACAATCCAGGCTTTGAGGAAAAGTAGTTTGTGTTGACTACAGTTTGTTTTGTATGCAAATTACTTACAGCCAGAATGTAATTAAAGATTAGCCCACAGTTGAATATATTGGGTCGCGTTTCTGTGTATATGAAATATGTCTTGAATACTTTTAAAAAACTTTTAAAATAAGATTATACACGTCAACGGTTGAGCTTTGAACAAATATAGACATGTGGTTGGAGCAAACCTCCCTTAACTTCCTCTTGTGGGAATCACCCTTTTAGCTTGAAAGTTTTGGGGTAAAGTTTCATCTCTATAGTTGTGTGAAAGAAACAAAACTGAATCATGCTGAGGTGTTTTAACATACTGCAGCTTCTTCCTTGGAGTACTACATGAATAGCCTATAGAAGAAAAAAAATTGCAATGTGCTTTGTAAATTAATACATTTATGATATTACGGCACTATTATAAGTGTGTGTGTGTGTGTGTGTGTGTGTGTGTGTGTGTGTGTGTGTGTGTGTGTGTGTGTGTGTGTGTGTCTGTCTACCTGGTATTCATCACATGAGATCAGAGATACAGTTTTAAAAATATTCTTTTGTGTCTAGCGGAAAGTTTAAAGACGGTCAATTCAAGCAGCCATGCACATTTCATTTATAGTGCATTATTGATTTCCTGTTGCTTTTTTAGTTTGCTGTGGTGGACATTTCCACACTATCAGAGGTTTCAGTTCTGCCAAGTCAGTTCGGCTGTAATTAAATGGTTAAACATAACTGACCTTAGCCTTTTTTAAGCTTGCAGAATGAGCAATTCCAAGTACTTGCCAGGAATGACTGCTGCTATTATTGTGATTTAATACAGATATGTGATTTCTGCTTCATAAAACTGTTGGGTTTTCAGACAGATGTTTTGTGTCTGGGCTGTAATCCAAACAATCACAAAACATAACATATTATTATTGGGTTTTTTTTTCCACATAGGTTAACCTAGTTTTTGATCTGCATTCTGTGGTCAGATTTGTGAGTCACAAACTGACTTGATAGTATCTCTGCTGTCTTTCTCATGACATAACCAAGACATTTTAATTCAAATCAATATTTGGTAAGTAGGCTTTAGTTGTGTTAATAACCAGTAAGTCTGGCAATACTGTATTCCTTATTTCCAGTTATGAAGTAAATAACAAAACTTTACCTGTTTGTGTACAGTCTATGGTCTTAACTTACTCAGGAACGCACTCTGAGTTGAATGAACTTATTCCCAGACGCGTTTGGGGTTAATCAACCGGAATTGCAGGGTATATCTGACGGTAAGTTACACCCCTGAGGCTAACACCTCTTAAAGTAAGTTCACCTCAAGTAACGTGTTTACAGATGCTTGTGAAAAAAAAAATGTGTAGACTGGTCTGGCTCGCCTTAAGCAGTGAACCACCAAGTCTCACCTTTGCGAGAGTGTTAACTAGGTTTTCTATGTGACGTTATAGCAAATCATGTTCCTACAGTTTTCATAATCTCAGGAGGTGTTAAATTGTTATACTTGTTTTATGCATTAAGACAAACAAGATTAATGTTTAAAATACAGTATGTATTGTGCTTTGGTTTGTATGGAAAAGACTCACATTTGATATCATTTTTAAATAAATGTTCTCTTGCTAATAAATTAGCAAACTAAATCGGAGGTGCAGTACATTATTACAAGGGCCTTTGCAATTATACGTGAAAACGTTATCAAAACGTGGTAGGTGTTACTTTTCTCACCGCTGGACAGAATGGACCGATCAAAGCTGTTTGTGATGGTGAACAAGGATAGGATGTATGAAGACGTTTAAGTTTGTTTATATAGCCTAGAAATGTTATTTTCACGAATGTGTCAGTTACACCGTCGTTAGAATATATAAATGTAAACTATTACACTTTTGGTCTACACATTTGTCCTACAAGACAAAATCCTTACTGAGATTTTAAGACTCTATATATGGATCAGTTTCTGGTTTGTCACGCGCCCTCTAGAGGAGGAACTCTGGTCTAAACAGGAAACAGTTACATTTCCCGCCTTCGGTTTGTGGGAGTCGAACGAAAAGCATTTCGGGTAACGTTGAAAAGATGGCGGACGACGCTGAGCAGGTATGCTATTTTGTTTTCATGTAAACGTAAGTGTATGTTTTTATACGTTTGATAATCGCGGAGCTGAGTGACAGATGTTGTTTTCATATATGTTCACGAGTATTTCGAGGCAGTTTATAACCAGCGGCTCTCAGACGAGTGTGTATATGGCTCTTTTGCTCTGTTAATATGGCTGTAATGCTAATGCAATCTGCAGCAGCAGAGCAGCAACACGGTGGAAGAGCCTCTGGATCTGATCCGACTCAGCCTGGACGAGAGGATCTATGTGAAGATGAGGAACGACAGAGAACTGCGCGGCAGACTGCACGTGAGACACACGAACATCAATCTATCTTCATTCATCAATCTATTCATCCTTCCATTCATCCATTCATTCATCCAGCAGTCTGTGTGTTTACTGATGGCCAGCTTTCTTACTTGTATTATCAGTTTACAACTAACGTTACAGTGAAGGACAACACACCGTGAAACGAACTGAAACTGTTTTCATCTTTGCTATGTTAATAACGTGACGATATTTAATATAGTAGATAATAATGGCTTAAAGTTTAATGGCATAACGATTATTTTAGCATCATTAGTGTACAACAGTAGTTTAAATAATAATAATACTAATATAGTATATATATGTATATATATATATATATATATATATATATATATATATATATATATATATATATAAAATATACACGTACATATATACATTTCTTATGTTATTATTTATTTTATTTTTTATGTACGTTTGGTATACGTTTCAGTTGTATTGTGTGTGTGTGTGTGTATATATATATATATAATTTCAGTGTAGGTTTATTTTATTTCAAGAACCAAAATAGTTTTTTTCAATTGTTTTAGACAGCAGGATATAGACAACAAACTATCAATCTTTAATTTTAAGTTATATAGATTCGTTGGCATTATTATATAGAATCACAGTTATTACACACACACACACTATTTATTTTTTCTTCCGCATTAGGCCTATGACCAGCACTTAAACATGATCCTGGGAGATGTTGAGGAGACTGTGACGACTGTGGAGATCGACGAGGAGACGTATGAGGAGATTTATAAGGTCACTGCAATCCACAGTTTTCTTTGTGTTTGCGTTCTGCTTAGATGTACAATTCAAAGTCAATTCAAAGGGGTTATGCATTATTGTGTTGTAAAAAAATTACCCATCTTTATCCATGTTGAGATGGTTTCTAATAAACCTTATATTGGTGACAAATATAAATCGATCTAACAGCAGCAACGAAAAAACTTATAATAAAAATTTATAAGAATAAATGGTAATCTAATTGTAGGATTGGGGCACTGCTAGTCTTTAATATTAAAAAAAAAAATTATTCCTTTTTTTTTTCTAAAGTAACGACACTTAATTAGTTATGTTGTATCTTAAGTCATCCGGTGTGGTGTTGAAATGCGTGTTTGTTTTGCAGTCGACGAAGCGGAACATCCCCATGCTGTTTGTCCGAGGGGATGGAGTCGTGTTAGTGGCTCCGCCGCTGAGGGTCGGGTGACTTCCTTCAGTCGAACACAGAGTATCTACACAATTATGTTTTGACTCTAGATTCTTCAAGTGGATGGACTATGTGGACGACATTTTTTTTTTCGGAACCACGGAGCTGTAAATCTGTTTATTCTGAAAGTTGATTGTTTTACGTTTTGGAAACCCGTGTTGGTCGCACTTGATTTGCGTAATGTGTTTTTGACTGTCATTAAAATTCCTGAAGTTCAGTCTTTTTTTTTTTTTTTTTCAAATGGCTGCTGGCTTCACTTATATAATAAAACCTTTGATTTGTCATGCTGAAACTTTTCTTCTAAACATCTCCTTGTATTATATACAATAAGTGCATCATTAACTCAACATTAAGTTAGAACAGAATGTATTTTTTTGTATGAATGATATTCTTACTGCGTTTAAGATGGGATATTATCATAGGGGTAAATATATTTAGTAAAATAAATGTTTTTTATAGCATGTAAATATACATTTTCAGGATTTTAAAATGTTTTTGAAAAGTCTTCTCTTACAAAGGTTGCATTTATTTGATCAAAAATACAATAAGACTAGTGTTACTTTGAAATATTATTAGTCGTTAAATCATTCTAATAAGCAGATTTGTTCCATAATTTAAAATTATTAGTGCTTAAATATGTAGAATGGTTCTTATTATGAATTCTAAACTTTTTTTCTGCATATATAGATTCTAAGATGAATAGAACATTCAGTGGAAAGTAATTATCTTGCATAGAAATTTTAAATAGCATTATAAATATTTTTATTGTAGCTTCTGATCAGTTTAATGCATCCTTGCTGAATAAAGTATAAATCCAAACTTTTGAATAGTAGTGTATTATATCCACAAAATATTAAACAGCACAACTGCTCTTAACACTGATAATGTTAAGATGAATCTTGCAGCAGCTGTATGATTATCTAATGTAGCCAGTAGAGAGCAGTATATGAATGGTTTATAATTCAAGAGCATACTGAAGGTACAGAAAGAGTCTGTCTGAGTTTATTAATGTTTTATCTTTTTTTATTATACATTTATTATTATCTATTACTATAAATGTAAATGTCTATTTGGCACTTTTATCATTACATAAATGAAAACTAATTTAGGCTGTAGTCACTCTTGTCAGATCAAGATTATTTTTCCCACTCTCATCTCATATAAAACTTTATTTAGAGATAAATTGATTGATTGATTAGAAAAAGCTGAGAATCATAAAAATGATACATATGAGTCAAATAAATGTTTTTTATTTATTCAATTTTAACTAAACTTAAGTCACAATAAATGCATTAACAAGTATTGATGGTGCCATACTGTGTTGTGACCAGTAGGTGGAGACAACGCTACATTCAACCGGACGATGTTTTGTTCCTGTGGGAGGCGCTGTTGTTCTGTGTGACTCCGCATCGAAGCGATTTATCTGTTTACTACTGTTCCCCCAAATTAACATCAAATTCACATTTCAGTTACCATTTCAATGATGTATTAAACGGCCTCCTGGGTCAAAACTAAAAGCGCAACTCCAAAAATAGAGCCGTTGTTTGGAGAAGAACACCAAAATAACACTTTCCCATGATATGGGTCTTTCCCATTAGCAGACAGTGACAGAGTTCTCAATGAAGAGGGACTAACTTTTCCCACAGCCTAAAATAGCCTCCTGGAGGTGGCTGATAACCAAATATAGCTAGTTTTGAGACCCGACCAAAAGGGAACACTGTTCTGAGCCGCTGACAAAAGTTTAAAAAATCTGGCTGCAACCCAGAACAGTGTTATTGTAGCATCAGGCTAGTGGTCATGTGACAAAATGATACATAAGATCCTAGATGATGAAAAGAAGGCATCTTTAAATACATTTATATTCATATTAAAACATATGAAATGCTAATCGACGAGCTTATTTGAGCTTTTCTGTGGAGGAACGCCAAGTTGCTCCACCAAATATTCTGCTCAGATATTTGTATAAAAATATAACCATGGCCTCTAGATGGTTTAAATATTTCTCTAACTTCTACCAAATGTGTCTTACATTTATTTTGCTGGAATATGCACTGGAAACACAGGATAATTTTTTGAGGAGACATTTTTTAAATGGAATTTGTGGTGTATTTTTTATCTCGGACAATTCACTCTCTTTGGCCAAGTTCATTTGATCCTGTTAGTAAACTTGTATTTCTGCGGGAGAGGGAGACTGACGGTTTGCATTCCTCTTTATTAGTGTGTTCTTTCATATTACAAACATGTTCCTGGGCTTTGCACTGATTATATAAACACTGGAGCAGTTCAGTTAGCTGAACCCGAAACAATTCAATTCAACATGAATGGCCTCCAGCTGAATGCTTAGAAATGACAAAATGCATTACATATAGAAATCATAAAGACTGTGTGCACATTACTGTCTGTACACTGTCTAAGTGAACGTTAGTGCTGCAGAAGTTCAGTCGACATCATTTGTAGGCATAATGTAGTTTACTACAAACCATAATTTCTCATACCTTGTTTCAAAAAAGTCTTCTTAAAGGGTTGTGCATACCAAGAATGATAAAAGTAACTGAATGCATGAAGTTTTAAAGTAATGGCTAAAAATGTACTCACCCTCAGGCCATTTAAAGGTTATATGAGTTTGTTTCTTCATCAGATTTGGAGAAATTTGGCATTACATTATTGGCAGTGAATGGGTGCCGTCAGAGTCTCCAAACAGCTGATAAAAACATCACAATAATACAAAAGTAACCCATCTCCAGTCTGTCAATTAACATACTGCAAAGTGAAAAGCTGTTTGTTTGCAAAAAAACAAATACATTGAGACGTATTAACTTTAAATGAGTCCTCTATCAATAACATGTTGTCTCGAAATATGCACAACTCAAACTCTGTTTAGAAACCAAAACAGGTAAAAAAAAAAATGAATATGTGGGTGAATTTTTTATGTGAGAGACAACAGGGGATTACTTTTTTTTACTGGAGGAAGCATTATTATGCATTACACATATTTTGGCCAGAAGCAATAGCTTGAAGTAAAAAAAAAAAAACTATATATATATATATATATATATATGATGGACTCACAAACACACAGCTTTTCACTTCACCAGATGTTAACTGATGGATTGGAGTGGTGTGGATTACTTGTTTACCTCTCATTCTGACGGCACCCATTCACTGCAGAGGATCCATCTGTGAACAACTGATGTAATGCTACATTAATCTTTATAATTCTACAATAAAGGCCATACCACTACTACAATGATGACAATACAGAGGAACAATATCAATGGATATATATTCCTTTCTTTTTTTTCCAGCTGATGAATGATATGGACAGCCAATCAGAATCTACCAGACTTAGAAGCTTAGAAAAGTGGGAGACGACAAAGTGCAACACTTAATAATTAGAATATTATTGTCTTTTGATGAATTGGACCAATTATTGAAGGATAAAGCTTATCATTTTATAAAAGCAATTTGAATCGGTTTATGGATGTTATTTCACAGAAAACAAAGAAAGTGATTTTCATAGTAAAATCATGTTAAAACTCATATTTGCTTATGTTTTGTAGCCATATAATAAAGGAGTGAGTATTTAACACATTAACAAATGCATGGCCTCCATTCACTTCCATTGTAAGTGCTTCACTGTAACCCAAATAAATAAAACAAAGATATTAAGTGAACATTACTCAACATTAGAAGTGCTGCTGATTGACCTGAACTCATTGTACCTGCAATCGTTCTTTAATACACATCTTCCTCTTGAGAACTTTGAATCCACATCACCTTTCAGGATCGGTTTTTCCCACTAACTAATGTGAAAAGCATGTCTCGGGATGTTGAGAATGGCTTACGGCCGTGAGGGACGTGACATCAAAGACATGCGGCTCTAAACTTAGATCGGCTGGAGAGTCCAGCAATCCTCCTGAGCTGGAAATAGCAGCGCTAAACATAGACACATGGACTGTAAGATGTTATACTAATGTGCAAAGAAAGATGCTGGCAAGTCAGTGCATAGTCCAGTTGTTTTTGGCATTTCGAGTTTTAATTTGCACAGGTGTGTCAGTTTAGATTAGTGCTCAGTGCATGAACATGTGAAATCAGTTATTAAATGGAGATTAGTGGATCATTCATTTGCATTCTAGTCTGTCTAGAACTTAGACACGTGATGTATTTAATGCTGTTTACTGGAGAGAAAAAAAACATGTTTTGTTTGTTCTTCTATGACCTTCTTTTTTTAAATATAACACAACAAAAGATATTTTGAAAAAAGTGTTTTTTTTTGTCCAAGCGATGAACCTTTGCGATAAAATTTTGTTTAGACCAACATTCTTCTTTTGTGTTCAAAGCAAAGCATCCAAACATGTTTTACTCTCTTTGATGTCGTAGTGAAACAAGTAGTAAAAATGAACTTCAGTCTTTTATCCCAAATAATCTAAGGGCACAGTCTCATCTTTTTGTTATTATTTCTTTGTTTAGTATGATTGATTAAAAAGAAGAAGAAAAAAGCAATAATCTAAAATAATCAAACAACCAACCATGCAAAACAAAACAATTAATTTGTTATTTTATGCTTTGTAAAAATATTTTATTTTATTTATTTTATTGTTTATTAATATCCATATCAATTGCTTTTAAACTCTCTTCTGCTTCCATGTGTTATCCACTTGTCAGAATCTATTGAATATGTTCATAAAACGTTCAGACAGTGTCGCATCCAAAGAAATGGAGTAAACAAATTATTTTCTCATAAAATCAGAGATTTACATCTCTGCTGTGTCAAACAACAGTAGCTTCTGTGGTCTGCTTGTTTTTAACTCTCTTCCCCCAAAAAAGCAATAAAAACTAATTTAAATGGATTCCTCGACATATAATCGTTTCGAGTTTCCTTGATTTTATTTCTTCTTAAATTGCAGACATAAAATCAAAATTGTGCTGTTATTGAAAATAGTTGTCGGGCAAACCGATAAACTATGGCATGCTGTTATTTGAGCGGTTCTGTTGCTTCTCTGTATATTTTCAAACTTTGATTTAATTGTCCCCGAACAGACAGGCCTACAATCAGATTTATCAGCTTGGCCCGTATTCAGACAAGATTCTGATGAAAAGCAGCTTTGAGTTGAGCGAGATGAGGTGGTGTTACAAACAAGAAACAGGCCAGTGCAATAACTTTCTCATTCTTCACTCACAAAAGCACTATTTACAAAATATGAAATATGGTTTAAAGCATAAAGAAAACATGCACATTTCAACTTCCATAAGATTTCACAGTAACACTTTATTTTAGGGTCTCTTACCTTGCTTATTAGCATGCATATTACTAGAACATTAAGCACTTATTAATGCCTTATTCTGCATGACCTTATTCTACATCCCTAATCCTACTCAATACCTAAACTTAACAGCTACCTTACTAACTATTAATAAGCAGCAAATTAGGAATTTATTGAGGGAAAACTCATAGTTAATAGTGTGTTCCCCGATTTCACAAAGCAGCCACCTAGCAAACATGCATAACACCCTTTTTATTATTATAATTATTATTTCTAGAATCAAACATTTCTGTTAACTGGAATGAAATCTGAATAGAGCAACACAAGCATACCTGACAACAATCAAATAAACCTTAGCATCATGAGAAATAGCCTAATGGGAATTCGTTTTTAATACTTTATTTGTTCAAGTGTTTGGCAGGCAGTACTTAAATAAATGCATCGCATTTCATGTGGAAAAACTGAATTGTTTCTATAATTGTTTATGTCCAGTCATCCCATTTTTTTCTGTGCTCAGACGTTCACCAGCAGCATTTTTGTTGACCCTCAAATGGGCAAATTTGAGCTAATACCCGAAAGGAATTTACAATTCCTTTCCACAACTTTATTACACACAACAGCCAGAAGGGTCTGGAGAGACTGCAGACGTTTGCCAGGGATTCCTTATTTGATGACTTTCCTAGACATGCTACGCAGAGTTTTTGGGTTCAACAGTGTCATTCGGAGTAAACAGAGCAATTTACATTGCTCAGAGAGTATTACGGTAAATTTCTGTTTCCAACGGCTTTGAAGTGTCCTGCCCGCACTTAAACCGACCCCAATTAAAACAGAAGCCTCTTTTGTTTTTGTTATTTTCCACTGTATTTTGGTTTTAGGAGACTCTGACCCACGAATAATAGTAAAGTCGCATATAAATTCCTATTTCGGTCGCAGGTGAAAAGAGCTCTGCTACGAATACATCAGATACTTCCACGTCGTGCCGATCTGTCAGGACAGTTTATAAAGCGATTGTCTGTTAAGTGACGACACAATGGCTGAAATAGGCCCACGTCCACAGAGCTTGATATACGGGCACCTGTGAATTCTCGCCTGACTCGATGGACAGCTGCGTTTCCCTTTAAAAGCCACGCTGACGGACTGCAGAAGCCCACGCTCGCAGCCAAGGGGAAAAATAAACGGCCCCGCTGACCTTGATCGGACCGTGCGTCAGAGATCCCGTTCAAATGCCAGAACGCTACACAAATAGATCTACATTACATTTGGAGTTTAGACTCGTAACAGTGTGTGGTCTATATTGAGAGCAGCGCTGGACTAATTCACTGACTGTATTCCTGGTGGCTTTGTCCCAGTCGTTAGAGCTTGTATGGCAGGGGACAGCACGTTTGTGTCGAGTTAATCTAGCGAAAGCATTGTTCGTGTAATATTAATTGTTCCCTGTAGGATGTTTTTGCATCTGGCAGTGGACCCATATTGTATCTGTGAACAATGGGTAAACACTGAACAGTATTACTGGTGCACACACTCTTGCACCTGTAGGGTACATAACAAACGATTTCCAGTGGGCTTTTGCTGTTTCAAGTGTATTGTGTTGAAGTGTTGGACTTCTCAGGTGTTGTTTATTCATGCTTCTGTACTTAACTCTATGGGTGTTTGTGACACACTTCATCGTCAGTCACAGTCATTGCAAGGTAACGTCTTTTCCTTCCCTCCAATGCTGTCCACAAACTTTGTATCAGAAAATGTTGGTGCTTGCATATATTATAAGGCGTCCTTAAATATGTAGACTATTTTAGGATGTAATTTGTTTACGTTAAGATAATACATATCCATCTTAGAGCAGGCGTAACTTACCTTGACGTTAGTAACTTGAATTTTTGAGTCTTCGGGTGTCATCCACTTCCAGTTATTTTACCTGCACATTGCACTCTGGCATTTATCATATTAGTTTAATTAATTATCATAATCACACAGGTTTGTAGTGCACATTTTTTACCATTTATGGCACTTACTTTTCTTATAGTGTTCCTGTAGCTAAAGTGGTAGAGCATTGCATTAGCAAGCGCAAGGTTGTGGGTTCGAATCCCTGGGAACACACGATAGGTAAAAATTGTTAGCCTGAATGCACTGTAAGTCGCTTTGGATAAAACCGTCTGCTAAATGCATACATTTATTTATTCTTCTAGTTATTTACATATAGCATCTAATGAACTGGAATTCACAAAGAAAATGGCTTACTTCCGCATTGGAAAATAAGGTGGATAACCCCCCCCCCCCCCAGGGGCCACCGCTACTAACAAAAAACACTCGTTAGCAATAGCATAGAAATGCCCTGGCTATTTGCATTGTGGCTTCAAGTAATGCATGGGTAAGCACCACTCATCTAGTTTGGTTTTGTTATTACACATTGTAATTCCAACTCTTGTAAAACAATATACAGCTTTGGCTAGCCAACATTTGCCCTTGTATGGAGGTGAAGAAATGCCAAAACGCAAACATTCCAGTCGCTCCTGCTATCAACAACAACTCTATTAAACCAGCAGCTCAATTGCTCATGCAACAATAAAGCCATCAGCTCACAAAACGTATGTATTACTGGCGGCAGAAACTAGTAAAAGTGTTATTAGGTTTCTGTTCAAGTCGTGCATCCTAAAGTACCGCTCAGTATTAATTTGTTCCCAAGGCAAACCTCATACCTATAGGATATTTTTGTCTTCTTGTTACACTCATTAACAGCTTGGTTATTTTGCTTATAAAATAAATCTTTTATATACTTAAAGGCGTCCAGGCAATTTTACAAGTGCCTTTAAAAAAATAACTATGAACTTTAAATAGTTTTCACTGATGTTTGTGTTGAAAGGGTATTTATAGAAAGCTGACAAAGTCTGGTGCTCTCCATTTATTTTATTTTTTTGCCCTGAGAACCTTCAATATGTTTTCCTAACTAAAACCATCAGTCTACGCAAAACCACAACACCTTGGATTAGCTATAGCATGCTGCCTTGCTGTCTACATAGGCATCAACCATCTGAGGCAGCATACTAGCAGAAATTCAGTGATTGATTTAGAATATTCGTTTTTCACTGTGGTTGCTGCAGTGCATTCTGGGATTGCATAAACGAATAAACGAAGCTAAACGTATCCCATCATTCCCCATATTCAGGAAGCAATTTGCCATAAAAAAATGCAAGATTTGATGTAAGTTAAATGAATAAGATATTACATATCATTTGGTAGTAAAATGTTGTTGCAAATTGTATTGCAGAGCTAACAGTGAGTGTTCAGGCATGGATCTCTCAAGGTTATGAGCAAATAGTTTATCCATGAAGGAAATATGTAATGTAAGTAGACAAATGGTCAAGTGCAAAGATGGTAAATGTGTGAGTATTGCGACAGGCCTGAGGTACTTTCAAAGACAGACTTATATTATTTAACTGGAAGCATTTTTGTGTTGGGACTGGGAGCATACTTGGTGTCTTGGTAGGCAGCTAACTAGGTTTTGGAACAGTGCTCTGTTGTGCCAGATTTAATTGTCAAAGCCCATCTTACCATAACTCCACAAGTAGTACCAGCCCCCAACCCAGCTTATATACAGGCTGATTATCATTTAAGTTGACACACGTTTTCTCACTGAGAGGATTAGCTTTATGGGATCTGTCAGGAGAAAATGGGTTAAATGACTTCTGCGAAGTAGCCAGCAACAAATGACAATGCAATAATTTATCCCAAGCAGTTAGATAACAGGCGGTCAATGACAGGAAGAAGTCCTGGATGAAGGGCCAGACAGTTAATATGTGCCAAGGTCGGTTTATGTAAGCATCACTATAAAAAGTTGATAATAATATTAAAAAGGGAGAGGAAAAGAGAGTTGGGCTGTTATTTACATTTACAGTAGCCAATCAATGAACTGGACTGTAATAGAGCCTTATATAGCTTCAAAAATGCATTTAATTCCACATTTTGAATTGATGTTTTCATTACCTAATATTATTATTGCTAAAACATTTACTGCACATGGGCAGGTGTTTTGAAAATTATGGGCACTTGTTCATTAACAAACTAAAGAAAAAACAATCTTGCTATTATCTCATGCCATGTATTTAACTAGTCTGCCAACAATAAGAAACAGGTTATACATGAATCATGGGAGAATTCAAATTTTACATGATTTAATTTCAACAACATTTCAGTGTTTATATAATATAATAATATATTTACAGTGGATTTTCATTAATTAAATGGTTTGAGTGAGGTTTTGTATATCGAAAAAGGGCCAAGCACTGATCTCTGAGGCACCCCATTGGTTAGCCCTGTCTAATATAGTAAAATTTATGTGGAGTCTGGTAGCCTTCACTTGCTGTGGTTTATAAAGTCCATGTGACAGTAACATACTGACTATTAGAAACTTTTTAAGCATATGTCAAATTATTCTACAGACCTAAACCTAACCTAAGTCTACCCTGAGAGTTAATAGACATGTAGTTGCAAATTAATGAGAGTTAGTTGACATTTAGTTGCAAAGTTACTTATAGCAATGTCTAAAGTGGACTATAAAAATAATGTGTAACCATAAATTATCCCATTTATCTTTTCAGACATGTAATTTTTTGTATCATAATGCTCATAAATGCTTTAACAGTGTAAAATGAAAATATTTTTAAGTAGTAGATTCCAGCAATGCCTCACTCTCATCTCATCATTTCCTGGTAAATGTGCCTGAGCCGAGCCCTTTACAGTAACCATAAACACAATAACAGGTCCTAGTCACATTCCATCACTTGAATCAAACCACAAACCAGCACCAACAATCGTGCAACCCATCTGGTGCCATGGCACGTTAATGGTTTAACCAAGATTTTGGGACGACACAATGCTCTAAACACAAAAATGCAATGAGGTTGCTATAATAATGCCACTACTATCTACAGACCATGTGGAACCCATCTAGTGGAAAGGTTTAGGAGAAGGTCTGCGTGCTCTGCAAGTGTCATTTCCCGTACTTGCTAAGGAGTTCATGCCACTGCCCAGACTAGCTTGAAAGATGCCTGTGTGTGTTTGCATACCATACTCCAACGAGACATGTTTTTCTTCTTGCACACCAGTGGCAGTTCTGTACCCATTAGGAGTTCTCTTCCGCTGCTTGTTGACATGCATTGAAAGTACTTCCTTTCCCCCTTAAGTGAGCCTTGTCTTAGTTTTTCTCTGTGGACTGTATTTGCTTTCTAAAGGCCCTAATTCAATACAAGAAAGCATGTTGTCCTCTATCTATTGATGGTCAGAGCAACTATATTGTTTGCTCTTTTCCTAAGCTCAGATTTATTGGTTTTGGGTTGGGGCCAGATGGGTTTCTAAAGGAGGGAAATTTGGGTGGCTCAGTTTGCATCCTTAGTAACATGTTTTAGTTATTGTGAGAAATGCCACTGGGAACAGGTTGCATACACAGTCAAAAAAGCCTCATGTCCAAAAAAACAAAACAAAACACCCCATTCAGGATAACATATTGTAAAGTCAGGTTTAAAAATATTTATGTGGTAAAATTAGAAATTAGATTTTTGCAATACAAAAAAAGTGTATTAATTAATTTGTATCTTTTAACATTAGTCAATGCACTGTGGACTATTATCATTATATCATAAAAATAAATGTTGTATAATTCCTGCTTTATTGGAAATTATATAATATTTAACGGGCTCAGAACCGAACCTTGAGGCACCCCAGTGGTTAGCTGATGTGACATGGCGCTTATACATATACAGGTATATAATGAATGTATAAAATATCAGATTTATTCATAATAAAGTAATGAGAATTGGTGGAGCTTACTTGGTTATAATTAAAATAATCTCAACATAAATTCAAATTGAAATCTCTTCTTTCTTTCTTTCTTTCTTTCTTTTGTCATTTAGACCAATAATTTTCTGCCAGTGGAACAGCCTATGTGATATCGTAGTGATGTCCTTGACTAAAAACAAAACAAAAATTAAACTAATTTAACTTAATTGAATGACTCATGTTTAATGTAATGCACATGATTGTGAGCAACAACATAATGTGCTTCCTTTAATAAGATCTGTGATGTAGTGTTGAAAATTCGTTCTTGTTTAACATATACACTCAGTGTTTGCTCATGTTTTACATATTTGACTTCAAAACTCAGAATCACAAATTGTATTGATTACAACACACATTACACAATTGCAACATACTTGAGGTATCATAATATCCATTAGTGATTGCTTTCTAAACAGCAGGAAACAATGAAATGTATATTTACTGGATCATAAAAATAAATACAAATAAATAAATAAATTTACCATTATGAATCTTCCAAAGATTTTCCAACTTTTGCATGGTAGATTACCCAACATAGTTCAGATTTATTGACAGACTTTTATGCAGAAGATATCATTATAAATGTTGTATTATGATTCAATGTATTAGAATTTAACATAAGTCTAGAGACCATAAATGTAGTTATTTTTTCCAGTAAATGATCTAGTTCTATATTGACACTGATGTGAAAACCCTGTTATTTCCCTCCATCTAACAGAGACTGTGCAAACTCACTCCAAGAGACTGTTTGCCAGCTTGTGAGTTAATATTTGAATAAATCTGTCACCTACCAGCGAGCTTCTCTCTAGGATCTGGGATTTATACCACTATCCTGAAATCAACTCTGTCCAAGCCAAATAAAACTTGGTGTCAGCTGATGCATGTATTTGTTTACAAGCGGTACAGTTTGCAGTGCGCATATAGAAAACAACAAGCCGCAAATGGTTAGTATGGTTCAGAGTTTTCATGTTTTAGCATGTTCACTGCTGTGCAAGATTGTTTTAAACGGGGGGCTTTGCATGTCAACTGAATGTGGTCTGTAGTTTGAAGGAAGCGTTTGGAGACTTTCCCAGTTGTCTCCGTCACAGTCAAGTTTTGCATGGTTGACGCAGCTCCAGAGCTCTGCTTGAAATGTATGTTTACTGTACAGTATGCAAAAGGCCATTTCTTATAAGAAACCTGAAAATCCTGAAGATTAAACTGAAGCTAATAATTTCTGCACCACTGATGGCACCAAACACAAACAAGTTTCAAACACTCCCCTGTTGCCCATTGTTTGGAAACAAGTAGACTTTCCCCAAATGATTGCCATTGGTTGAGCCAATGGTGTCATTTTGCTCAAACGTATATATTACAGTTCTGTTTGGTGCTGATGGTTGCATAGAAATTAAACACTGATTTAAATACTGAATAATCACAGGTACTAAATTTTGTTGTCCAATTTGGATTTCTATGGGTTAAATTGAATTATTTGTAATTTTACAGCATTATACTTCGCCAATATCCTTTAAACCATTAGGTTTTACCCACTGGTCAGCAGGAAGTTTTTGTAAGAAATTGAAAATCAAATAAAATTTTGTAGAATCACATATTATTTTACATATTAAGTACAGCTCAGAATAAGTATATTGTTTCATTTCTACATAAATATATCTGTTACACCGAATGACCATGGTTTGTTACGCTGAATGACATTTTTGACAAAAATGTGGAAAATAGTGTCATTGTTTCCATATTGCAATGTTTTGAATGAAGCAGATGATGAAACGAATAATAATTTTATTCCACAATGCATATCATATTTGTAAAAATTAACTGAACTGGTGGTAAGACTGTATAATCAATATCTCTCATTTCATTGACAAATTGGAACTTGAAGGACAAACGAACACACACCTTAACAATTGTGAAAAAAGTGGTGGTAATACAATTTCTCTCATTTTATCAATAACAGATATAGTGATTTAGAGATTTCATCAAGAACAGAGATGGTGGTAATACAATCAATGTATGTGTGGGTGTGTGTGTGTGTGTGAGAGAGAGAGAGAGAGAGAGAGAGAGAGAGAGAGAGAGAGAGAAAGAGAGGCCTACTCAATAAATTTCTCCCAGTGTGCTGTAGTGATTTTGGACTTCCTCAGGGTTAATGGCTCAGGTTCAGACACTATTCACATCACATTCACATCAGATGTGAAGTAAAATAGTTTGTCAGGTGTCTCAGGCCACACAAATGCATTCTTTCCAGCCCCACTTTGATGCATGCAGTTGACCTCTAATTCATCATCTTCAGCCCCCAAAACCTGCCCATCATAGAGGACCACTTTCTGCTCTGATAGCTGAAATAAAGATTCCTTTTAATTATTGACATACAATTACTGACATAGATCTATATAAACTGTGATATTAATTAAAAATACTTTCTGTTTGGCAACATAAATGACATGTTAAGGATTGGTGGCCTCTCTTAACTTGTGGTATAGGTAGGGTGGAGTCTCTATCTAAAAACAGCAGTAAACTATTATTCTGTAGGGCTAGGCTTTGACACAAATTTCACGATTTGATTCAATTTCAAATCAATTTGATATTGATAAACATCAGCTGAAAACAGCATAGGCTGAAAGATTGATTCTTGGGATTTACAAATCAGTATTGTTTCTTCAAAATTAGAATGGATTAAAATCGAGAAATCTATCTTTTTAAACCCAGCCCTATTATTTTGTCATTGCGTCTCCTTGCTAAAAGCACTGCCCTAAATGGGTCTGCATTAACTTTCCGCCGGTGCCTAGAAACTCTCTCTTTGTTTGTGGGCATCTAAAAGAAATCAGTACCAAAAAGACAAAACTGCATTAAAACATTAATATTTATAAAAGTTTGATATATTTTTTTTTGGTGCTAAATATCACTCATTTATCTTAAATATAAATAAAATAATAAAATGTTATCTAAACAGTGACACTGTCATTCAGTGTAATGGATGACACTGTGGTGTAACAGACAATTTGCATTACACCGAATGACAAAACATTACCCTGAATGACGAAACTTCTACTTAAGCTAATATTGCTAGCTAACAACGAACCACCTATATCAAACAGTGAACTTGACCAGAAAGGTTAATCATCATTATTCACAACATCTACTTATTTTTCAAAAAATCTAACAATAAAAGTGTTTCATTTCACTGAATGACATTTGTTTTTGTAACTCATGATACCACACTATAAAAAGGTGAAATTATCAAATATTTAAGAGCAATAAACTTGCCTTACTGAATCACCACATGGTCTTCAGGGAGCCTTTTGATGATGTCACAGACTGCTTGATGACTATTGGTTGTTTATTTAATTTCAAAATGGCTTCCTGATCCCCTTACACTGAATGACCTGTGACAAACTGCATATTTGGGACAAAAGTCCCCAAGTTATTTCAATATTTAATGAAAAAAATAACACATAGTCCTATTAATATAATACAGCCAACACTTATGTTAACATGCCAAAGAAGCAAAAAAATTATTTAACATGGTATATTACACGTTTATTTAAAAATGTATTAGTAAAATCATAGTCCGAACCATTAAACTGTAATGTAAATTATTGTAAATTATTGTTTTGTTAAAATCTTTAAATGGATGCTGACTAATTGGCACAATAAAGCTCTCCCTAACCACCCTAACCCTACCTGAAACATAATTTTCAACTTTTTGATTATTTTCCTTCCTTTTTTTATTGAAAATAAACGCCTTTCAAACGTGAGAGATGTGAAAAGGGACTAGAAGTTTGCCCAAGAGTTTGGGCAAAAGGTGGATTTCGAACTTGGGTCAAACGCATCAAGAAGCCTATGCTAAGTGTTTTACCACTTACACCAGTGTAGCTGTTCTTTTTTTTTTTGAGCAGTTGTTGCACAATATATGTTTTTCACAGAGAGATTGTCACAGATAAGATTATTCCTCGAGAGGTCATGCAAGTGTAAAATAATCCCCTGACCTGCGGGGGTCTTACATTAATTCCTTAACACAGTTATGAGTGACTCAATGTTTTAAAGCTTCTCATGAAGCGACGCAATCCACTCACTCCACTTTCAGCACTGTGTCAAGTGAGGATTTGTGGCCAGCAAGACCAATCAATCCTCCTTTGTCCCACATATTGTCAGGATTATGGACCTGTCTGTGTGTTTTTGCCCCCTGTGACCAAGTTTCTGTCTCCCTATGTTTGTTAATTTTTATTTCCAGGTGTGTCTAGTTTCTTCCCCATGTGTTCCATGTCCCCGTTAATTTAGTCATTCCATACACCTGTGTTTCCCCCATTATCCTGCCCTTATAAGCCCATGTCCTTTATGTTCAGTTTTGTTGGGTCTTCCAGTCAAGTACATGTGTCTTCCTCCTGTTCGTCATGTTTGAGTTACCCCTGTGTTGGATTAATAAAGACTCTTTCAATTATTCCCAGCTCCGTGTTGCTTCTAGCAGAGTAGTGTGACACATAAGGTGACGCGACTGGCTCTCATTGTTTAGATTTCCCATCTTGCGAAATTCTGCCGTAGTTGTCATGCTCTTGATCACTTATTTTCCCATAAATTAGCATTAAAGGGTGTCTTGCAGTCACAGGTGTAATATTCTTAATGTCACAACACTTACAAAGTTTTAGAAGAAATGTTTGTTGACAGTTGGTCAATTGATTTCTGAACACAAATTTCTAGAATGAACATTATATTCTGAGTAAGATCCATATTCTTAATTGGGGGGAAAATATAATTGTACCAATTTTTGTAGGCCTCTGTAGTTCCATTTAGTCGTCTTTTATGTCGTAGAACAGGGGTTATACACTTTGGACCTCGAGGTCCACTTTCCTGCAGAGTTTAGCTCCAAACTTGCCTCCCAGTAACGTTCTCATGATCCTGAAGACCTTGGAAAGCTTGTTGAGGTATGTTTGATTAGGGTTTGAACTAAACTTGAGTTGAGACCAGAGTCCTGCTCCTGGAGAGCCAACATCCTACAGATTTTAGGGAAATCCAACTCCAGCATACTTGCCTAGAAGTGTTTAGTGAGTCTGGAGACACTGATTAGCTGGTTCGGGTTTGTTTAATAAGGGTTTCAGATATATTTGCATGACATTGGCATTCCAGGAAGAGGTTTGGGCACCCCAGGCCTACATAAATACACCATCCCTGCTTCAGTCTATTTTGCATGCATCTTTATTGAAAAACTGTGCTTTTAACAATTCATTGGCAGTAGAGACAAACAGGTATGAAAAAATAAGTTGCATTAATTTGTTTGATTGAGGCACAATATTGTAACCAATGACGTTGTCGGCACGCACAAGCAAACAACTTCTCTCTGTGGTAGATGACTAAACCGTGATCAATCTGATCTCTATCATTCCATCTGACAACACCCATATTGCTCATTGCACATTGCACATCGATTTGTTCAGGAACTGCAGATAGTCTTTGTCCTTACATGTTGACAAGAGAGAGGGTAAAGTAAGTTACAGTCTGGAATGGAAATATCCAGCTTCTGCATACCAGTTCAGATATCCTGACCTTGCATCCATGACTTTCCCCTTGCAGTGCGTTTCCTCTGTAACACTCAACAATGTATCAGCTGTGGACCATACGCCTTAGGGAAGAGCGGAGAACTTATGGTATCTCTCCCACCAGTCATTGATAGTCACTAAAGGACCTCTTGGATCACTCAATCTGGATGTCCTCCAAAGCAGGATCATGTGGAAAACAAGCACTTGACTTGGCTCAGCGACCCTGTGGAAAGCATGCCTTCCATTCTTCACAACGTTTGATTCACCTCTCCCAGTTCCATTGCGTCAAAATAAAAGTCTGACAGCAGAATTGAGTTGTTGCTGGATGGCCACATATAGCACGAATAGATTCAGAAAATCTGCTATATTTAAATGAGCCTTGAAGGCATAGTTCACCCGAAGATTCTGGTAGAAGAATTTTGAAGAATGCTGTTGACGGTAGCCATTGACTTCCATAATATGTGGAAACAATACTGTAGAAGTCAAAGGTTACTGTCAACATATGCATACATTGTTTAGCATATGTCATTTTACTTGAATTATTTGATTAAAATGTATTAAATGTGATTTAAATTCAACTCTTGTCAAGTGCATTCAGACAAGTCCTTTCTTTACAATCGTCCAAGCAGATCTATAAACACAGCCCAAGAAGTCATTTTTGAAAATGAAGTTGAAATTTGATATGCCTGGGAACCCCTTTGTGGCCAGTCCTACTGTTTTTTGTTTTGCATTTTTTTCTTATTTGATTTTGATGAATGTCTTTACCAAAAACACATGTGGGAACAAATTCACTTTGCTTCGTCATTAATCTTGTCTCACATGTTTATATTTTGGGATTTATTCTACTCTTGCCAATAGGATTGTTATGTTGACTAATGATGCCCAACTTACCTTCTTGCAGAAGTATTTGACTTGTACAGAATAAAATAAAAAAGAAGACTTAAAGAATGTTCACATTGCTCTTACATTTCTAGAACATGATTTGGTTTGTCCAGGTTGGTTGCCAGGGCATTGTAAAGTACTTCCAAAGGTGTTCTTTTAGAGCATTGAAACGGTTTTAAATATGTTTCTATGCAGTTACTTTGGTTTTCAGGGGGGGTTGACATGGTGTTGCAATGCAGTTTTGATGTTCAAAAAGCTGGAAACTTGGAGGATGCTGTAATTTTGTAGGTAGTTCCTAGGGTTTTACTATGGTGTGTATTGAGTGTTTATGTTCATTGCAATGTGGTTGCAATAGTTTTCTAAGCATTGATTTGTTAAAGTTTTCCTGTGTTCTATTTAGGGTGTTCTAGGTGGTTTACAAAGCATTGCAATGCAATTGACAATGTTTCATGCATTGCTTCATTGTTGCTAGGGTGCTGTAGATAGTTGCTACTGTTCAGAATGTTTTTTAATGTGTTGCTGGTTGTTAGGGGTTTGGTATCGAAAATATTGGGAGCATTGCTGGTAAGCTGCTTTGGCGATATAGGTGGATTGTAGGATCTGTTTTGCATTCGTATGGGGTTTCTAAGGTGTTCTGAGTGTTTTATTTTTATTTTTATGGGTTATCATGTTGTTTCTAGATGTTAAATGTGCACAAGATTGACAAGTTGTTCCAGACATTGCTCAAAGCTTGCTAAGGGGTTTCAGGGTTTTTTTGTACAGTGTAGTGAAAGTTTAAAGTGCATTGTGTGGTTGCTAGTTTTTTCTTGTTCGACTACTATGTTGTCGATAAGTTGTTTTGGGTTCTTGCTAAACCAATGCTGCAAGATTACTAGGTAGCCATGCTGTAATGAGTTGTTTCAGGGAATTGCTATGGCCCAGAGTGTTTTTGGTGTGTTGCTGTGCAGTTGTTATGGTGTTTAGGGGTGGTGGACATGGCATTGCCATGTGGTTTCCAAGATGTTGGGAACATTGCAAGGAGGTAGATTTAGTGATGTAGGTAATTGCTATTGTGTAATGGGTGTTTCGTACATTGCCATGTGGAGCTGTCTTCTGAAAGTTTTATTTTAATGGTTTGTGGTGTTGTTTCTAGAGAATTCATTCATCATAGCTAAAAAAAACATTATAAAGTGGTTGACAAGATATTCCAGACAGCTAAGAGCTTGCTAGAGTTTTGTTGGTTGCAGTGACGGAAAGCTGACGGTGTTTCCATTAACAGATATTATGCAACCAAGATGTCATTTTGTCCTCTCGTGATAAGTCATGGCGACAGAATTGGTATCGCAGCCACCGCACTAGTCATCATGTTTAATCGAAGGAGACGTAGGTGTGTATCTTAAGCAAAGCAGCATGGAGAGATGCTTCTGGGTTGCTTCTGAAACATGCTGTGGTATGGCTGGTATAAATACAAGCATTGAATAAAGTTACCGCAATCTGCTCCAGTGGCCATGTTGGAGCCATAATTGTGTTTAAATAAGGGGTTATCCAAGCATTAATGGCAAGAAAAGCCCCTTATAGCCTAATTGAGAGCTACCACATATGAGGTGTTTCTTGGAGGTTTCCATTGCAGATTTGCAATATATTCCAATATATAATGAGTTTTTGAGAAATGTATGTGTTTCTATTGGGCGTATTTTCAACTCCCAATTCAGTTTGTGCAACTTGAAGGGTTATAGAAATGCGTTTTAAACACATAACTGTGTGGTAGGAAGGGTTTTTGGCTGGTTGTCAGAAGGTGTGTCACCATTGCTAAGAGATTCCTAGACTGTTGTTGAATGTTGTTAGGACGGCGTTGCTGCTGTTCAGAATGTTTTTTAATGTGTTGCTGGGATGTTCAGGGTGTTTGAAGTTGCATCACAATGTGGTTTCAGAGATGTTGGGAATGTTGCTAGTAAGTTGCTATACTGTTGTAGTGCTTGCCCAACCATTTCTACGAGGTTGCTAGGGTGTTGCAGGTAGGTGCGATGGTGTAATGGGTGTTGTTTTAGGGAATTGCTACTGTTACTACTGCTACTACATAATGTGTTGCTTGTTGCTTGGGTGTTCAGGGGTGGTTGACGTTGTGTTTGCAGTGTTGTTTCTGAGATTTTGGGAACATTGCCAGTAAGTTATTATGGTGTCATGGCCAGTTGCTAGGTGGGTAGTAGGTTTTATGATTAGTTGTCAGAAAGTGTTTATCCATTGCTAAGATGTTCCTAGGGTGTTGTAGGTAGTTTCAAAGGTGTTGTTAGGGTGTTTCTAAGGTGGTTTTTATGTGGTTGCTAGGCAGTTAAGGGTGTTTGCCAGGGTGTTCTGATCGTATTTTTGAAGACTATTAGAAGAATGTTCACAATTTATTTTTTCCCATAAAAGAAGTTCCAAAAATTGGAACTGAGGGTCCATTAGGAAAAATAGTAGCAACTAGGCAATTTTTTTGGGGTACATAATCTTCTCGGCTTCACTCAATAGAGTAGAATAAGGCCACAAATGTATACTTTTAACCCCTCCAAAGGTCCATTGAGTTTCCCAGCATGTATACTAATATTATTAGTGGCAGCGCATGTTTGGCTCTGTGGTTTAACAGATGTACTGAAGTAGAGAAATAACTGTTGTGGTTCAGCACATGACATGTTATTTTTCCGTCGGCTCTTGAGCACATGTTCCCTGTATTGCTTTCAGTGAGGGGCATGCTAACGCTGGACTGGCGCATTTAGCTGCATTACATCCACTGTGCTTGAACTTGAGTTGTTTTCGTGTGCCGGAGTCACTGGGTTCAGAAGTATTGAAAAAGTGTATCCCCTCAGGACTGTATGTCATAAAATATGGTCCATATTTGGAAACTCAAAACTTATTCTCATGGAGTTTGTGTTGGTTATTTGGCATTTAGCAGATGCTCTTTATCCAGTATGCAGAGCAGTAATCAAAGAGACAGTCCCCCGGGGATCAAGAGCACAATAGTGACGGACAACCTTTGTGTGACCAGCACAGATTCTTCATTTCTAGACTTCTAGCCAAGTTAATATTCTCTGATCTGTGATTAGATACAGTTTGGTATTATTGTTTTCACTTTTAAATAAAAAGTGTTATTGTGTCTTGCCAGCACTGAGTTTGCTTGTTGTGGATGGTTCCTAGGGTGCTGTAGGTAGTTTCTAAGCTATAGTCAGTGTTGTTAACGCATTGTTATATGGTTGATAAGAAATTCTCACAGTGTATAAGTGGTTTTCACATTGTTAAAGGGGTCATATGATGCGATTTTTAAAAATTATTTCTTTTTGGAGTGGTACAAGCACTTGGTGCATAAAAAAGATCTGTAAAGTTGCAAAGATTAAAGTCTCAAATCCAAATAGAGATATTCTTTATAAAAAATAAAAATAAAAATTAGCATCACAAATGCAGACATGGTTTTATGTTTATGCATCATGATATGTAACGCAATGCGTAAAAAGACAGTATAAGTCATTATAATCAGAAATTATGTCGCCACTGGATGCAACAAATGCCTCGTTTGAAATGGGTTTTATTTTTTTTTGTCTCGTTTTGGGAGATGGTTGCCCAAATTGTTCGGCTGGTCACTAGGGTACTGATATGTGGTTAAGGTGTTGTAAGTGTTTGATGTTGCCATGTGGATGCTAGGATTGTTGCTAAGGTGTTAAGAGTGTATAAATGCACAATATAGCTTATGGGATGGTTGCCAAAGCATTGCTATGCAGTTTATAAGATGTTCTAGGCAGTTTCTAGGGTACTGACAGGTGGTTGCTAAGACATTAATATGTGTTTGCAAGGTGTTTTAATGAGTTTATGTGTAGTTTCTGGAGTGGTTGCCAAGACATTGCTATGTGGCTGCTAAGGTGTACTAATAGTTTATTTCATGGTGCTATGTGGTTATTAGGATGGTTGTTAAAGTGTTTGGAGTGTATTGCAGCACACAACTTTGTGGTTGCTAGAGTTGTTTTTGGATGGTTGCCAGGGCATTGAAATGCAGTTTTTGAGGTGTTCTGTGTGGTTGCTAGGAATTTTATTTTATTTTTTTTTTTTTATTTTTTTTTTTTATAAATCCGTGGTTGCTACCATATTTTGGCTGGTTTCTGTCGTTAAGAAGTTGTGAGTGTATTAATGTTGCTGTGTGGTTCCTAGGACTATGATTGCTAAGGTGTTCTGAGTTTTTTTTAATGTTGCTTTGTTTCTAGGGTTAATTTTGCTTGAAGTTTTTGATTGGTTTCCAGGGTGGTGCCATGTAGCTAATAAGATGTTCTGGATACTTTATATGGCCTTGATGGCTGGCTGGCAGGGTGTTCTTTAGTGTTAAGCACTAGCATGCTTACATTAGCATGTTGTTTTGTGGTTACTACAGTAGGACAGTGCAATGCCATTTATTTGGGTATTTTGGGTGGTTGCATGGGTGCTGCTGTGCATTTACTATGGTGATCTAGGATATTGCTAGGACATTCTCAGTGTTTTTAGCACTGCAGTTTGGCTTATTTATATTTTGTTGAAGGATGCAACAGAGATTTTGTACTTTATACTGACACCTACTGATGTGAATGAAGCTTCATGCACAATGCAAACAATATATACTGTGTATATATATATATATATATATATATATATATATATATATATATATATATATATATATATATATATATATATATATATGAAATGCAGTTGATAGAGTATAATTTTTTACAAATGCATTGGTCTACCATTATCCATTAATTTCAGATAAGCCAGTAAGGGATTTATTGTTTGATTGGTCGATTTATTGACTGATTTATTTAATTTTTTATTTTTATTTTTTGGTTTTGAAATGTACATTTGTGTTTTTTTTGTTGTTGCAGAAATCACATCTAAAAAGACGGGATGCTCTCTGCTGTGAACTACGAGGTGGATCTTTCAACAAATAATTATATTAACTGCGAAACGTAAGGTAGAATAACAAATTGACTGCCAAATGAAGCTATCAAATGTACCGTGCTTTTGTTGACTTATTAATGCACTTTAAGTCCTGGTATAGTTTAGTGTTGCAGTATTATATCGTAGCCTCCTGGGTTCAGGAATGCAAACATAGGACAGATCTTTATTACTGACCTCGAGTAATAAATTTATCACGGCATTCAAAAACTGAGTCATGCTGATATATGGCTCCCGCATTGATCAATTTCACTGTGCTTATTTCAACAAAGAGTCTGCATAAAGGTACAGTTTGAAATAAACCTGTTTTATTAGTCCCATAAATGCAGCAGACAAAGACTTGAACTGCTAGAAAAAAATGATGACTAGCATAGCAATGTGTACACTATAGTTAAAACCCAATGCATTTTTTAAATGGTAGATTTATTTACTGTTTTTAATGGTCTTTTTGCATGTGTATTAACTTATTAGTTAACTGAACTAACCTATTTTATATTATAAATTTCAGATGAATTGCTTAAAAAAACGTTTCCTTGTAAACTTTACAGCAACTTCAATTTTGCATCACTACTATCTAAGACATTTTTTCTGAAATAGGCCTTTAGCTTGCGAGTGGAAATTTCCTAAGTCTGGCTTCTTGTTTTTTTCCATCTTATCTGTAGCACTGACTCACCCTTTTTATAAAAAAAAAAAAAGCAGATGATTGCCCAATTCAGACGTGAAGCACAGCGTGAGTCATTTCATTGTATAATCCAGCTGCATGAGTTGATCAGATAACCTGTTCAACATAATACCTCACACAATAGCTTGTGTCAAAGCCATAAATGGCAGTTATACATTTGCCAAACAAAACCCTGCCATGGAAACATTTAGTTTACATTCATTGAATGTGTAATACTGCAACATTTAAACTGTATGAATATGCAGCTAACCATGAAAATCTGGGGACAGTCAGCATCCTGAACATTAGCTTATAGCCTGCAGGAAAAGCACTGAGTCAGAGACATATGCAATAAATATATTCTGACTGCACAGTGCACATGGGTTCATGCATGTGTGGAATTTAAAGGGCTAGTTCACTCTAAAATAAAAATCTGGTTTAGATCCCATCAATCCAGATCTGAACTTGCATTTCCCATATGATATGAGCACTATAGTTCCATGTACCATTTGCGCTAACTAGGCTCAAACTGCATGAGAATGTTGAGTTTTGTAAGAATAAACTGGTTTCAGGACCTGCATGTGATCAGATTTACAAGGATCCACTATTTAGTTGCTTTATTTCCTCATAAGCCGTCATCTGACTTGATCATGGGATTGTTGTTATAAAAATCAAATCTTTCCAAAATAACAGCTTTCCGAGAGGCAAACATGAATAAGCTTTCGCCCTGCACAGATGCACTCGTGATAACCTGCTAGTGTTTGAAGTGAAGTTTTTTTTTTTTCAATGGCTGATATTCAGTGGCCCCGATTTTAAAAATGCAGTCACGTAATATGTCAGATATTTATCATTAATATTATTAATACACTTTTAAAAGTAAAGGTGCTTCACGATGCCATAGAAGAACCTTTTTGTCTAAATGGTTGCATAAAGAACCTTTACCATCTGATGATAATCTTCAGATTATAAAAAGATAAGAAAGAGATGGTTCTTTAAAGAACCTCTGACTGAATGGTAACTCTGTGGCATCGCTTGAAGAACCTTCTGAAGCACCTTCATTTTTAAGAGTGTAACACTATCATTTCATTGCTATTTGGCAAGAACAGTATTTCCCTCTGTCTTTGTTTGTTTTTCCTCCGTAGCAGAGTTGAACTATTGAGCTTCACAAGGCCAATGTAAAGGTATAACTCATACCATAAGATGCTTATGTATTTGAACATTGAAGTCAAACAATATCTGATGTCAGAACTGTTGTTTTTAACAAGGGTGTCATGGGACAACAGGGTTGAACAAAGTCCAAGAACAAGGTTTTTTTTTTTTTTTCTCAATGAAATGCATAAATTGTTATAGAAAAAAACTGCATACAGAATAAAATTGTATTTAAATGTTAAACATGCAAAGCAATATGTAGATAATTCAATTTTATATCCTCTGTAAAAAGTTATTTTTTATTACAGTCTTCACAATGGATAGTCTATAAAATGATGTATTAATAAGGCAGTAAATTCCAGATTTTTTTTATTACTTTTATTTATTTTTAGTTAATTGATTAATCAATTATATATATATATATATATATATATATATATATATATATATATATATATATATATATATATATATACTTTTTTTGCTGATTAAATTATAATGTGCTTTTGAATGATCTTTCATAACAGAGTTGAACTACAGTACCTAGCTTGACAAGGCCATTGTAAGTGTAAAACTCATTAAAAACTAAGAAACTTACTTATTTGAACCTTATAGCAATTTACAAAAAAAAAAACAGTCAGATGTCAGAACTCTTATTTTTAAAGAGGATGTCAAGGCACAACGGGGTTGAACAAATTTAAAAGAAAAAGAAAATGAGGAAAAAAATGCATACAGCATTATAGAGAAAATGCATATTAAATTAAACAATACTTAAAAGTTAAATGTGCAACACAAAATGTAGATAATTATATTTTCTGTATTTTTGGGGGGCTCATATTGCAGTGTATTAAGTTACTATTAAGGTAGTAATTTCCAGAGTAATTACATTGATTGATTGATTATTCGTTTATTATTTTGTTTGTTTAATACAAGTTATTTTTATTGCTGTCGAAATGTTTAGTCTATAAATTCTGATACATTTCATTATAGTAATTTCCTCTGAACAGGCCCATTTATTTATTTACTCACTTGCAGAGTAGTGTATTGTATGCTTTTTGTATCTTGTTGTGAACTACTGTATCAACAAACGGGCTTAGCTTAGCTTAGACCAATTGAGAAGCTAATGAAATATTAAACCTGTTTATATAAAGTCTTCACACACTGTTGGCTTCATTTCAGTCCCTTGGGGAGGATCGGTAAAAAACCTGCTATAGCTATGTCAACACTCCTCCAACCGATTTGCTCTGCAGACCATACACCGATCCAGTCCTCTTTATTCCTCATTGTTGTCATTCCCCGAACAGTGAAAAAACAGGCTGAATGCAGCAAATGAATGAGTGGAATGAATCTCAAGCGGCCGCTGCGGGTGTTGAGGTTTCGGTTACATTGTGGGCTGATATTTCTTTTGTGCACGTTGCACTCATTCATGGGAGAGGAGATGTTTTCTGGTGTGTTTTTGGCGGATTGTGTAGTTTTGAGGCGTTGAATCTCGTGGTTGGTTTTTTTCGTGGGCTATTTAGATAAAGATACAGGCCTGTAACAACAAGTACACAAAGGAGAAAAGTACGTCAGAGCCTCAGTAGATATTCTCTGAAATAAAGAAACCGCCTGAGGCTGTAAGTGGTTCCCAACACTGTTCCTTGAAAATCCCCCGAAGCACGACATGTTTTAGGTGTTCCATATGACACACCTGTTTAAGGTCTTCATGTACTAATGAGCAGATGTTTTTAATTAGCGATACATCCAAAATGTGCTGTTGGATGGCCTCCAGGAACATGGGAGGAGACCCTGCTATAGATCAAGGTGAAGAGTCCATTGTTTTTTGGATTACCAATTCCCATGCTATACCAAATGTGTTTATTAGCACAAACAAACAGATTTGGTATTTAAAATAAAATTAGAATGTATTTATTTATTGTCAAACTTTAACTTGATGCATCCTGTACTTTATTGTTGTTGTTGATTTCCCATTGGCTAATTATTCAAATGTTGCGTTATATGTGTTTGTGCTTTGTATTTTAATTCTATATTGCAGTGTTTTGGTCCTCTGGTTGACTCCATTGACTGCTGCTTGTGCTATTGTTTAATTCGAAACATTAAGTTAATATGAAACTGATACTTCATTTTTTATTTTTCTTTGGAAGTATATCTTCATCTTGCACTCTTGTAACTCGGCACGGTGCCAGATGAGAAGTCACTAGCCATGCCTCTGTCTCTCCACCAAGCTCTGCTGTTGAGCTAGTGGCCCAAAGCTAGAACAACACAAGCTGTAGGAAGTCATCGCTGTTCTTGTTTGCTGAACACTGAGATTTAGACTGAAATCTGTGTATGTGTATTTATAGGACCAAATAGAATTGCAAAAAGGACTATGTTTTCAGACAAGCTTTCATCTGTATTTGCTAGTCTGTAGTTCCACTCCAATATATATACACACACACCTCACATTTAAGTTTAAGTCTAATTTACTGCTCCCAGTGACTTACGAACATTACTTAAAGGCACAATATGTAAGATTATTTTATTCAAATATTCAAAAAGCACTCGAACAGTGTTGTATATTTTGCTGACTTGTGTGCTTACATTATTCCAACTGTTTAAATCCAGAGAAATAAGCAATTTTAACTGGTGACACGGACCGTGTCCATAGTGTCACGCTGTCGCCTGTCAATGACGTCATTACCCTCGATTTCCACTTTTGGTTTGTAGAAAACATGGAAACACTAAAGACGCTTTAATATGTTGTGCGTTTTAATAGACCGGTGATGACCGCACAGAGTAGCATTATAACAGAACAGCGTGGCATGGAGTTGATCAGTTTGTGGCACTGTTTGTGGCACTGCTGAGGTGGTGTGAAGCCCAGGTTTTTTTGACAGTGGCTTTCAGCTCATCTGCATTGTTGGGTCTCTTGTTTCTCATTTTCCTCTTGACAAAGATTTGCAGGCCAGTCAAGCACACCAACACCATAGTCATTTAACCAACTTTTGTTGCTTTTGGCCGTGTGGGCATTTTCCTGCTGGAAAATGAAATCAGCATCTTCAAGAAGCTGGTCAGCAGAAGGAACCATGAAGTGCTCCAAAATGTATTGGTAAACAGGTGCAGTGACTTTGGTTTTCAAAAAACACAATGGACCAACACCAGCAGATGACATTGCACCCCAAATCATCACAGACTGTGGAAACTTAACACTGGACTTCAAGCAACTTGCGCTATGAGCTTCTCCACCCTTCCTCCAGACTCTAGGACCTTGGTTTCCAAATGAAATACAAAACTTGCTCTCATCTGAAAAGAGGACTTTGGACCGCTGAGCAACAGTCCAGTTCTTCTTCCCCTTAGACCAGGTAAGACGCCTCTGACGTTGTCCGTGGTTCAGAAATGGCTTTGCAAGAGGAATATGACAACTGTCAGTGATTCCTTGACACGTCTATATGCCTCAGTCCATTCCACACACACACACACACACACACACACACACACACACACACACACATATATATATATATATATATATATATATATATATATATATATATATATATATATATATATATGTATATATATATTTATATGTATATATTAAACACTATCTTGATACGAGACTAACTTTAAACTACACTAACTTTATCTTAACATTTCACTCATGAAGAGAATATTGAATTTGAATAAAGAAATACTTTTTGAATATTATCGTGAGACTACATTAACATTATACTACACTATCTTTAGACTAGCCTAAATTTTAACTCATATGAAAAATTGTTGTGGTTGATATAAAAAATACTTTTAAACATTATCTTGAGACTAGACTACTGTAACTTTAGACTACACTAACTCTAAACAGCATTCCACTCATGAAGAGATCAATGTTTGGCTAACAAAATATTTTTCAACTTTATCTTAAGACTAGACTAACTCGATCATAACTTGCATAACTTTACACTTAAAAGATAATTGTTATGGTAGATTTTAAAATGTAATTGTCTGCTTTATCTTGACACTAGACTAACTTTAGTTAACACTGGCTTAGATAAATATATCCACAGTACTTTCAGTTTTCATTCCAAATATACAAATACTGGCGTTATGTAATTATCAGCACAAATTCCCTTAGTGTCATGAATCGAGAATTAATTAAATGCACAAGCACAGATGTGATCTTTTGTCTATGATTTGGCCAACATGCTCCGGTTTGTTTTGACACCCGCTACAACTGAGCCTAGCTTTTCTTTGCTCTGTTTGTTTGGCAACAGCCACGCTGAGGGTAAATTTCCACAGCTGATAAGGCAGGTTGCACGTGTTGACTGTGCCTCTGCCGGGTGTTGGCGGAGCGACCTTGTCTTACCTAATGAGGAGATCCTCTCAGGGAGATTACAGGATGCTAGACATGATTCACCATTCCTGTCACAGCCAATACTTTAATTCACCTTTGAAACAGGCTAACTCGGAGTCAGCAAGTGTCCTGTGAGCATGTTCCTCTGAGGAGAATGGAATGCAAGCTCACATGAATCATGGAAACCAGCAAACATCAATGCAAAAGTAGTTGCATTCACCGAAGCAGGAAGTTATGATTGCAAACTATCAACTTTATGACCGTTTACAGTTACATTACCACAACTTTCTGATAATAGCATATCTTTCTGAAGTATAATATAAGAATATCTGCCCTAAAAGTATATATATATATTTTTTTTTTCACCTCTGTGTCTGTTGATGACCTAATACTGAGTTAATACAGACCTTGACCAACTCCACCCTATGCTGGCCCACTGACATATAAATGTCAGCTTAGCAGATATGATCCATTAAGACTCTTTGAACCTTATGAATGACCGGCTGAGAAGCTAAGGTGGAGCGAGGGTAAGGGTGAAGGCTCTGGCATGCTAACACAAAGGCTGCTGGTGCAATTCCAAGTGCGGGAGAACTAGGAACTGTAGAGTTACTTAGATAGCAATCCTGCTGTCACCTATGTGCCTTTGAGCAAGGTTACTCGAAACCAGGTTGGTCCAGGAAAGATGTTTCTGTATGTTCTGTTCTTGTTGATAAAGCTTGTATGGTCAGCATTGTTATACTGTTTTTCGGGGTGTAAAGAAAATATGATATTCCTTTTATTTGGTTTCGCCGAATGACCGGATCGTTAAAATGACGTTTTCTTTAAAGTGGCCTCAAAGTTTTTCAAAACCACGTGAAGAAGTGTTTAAACCGTTTTCCTTTTGTTTATTGTGGGCACTCTTATTGCCTCCACACCTTTAATCCGCATTAACTTTCATCATGTGGGAAAGCGCAGCATGAACTTTCTGCTAAACATCTCATTATGTGTTCAACAGAAGGGAGTAAGTCCTGTGGATCTGGGACAGCTCGAGGGGGAATGCAAACATTCTTGGTGTCTTTTGGTGTCATTTTAATTGAATTCAAAGCTTACACATTTACCAAAAACCAGTAATGACAATATTAGCATTAACAGTGCTAAAATACTTTATTTCCTGGTTTCAAGGCCTTTGCGTCCAACACCCACTTCTGGAATCTGAAACGAACATTCCTTCCTGTTTTGGCCACAGCGACCGCCTAAACTCTTTTCTTTCTATTAGAGGCTTTGACTTTAGGCCCAGCACTCGCCTGCTCTTGCACAATACAAAACCAAAACGCTGCCTGCCAAAACCAATAGCTGGCCTCCCGCTGATAAGACAATTAGCGCGTCTCTCGCTGCAGACGCCACAAAGGTTTTTCTAGGAAACCTGAAGGAGATATTCAAGAGCTCTCATGCCGAAATGCGCCGGGCTCTTTCACTTATTATTCATGGCATGGCAAGTCCATCACTTTGAATTACAAGGAAACATAGTTAAATATATGGTGCCTGGAATTATAATCGTTATTTTTCGACTCCGCTTCAATAACAACCATGTCTTTCTGTTCTGTTCAAAGCGGGGGAGACGGATCAAATGACCCATCCAAACCTCTGGGGAGTAATGAGAGTTTTCTTCATTTCCCAGGATTCAGAGCAGACGGGCCCGAACCGTCCAGCCTGTTTGAAGAGCTCATACCTAATCTGTTCCCTTTAATACGTCCAAGGAGAACCTGGAAACAGTATCCTATTAACCGCAATCCTGCACACATTCAGAGAAATGGCGGTAAACTATTGCAGCCATTATGTCCGAGAGACTGAACAAGAACAGCAAAACACCATCACAAACCCTTAATGAAGAGCGGGAAATGCCACAGGCACACACTTAATGAAAATAATGACATGGTTCATTTGTTTAATTAATAAACGACTTGCGTTTTACGTTCATAAAAGCCACATAATATTTGATTCTTGATTCTTAACACTGTGTTGTTATCTGAACGATCCACAGCTCTGTTTTTTTGTTTAGTGACAGTTGTTCATGAGTCCCTTGTTTGTCCTGAACAGTTTAACCGCCTGCTGTTCTTCACAAATTCTTTGGTTTTGCAGCATTTTGTGTATTTGAACCTTTTCCAACAATGACTGTATGATTTTGAGATCCATCTTTTCCACACTGAGGACAACTGATGGACTCATACGCGACTATTAAAGAAGGTTCAAACATTCACTGATGCTCCAGAAGGAAAAACCATCCATTAAGAGCCGGGGCGTGAAAACTTTTGAACATTTGCTTATTTTGCCTAAAAATCTTAAATCAGCACTGTCCTTCACAAGCTACAGAAGATTCTAGCATGTTTCCCAGAAGACAAAATTTGTTAAATTTACCCCGATCTTCAAATTCAAAAAGTTTCAACCCTCAAAATCACACAGTCATTGTTGGAAATGGTCCAAATACTGCAAAACCATTGAATTGGTTGGACTTTAGTTGCATGTAGTTCCTTCCCAACACTGGTAATTGATTACAGTTACATTTATTTTGTAATTATTTTGTTGTTACTCTCTAAAACTTGAGCGAAGTATAACGTTTTCAGTGTAACAACATGAAACCACAATCAAATAATGTAGTTCTCTGTCAGGGTTTCTGTTAAATATACTGTGTCGTATCCTCATGGTGTTGCATGCAGAGAAAGTTTGCTTTGACAAGTCTCAGCTGGAGATTGAAGCAGACTTTTCCTCCCCTGTGTTGTACGTTTGGCACGCCGCAGCCATTTTTTGACAGCTCGTCATTGTTTTTGTCTCTTCATTCCTATTCCAGGCAGAGTTTTTCGAGAAAATGTAGAGGTTTCAGCTAGGAGAGGATGGACGACTGAAATGGAAAGTTGAATTGGATCCAGAGGGGAGATATAGAGACTCCCAGCAGCTGATAAGAAACAACGAAATGAGGGTGAGCAGCCTTTCAGAAACCTCATCTATTTCCAGCTTAATCTGTTGAAGCAGCAAAGGAACAGCAAAGACTCCACTGTCACTGGAGTATAAAACATGGAGAATACGGCGAACCGATCTGTCATGTGACTCCTCAGGCTGAAGACTAACAGATGCATTTGTATATTGAAGTGATTTTAGAAATAATGTGCCGGTAAAGAGCCTTTGATTATAATAATGCGCAGATAAATGACTGGCTAAATGTGTCTTGGCCTGCGAGCGCGACTGATTATGTAAGAGATCTGAATTCGGAAAACAGGGTTTGTAGCCATGCAAGTAACTAGGAAATTATTATATGTGGCTTTGTTTGAATGATTTTATCATTCTTATTTATATTATATTATTATATATTTATAAAAATATGTATAATTTAATACAATGTATTTATAATTATATTAATTATTATTATTGATTATTTAACTGTTAAGTTTTAAAAGAAGTAGAAATATGTAAGGAATATGTAAATGTTCTTTATAATAATAATTATAATAATAATTATAACAATAAATACAATTTAATTACAAACTTTTTTATATTATTATTAGTAGTAGTAGTGGTAATAATAATCATAGTAGTTACAATGTAACAATTATGCTATTATCATGAACAGCTTCATAATTACAATTGAATAATTTTCAATTTCGTCATACTTTAATTTATTGATATGTAATTTAATTTAAAATGTTGCTGTTCAATTTTAAACGTATACACAGTTTCAATATTTTCAATTTTATTTTTTATTTTTTAATAAATTAAAATTGTATGATAATATAATAGGATAATTTAGAAAGAAACCTGTTGTAAAATTATTAATATTTATAAATACAATAGGTATGTATGTATTATTTCTTTTTTCTGCATGAAAGGTATTTTCCATGTGTTTTGTTGTTGTGTCCACGGAATGCATCATAGATCCCATCTGCATAATATTTTACTAAAAATATGTCTGGTCTCACGGCCTCTTGGTCTGACCTTTACTAAGAATTCATTTGGATTTTTTTCTAAATCATTCTTTTAGTTCCCTTCCTGTAGGTCAGCAGAAATCACTTCCCTACTGAGGCCAGCAGCAGGTAACACTAGCCGTCACACAGAGTCACCTTATAAGGGTCCTGTGGCACGACCGGAGGTCACGGCCCCCCGTCCAGAGATACGTGACCAGCGTGAGCTCACAGGGCTTCTGAAGTGCTCACACAATCACAGAGGACTGTGAACACTGTAAAAGGCAATGGAGCCGATAAGAGCACACTCATCTTATCCGAGGGAAGTGCACTCAAAATAGGTCACATGATAGTGGTGGTGTAAAACTGGAGAGGTTTTCACAGATTGAAGCTGTTGACCAATTATTTGTGCTTTTGCAAATCAAACAAATCCCAAACTCAAAGTATATTGCGGCCTAAACTTCAGGTTTTCCAAGTTATCCATTGCTTTGGCTGAAGTCAAACAACAGAAGAGGGTCAATAAGGCAATTGAACTGTGTCAAAACATTACAGATGCTACTTAATAGCATTTATCGGTGCATAACAGATTACAGATGTGGGTCAGTAGTGCTTTGACTTCTCCGTGTAATCTTGAGGTAACTGTGAGATCTTGCTGAAAGTAAACAAGCCGTTTTTGACTGAATGCTGATGGTTGGCAATTTGAGACTCGGTATGAAGTCCTTCACTAGGACTGGCTTTGCATTGTGCAACGAAGTAGAGATCTCCGAGTGTCTGGTTTTCAGGTTTCTTGCATGGTTTTAATGAAATTGTTTGCATTTCGTCCTAACTCTTATTTGGATCATGCAAAGTCTTAAAGCAACTACCAAATCACAGACTAGAGAGAGTTTGTTCACTTGAAAATGAAAATTCTCCCATCATTTACTGACCCTCGTGTTGTTTCAAACCTGTCGGACTTTCGAGGAACGCAAAGAGAGACATTCTAGAAGGTCCAATTATTCTACATTTCAGGAGATTTATTGATATAGACACAGCCATTGCTCAGCAGGGTCATCTCTGTGATGTCATTTCCTGCTTTATTTATTTATTTATTATTATCATTCATTCATGTTTCCAAATGTTAGTTGAACCACATGACTTCAATTTTGCCCACAAAAATATTTTAAAAACGTGAAAAAAATGCATACATTTTGTTTAGAGCTTAACATTTATTTGTTTGTGTGTCGTTGTTGTTTTTGTTGTTTGTTCGGTGGTTGTTGTTGTTGTTTGGGTGTTGTTGTTTGACATGATTGATTTGGCTCACAAAAATCTTTTAAATATTAATGAGTGAATATATAATGTATACTATGTATGTATTTATTTGTTTGTTTGTTTGTTTATTTGTTCACAACATGACAATAAATATTTATTTATTTATTTTTGTTGTTGTTGTAGTATTACATGACTGACCCCCCCCACCCAAAAAAACTTTAAAATATTAATGAGTGAATATATTTTGTTAATGAATACTTTGTATGAAAGTATGTATTTATGTATTTTTTTATTTGTGTGTTTGATTGATTGTGCATGACATGACACAACAAGTGCTTCAATTTATGTAGTGCTTAACATTTTATTTTATTTTTTATTTATTTATTTATTTTTACACAAAGTGACTTTGATTTGACCATAATAACATTAATAATAATATATATATATATATATATATATATATATATATATAATGATAAAACATTGTCAGTCTACTATGGTTTCAGATTTTCAGACTTTGCCCTCTAAAAATGATTTTGAATGAATGAATGACTATGCTTTTCAAAGGAAGTTTGAATGGTGAGTAAATACCCTAAGAGAAAACGTTAATCAATGAGAAAAATGCATTGTTTTTTATGGGAGTTTTTGGCTTCAAATGATGCAGAAGAAACTAAAGGAGACACACTTATTAAACACTGTAATAAAGAGACGCTAGGAAACACTTGACAGGAATGTAAGAAGGCCCCGATTGTTCCTACACAAACAGGCCTCCAGATCCCATTCTACAGAGCGGAGAAGAATAAGAGCATGTTTTATTTCTCAAATACCCTCCCACAGGGAAGAGAAGCCGCGCCAAGTCTATTAATTTCATTTTATGGTAGGCATGCATGCAAAGTTTAATTTCACGCTGTGGAGAAATAAAGGCACAAGCAGGGCTATTTTGGGCCCTTGCATTTATTGGCCCTAAAATATGGCCCGTCCACAAGGTAGTTTTACCAAGAAAAACATTTAAATTTAGCATCAGAGGAACACAGACAACCTGGAAATTCCATTCAGCTATCAACAGGTTCTGAATGTGAGGCGGCCGGCCAAGCGCCGGAGCCAGCATCTGTCAGCAGAAGTGTTGGTCTTCTCCAGCTCATACGCTCCGGCCACAATAATGCATGGAATGCACTGTGCGAAAACCGCTAGCGGTGCCTTTCCAAAAAAACAACTATTTGATTGTACTAATGTTGACTCAAGGCAGCAGTCCGTCTAGAGTAATGGACGCTCCAAGAGGAACTGATGCAAACTGTGCTGTGAGCTTTGTCTGAAAGACCAGACCCCTGCATGATCGACAAGCCTGCAATTAACGTACACCCGTTCCTCAAATCAATACAGATCTTTTGTTCTTTTACAGCGTTGTTGGACTAAAGATAGCGCGCTAAAAATAGCAAACCGAGTCTTAAGAGCGGTGTAAACCGAACCCATGAAAATGTCACACAGCGACAACTGCTCGTTTGTGTGCGAAGCATTTATATTTACACGTTAGACAGATGCTGTTATCTAAAGTCATTTTATTTTGTGCTGGTATTTATTTAGTACAGAGTCAATTTAGTAGTAACTACTGAACCAATGTCTTTGTTCCAGAGCTTTAAAATATGGTCTAAATGTTTTTTCGCAACGAATTTAGATACATTTTGAAGTTATCACGAATTAAACTACAGTATATGATCAAATCGACACAGTCCTGATTTTACGCAACGTCATAAACGATTACTTATTAATTCTATTGGGGAACATTGCTTATAACAAGCAGTGGGACACTTTGTTAAGCCTTCCAGTGACCTGCTTAGGACTAATTTGAGCAAATAATTGGACAGACGGCTGGGACAAGTGCCCAGTGGCTTGTTTGATTGGGTCCAGAATGTTCCAGATTTTTTTTTAAGCCAATTAGTCCTCTGATGAGGCATGAGAAGAATTCTGATTCATTAAACTGATTAGGTTATGTCCTTTAACCAAATCAGATTCGTCTTGCTCTTATATTGGGGAGTAATGTTCTCTTAGTGACTGATTAAAGCTACTACAAAAATAAGATAATTTGTCATTTAGCTCTTATATATATATATATATATATATATATATATATATATATATATATATATATATATATATATATATATATGTACAATTGGTTGATTGTGCTGTAGTTGCCTCTGCTTATAGAGTGCTGCAAGGATGACATATTAATGTAGGCCAAAACTCACTTCTAGTTCCATTGAGTTCCATTGTGTACGTATAAAGGTTTTGTTGGTAACAAAGCTGAATTTTTTTAGCAATAATCCAAAAACCATTGGAAAAACCAAAAGTTTGATGCCACACCTTCATTAACTGTGACATTGAAAAGTTGCGCTCTTCAAATCTCGTTTCAATAATAACTCTCACTCCATTTGGAAGTACTGTATAAATCGAAAGCATAAACAAACACAGCCAATGAAAAGTGCAACAATGTAGTCCAGACATATTAATGCGTAACACCAGAGGCCCTACCGAGAGCGCACACTACTGCACCATTTGCTTCTATTTGCATGGAGAGTTGCTGATTCACAGACTGATTTGCAAGCCAGAGTCGCAGGGAGAACATCGGACAGCAGCAGCAGCAGCAGCAGCAGCAGAAAAACACAACAACCATGTCGCAATTTACCCCTTACATGGAAATGATCATTGTTTCTGTACTTGACCCGGTTTGAGCTGCTCAGTCTTTTCACACTGATCATACAGTATAGAAATCCAATGAAATATTAGGAGATGCATGCGCTGACAGATCCAGCAAATGTGTTGATGCATGTTGAGGCGTGTATCATCTGTTGGAGGTATGCCGCGAGCTGCGGTGGGTCACTGCATTATGTAACTGGTTATGCAGGGGCACGTGTGCTGCCGTCGGCCTGATCACCGGTCTTCTGTTAAATTGAGCTTTCTCCTCTCTAGGCCCTGCATGACAATCCCGGCTTTGCTTTCATTCTGCTGAATCATAATCTAGTTTAGGCCACTGGGGTCCAAAAATACACAAATACATAATAAAAATGAAATGTTACATAAAAATTGAATTTGATAGCGGAGAGGATTAGCACATGATGATGACGCCCTGTGATATTTGTTTTTGAAAAGAAAAATGGAAAAAAAACAAACAAACTGGGAGCTTCTTTTGACTGAATATTGGAGCAATGCCACATGCATTGAATACATTTAATTAATGTACCTTAGAAATAAATAGATATGATGGACAAACGGACAGAAGGATGGAAGCATGAATGGATGGATGGATGAACAGATGGATGGATGGATGCACTGATGGATATATTCATGGATGGGTGGACTGACGGGTTGAAGGATTGGTGAACTGACCAACGGACAGACAGACAGATGGATGGATGGATGGATGGATGGATGGATGGATGGATGGATGGATGGATGGATGGATGGATTGATGAACTGATGGATGAATGAATGGATGTACTGCTGGACTGGTGGATGGATGGATGGATGGATGGATGGACGAATGGACAGATACTGTATATGGATGGATCAACTGATGGGCGGATAGATGGATGGATAAATGGACTGACGGTTGAAAGGATGGATAGACTGTTGGATTGTTGGATGGTTGGACTGATGGCTGGACAGATGGAAGGATGAATTAACTGATGGATGAATAAATGGATGGATGGACTAATGGGCTCATGGATGGATAAATGGAGTGATGAATGAATGGATGGATGGACTGTTTGAGAGACAGATGGGTTGACAGAAAGATGGACAAAAGTATGGATGAACAGAGAGATGGATAGATGGATAAATGGATGGACTGATGGTTGCATGGACGGATGGGTGGATGGATGGATGGATGGATGGGTGGATGGATGGATGGTGGAAGAGGCAGATGGGTTGACAGACAGATGGACAAAAGGATGGATAAACAGACATACAGAAAGATGGATAGATGGATGAATGGATAAACAGATATACTGATGGTTGTATGAACAGACGGAGGGATGGATGGATGAACAGACAGATGCACAAACAGACTGAGGATTTTATATATATATATATATATATATATATATATATATATATATATATATATATATATATATATATATATATATATTAATTAATTTTTCCATCCATTACATATAACTACAATCTGTTGTTCAATGTACAACTGAAATCTAAAACACTGTGAACTGTTACAGCGTGTCCAGCGGGACCCCAGTAGTTTCAGGGGTTGATTTTCTGTGATGTTCTAAGGATAGGATTCCACTCGTTTGAAGATGGCATTGGCATCTGATGACATTCTTAACTTTATTTACTGCTGCTCACACATACGGAATGTCGGCTGTTACCCTAAATGACACCTGTCATGCCCTCTCCGCTTACAGCCACCCGTTAGATCACAAACCGCACGTCCGTCAGGCCCTAAACATGACCACCACACTGAATGGGCATTTCAGTCACCATGTTTGGGTTGTTTATCACTCCCTTCCATCATCGCATACACACTACAGACAACCTAAGATCAAGGAAAACCTTAAAACATATAAGGGAATTTCAACAAGATCTTTATATGAAAAGGTCATGGGAAATTTCGACACTTAATTATGTATTTTAATACTTTGTATTTGATCGGCTTGGTGTTGCTTGTGTAGAGTACAATGGGCGGTTTTACTGGAGATTTGTGTATACTAATAAGTACAGAGAGGTCCAAAAACTAAGAAAACATAATCAAATGTAAACAAATTTGTGACACTGACCTGTGCGATGTCAGATGTTCTGTGTCTCAAACACAAGAAGCTCTTCTCAACCCTTGTTGGACAGGATCATCATGTTTTGCATTTGTAGAGTTCGTCTTACGTGCTGCAGAAGTGGGCCAAATGCCCCGAAACCACCAAATTCATACTTGTTTATTTATTTATTTTTTATTAACTTAAACTTGTTATGCATTTTCATTAGGGTTCTGAAACTTTTGGACCGCATTTATTAATTGAATAAGTGTTTTATTCCCAAGCTTGGGTTCCTGATGCTCCTTGGAAATTTGCACAGTTGTGTAATATTTAAAATCCTTATCCAGTAATCATGAAAAACAACATGGAAATGATTTGGCTGACATATGCATGATCCAAAACAGTCAAAACAGGTCAGAGGTCATACATGCATGGATGCTAAAACTTTCAATTGGAGAAAACCATAATTGCATTTGCATTTTATTATGCCTTTCTTCTTAACACCATTTTCAGTCTTTTAAACGATGTCTCATAAATTCTTGATATTGATTGGCAGGATTTTAGAGTATTTAATCCCGAATGGAAATATTTGCAACCTTTTATTTTTAAATGACAATAATGCAAACCAGTGTTGCTGTAGGATTGTCAGGACACCAAACCGAAAGCATTCAATTGTAAAGCAAACTATCTGTCTCAGAAATACAAATTAATTTGAAGTGAGTGTGTACACTGTGGTTGAGCATTAATTTTCATATTGGTTTAAATTCAATTGTCAATGCAAACTCTGGTCACTCTGTTCCTGACTTCATAGAGCCTTTGAATATGTGCCTTTAGTACACTTTTGCCTTTTTTTTTTCTTTCAAGGTCACAATCCTATTTTAAAAAGCTCAAACATAAATTTTTCAAAGGGCATTCAAACCCTCAGCATGTTCAAACATTTTTCATTTGGTCATTCTATTGTGATTTTAGGCAAATTAATTCCTCAAAAGACGAACACATGCTCATTTTAAGAGTTCAAAACCATATAGCATCATGCAGTGAAACGCACGCTTGTTATTCCACTGGTTTACCTGGCTCTTGGTAAAGTGCTAGACTGCCAATTGGATTGGGCCACGGGGAGTTGGCCCGCTATGGTTACCATGACAGATTGGCACCTCCAGTGCATCATTACACACTAGGCAGTGATGGGTGCATGTCCTGACAGAATCCCTCAGTCAACACCTACATCATACTCCTGCTGATTGATTTTCCACTTAAAAGCCAAATAGAATTTTATCGGAAGAATGATCCAAGGTTTTTTTAGGTGGTCAGGCTGGGAGTCCAGCTGATCAACCAACTACATCCAGGTTAAAGCCAGCAGGTTTGGTTTTAGCTGGTCTGTTCAGCAGGGCGACTATGGTGTTGAACTACTATGTGATTTTTATTTTTTACTAGCCCATCAAGAACTTGCTAAAACCCAGTTAACACTGAGGTAAAAAAGAAACCATTAGAACACATTAGCAACAACATAACAACTCGCTTGCAGTATTTTAGCATCTTAGCATTAAGTTGTGCATAGGTAAACACTACTTAAATTGGAAAATTGTAATGGAAAAAGTTTAAATGGTTTAGAAACCTCACTGAATTGTTTAAGGACACTTTGAGTCACTTTACAATGCAATTCTGCAGTAAATTATGAGGTCATTTAAAGATGCAGCAAGCCATTTCCGCCATTTTGCTAACATCCGCCTTTTTGCTAACATCAACAACAGACCCTCACTGGAAAAGTCGGTCAACAAGCCAAGCGGTCAAGGTTAAGCTGGTTATCACAGTAAATCCATCCACACATTATGGATGTAAAAAACCTCTTCGTCCAGTGGGATGAATGCTAATGCTAACCGATTAGCTTTCAAACTGATATTAAATACCTTTCAGTTAACTCTGAATCTGAAAAACAGAGTGTTTTATGAGAGCTATTAACACAAAATCACGTAATCTTTAATCTTTAAATTCCCCGAAACGAGGTTTAGCATGCTAATCTCGGTCTGCTTAGCTGTAAGGAGAGAAATATATGATTTGGGGGAAGCAAGCTTAGCTTAGCAAGCTAATACTTTTAAAAGGAGATGTTAATAGACCTTTCAATGCAGGTCTAACACATTCTTTACCTACAACCATTGTAATTGGAAACTAAATAGGGATCAATGTTTAACAATAGAAATCAACAAAGATTTTGTAATAGTTTTACTATACTGTATATATAGAAGTAATTGTACTGGTTTTAATGTAAACTGTTATGGCGCCCGTTGGTCTCTACTGGTAATTTTTGCCTTTTATTGGTGTCTTGTTAAAACCTATAAAAATCTTAATGGAATATGTATCTATATGTCAGAAAACACTTTAGGAGACCATTTATTAAATGGTTTTAATAGTTAAAAATAAAAAGTTAACGGTCTGTAATGTTTATAACAGTATTTGTAGTAGAAACCATCAGAATCTCTGTGATGGTTTCTATTATTTATTTTTTCTTCAGCAGGGAGTAAAACGACATGTTTGGAACTGTCATAAGTGTCATTCATTTTCCTTTGTGAGACAGATATTTACATGCATTAATGCTAAAACCATTTTTTCAAAGTGACAGACATTAGTTTATTGGGGACTCTGAGGTGTAATTTAGCAGATGTAATAATACAGTACACTAATTATAGAGACTCCTGGGCCGTTCTTAAAGTGACAGGCTTTGATCAAGGGCACCATTGTGATGCAACAGGACTGTTAGGTCGATGACGTGTTAGTTCCCTACCAGGACAAAACCTTCACCCTTTACAGTAACAGCTCATATCTTTAACCATTACAATTGCACAACCAACTTGTTACGTTAAGGTTAGCATAGACTGCTGACTATATATTTCTAAATGAAAAACTCAATGTAACAAATCATGCTCAACAGAAACATAATAACTACATTAGAGGCAAACTGGGCGAACTGTTCCTTTAAGAGGGATCAAGTTTTGTTCTCTATGAGATCACTGGAGACACATAATAACGTGATTGTCTATGTACGGCAGTGAAGGAGAGGAAATCCTTAAGTGGATTTATCAGCCAAACATAGCACTCTCTCAGACGACGACTCAGAGTGTGAACTTTGCACTTTTTGTTCTTCTAGAAGCAGCAGGAATAAAATTGCATGTGCTTTCTCGTGCGGTGTCATATAATCAGCACAACACGTGATTGGACAGTCAAAACGTTAATTGTTGAAGCATGGGAACCAGTCGATAAGTGGCATCTGTTTAATTGTATGTGAAGTTAACGAAACTAGGAGTTTAAGTAAACCTGATTTTCCCCTAATGTACTCTGGTTTTGTCAAACTCAGTTGTCAAACAAAGGATACTTACTATTTATTATTATTATTATTATTATTATTATTATTATCATCATTTATTTTTATTTACAAAATATGTTTACATTGCACATTAAGAAATACTTGGATAACTACATTTGCCAAAATGTGCAAGATTTAAAATTACATTTTTATTTAGTAATTAAGCATTCAATGTAAGTCCATCTCACTATTCTTTTTTTTTTTTTTTTTTTTTTGATCATTAGAAAATATTTAGTGTTTTAGTGCTGGTACCTTAATTTTATTTCCATGAAATTAATTTAAAGACACAACTTGACAGAGTTTTACCATGCAAACAGCTAAAGCGCAGTAAACTGCCAACATTATAAATAAATGTTTCAAATTTAAAACGTAACAGTAATTATAATGTAAATTCAGTAACAATTCATAGAAATAAATAAGTTGAACAAAATATATCTAAATATATTTTAATAAACATATTGTTAAAATATATATTTAAAAGTCATTAATTTACTTAGCAATTAGCTATCCATTGTGACCCATCCCTAATAACAAGGTCATGTGAAAATTTTATACTAGGACTACTATTTTAACTTTTAATGCCTAGCGTTTCACCAAATGAATGTATTCATTCTATAGTGCGAACTCATCTAAGCAAATTTGGATACTAAGTGTGGCAGAAGTGCCGGGGTTGCCATCTGAGTGTACACTGGCAGTACACTTGTTATTCATTTGCATTATAGAGGTAGCTAAGTGCTACAAAAGGCTGTTCCCTCAAATAGTGCATGCATAAGTGTATGAAAGTGATTTCAGACAAAGCCCTAGACAAATGTTATTTAATCAAGTGTGCTTGATCAGTTCATTTTTTCAAAACCATTGTTCGCTAAAAGCATGTTACACTTTTCAGCAGAATGCTAATTATAGCGCTAATCATGTACTGTATTGTTTTCAAAGATGGTCCCTTACTAAGAAGTTTCACTTATGTTTTAATCTGCTATAGTCTGAATGGAGTCTAAGCCAGATGCTTAGAATTCACACTACAGATTTTGCCTGGGATTTATAGGATTAAACAGAGCACTTTCAAACAGTCCAGGGTCAGAAGAGCAAGCAAATAACACACAAGTCCATTCATATAGAGGCACATGACATTAGCAAGCATGCTAATTCCAGGTTCTGCATCTCTAAATGTGGTCTACTATGTGTTCTTCTATCTCTGCTGTGATATCAACTGACCTTGGCAGCAGGGAATATCCTTAAGGATTTGGTCGTCTGCCATTTCTGTCTTTTTACCTTGCATGTATTTGTTTATAGAGGATTGCCTTAGGTAACTGGAGACATTTCATTCACTCACATGTTGTTTTGGATCGTGACGGTTCAGTCATTATAAGCTAAGCTGTTTGTTTAACTGTCAAACAACGTTTTTAACTTTGATTCGCGCACACAGAAACTTATTTTTGGGTGTTTACAGTGCTGAAATAAAAACAAAACAATAGACACCATCACAAAATTTCTAATGGTTTTACTGGTTATAATACGTCTTGTAATGGTTTTAATGGAAACTGTAATCCCAATTGAAGATGTCCCAAAACACACCACAGAAAAGCATTTTAGAATGGTTTTAATGGTTAAAAGTTGATGCTTTATGTTTGTAATGGAATTTGTTTTGGAAACCATTATAATTTTCTAACTGCATCCAATAATGTACATATAGCATCACAGGAGAATTGTCAATTTTGTAAAAAAAAAAAAAATTCTGAAACACAATGGTCATTTCAATTACCATGCAAGTCTACACATTCTGTAGTTTAAATGATGCTTGTGGAAATAACAATGGATCAAAAAATGGCAGAATCACTTTTGTTCCTAAATCTAGCATGTTACATATTGTAGCATAAATATACATTTTCATGTTTTGAAGATACCTTCACAAAAAGTCTCTCCACACATCACCGTAGCGCCAGAGAATGGAGGATATGAGTTGATGCAGGCTGCTTACTCTCTTCTGTGTCAGCCGCACCACAAGAATGCACTGTTTTCTTTCAAAGCAATGCGTAGAGTTTCAAAATACAAGTAGCAAATGTCTCTGTGTGGTGTAGCTGACACAGAAGAAAGTAAGTAGCCTGTGTTAGCTCATACTCTCCAAAGTGGTGCTACAATGATGTGGGGAGAGACAGATTGTTAAATAACAAAAAAGCTAATAAGCTCGTATGTTAGCTAAGGCTAATTTCATACTTAGCATGTTAAGTAGCCTAAATACACAAAATTAAATGATACTGTCATACCTTTTGTATTATTTTGAAATTTTAAAGTGAACTTCAGTAACAAAACACTAAATAGGTATGTAATGCCCCCCTCCCTTGTCTTGCAAGGCTAATTTCATAGCTAGCATAATTGTTTTAGTATTTTGATAATTTTAAAGAGACCTTTATGTAACAAAATGCTAACACGTTGGTATTTTAGCTAAGGTTAATTTCATAGCTTTTATCTTATGCATCTTAAATATATAAAAGTAATATATTTTGTTGACAGTTTCAAAGAGTCATGTAAGTAACAAGAAGCTAATAAGCTGGTATGTAGCCTAACAGCTAACTCTCATGTCTCGATAAAGCTAATTTCATGACTAGCATGTTATGTAGCCTAAGCACACACTTTTAAATTATATTTTGACAGTTTTTGCAGTATTTTTAAATGGCAAAAGTGGCAAAAAGCAAGTTATGTTTTTATCAATATTTTTTTTCCTCTTCCTGTAATATTTCAGTGAATGAATGTGTCAAATTAATGATCTGCATATATATTTTTTTTCATTTCCTGAATTTCTGATAAGTCAGTCTGCTTGTGTAACCTTAGCCTTGCTCTGATTGAAGCAGGACACTGGGAGGTTTTGGGAACGTGGTTTGGATTGACATTGGTAGAGTTGTTCTGTACAGGGACGAACCAGAGCGTAGAGGAGACAGTCTGACCATGTTTGCATGTGAGCAGCAAAGAGGATTACATCCAAAAGCCCGAGTGCCTTTTCAAGCCTAACATTGGGCCCAAGGTCATGGACTCCGTGATCGTTTGCATGTGTGACTGGGAACACTGAATGTTGCGCTTCATTGTATTAAACAGAAACTCAGCAGGTGTGTAGCACTACATTATCACCTCCATGATTTTGTATTTTCTCTAAACAGTGTTCTGTTGTATCAATAACAGAAGCTACAGGGTCCATTCACCCCAAAATTAACATTTGGTCATCATTCACTCACCTTGATGTCATTCTAAAACGTTTATGCCTTTTCTTTCTGTAAAGCACAAAAGGAGACGTTTCACAGAATGTTCAAGGTGCATTATTTTATTTTTGGTTGACTGCAGCTTTAAACAGGTGTCTGTCTTTGGCGAATCATTGAAAATAACAGACAAAAGCTCAGTGCTGAGGATCATGATCATAAACAATTTAGTCATTTGAGGTAAATGTAGGTCATTGATGCAAAACATGAATTGTCATAAGCCTGTGTTGTGGACACTCACTCAAGTTGTGCATCTCTGTGGTAAATAAAGGATTTGTCCAATAGCTATTGCACTTGGGTCAAGGATAATGATGTTATGGTTTATGGTCATCAAAAAAACGGAACAAACTGACCTAAGTGTGCTTTAAACAGAGCACTTTTGTACTGTAGATCTTCTTTAACTTCCTTATTTTAAGAGTCACTTCAGTTCATGTTGACTTCCTTTCTTGTGTCCTATCTTTGCCAATGACATCCATAAATTACTCAATAAAACATTAATATGTTAGTCAAGCCATAAAAGAACAGGACCGCCTATATCCTGTTTTTCTGCTGACAGTTCATTTACTCCAGTGAGGTGTTGAAATCGATGTTTAATGCAGTTTATACTAAAATTAAGAAGCACCAGCTACATTGGGGGCATTCTGGTGCAAACTTGGATAATGGTGTGTGCAAAATGCACAATGAGATAGATCTGCTTGTTAGCAAGATACATTGCTGCAGTGAATTTTGTTTAAAAACACTGTAATGTAACAGGAAAACTTTTTTTATTGTAATAAATAAATATATAAATAAACAGTCATGCCTTTACAAAATTTAAGCATCGAATTCTTCATAAAACCATTTTTTGCAAAAGTAGTTGCACTGAATTTTTTTTCATGACAACATCGGAATGCAAAATTAATATTATTTTATTGGTAAAAATCATGCTTGCATACAGTATATTGCATTGAATTCCTTGTTGAACCATTTTGTGTAAACAGCTGCATTGAAATTTTTGTAAAATGTTCATAAATTGTTTGTAAAAATCAATGTCATATAATTGAATAATTTGTAAAGACATTCTTTAAGTTATTGTACAGAATCATTCATAAAACAATTGTAATTACATTATTTTCTTGTAAAAATCAAGCTTTTTTAATTGTTGCAATGAATCTACATAAAACCATTTTTTTTTGTACTTTTGTAAAAATCATGCTTGCATAAATTATTGCATTGAATCAACTGTAAAATGTTTTTTTGGTGCAAATAGTTTCTTTTTTTTTCATCAAATCAATATTAATCCTTTGTAGGACCATTTAAGTTGTTGTATTAACCATTCATTAAACCATTGTAATGCAAAAAAATATTATTATTATTTAACTTTTTTTAAATCATGCTTGCATTTAATCCTTCATAAAACTATTTTTGTGCAAAGAGTTGCACACACATTCTATACGATCAATAGTATGCAAATTATTGATTATCAAAGCATTTAAATTGTAATTTGTTACACTGAATTGATTCTAAAACCATTATATTTCATAAACTGTGGGTGAATCCTTTCATAAACTCTGTTTTTTTTATCCTTCACAAAACTATTGTTACCAAAACGGTTTATTACATACCATGTGTAATGCTAAATTTAGCTTTTTTCTTTGGTAAAAATGATGCGTGTATAAATTATTGCATTGAATCCATCATCATCATCATCAAAAAACTAAAATTGTGTAAATACTTGAATTAATTTTTTATTTTATGTTGTTGTATTAAATCATTCACAAAACGATTGTTAACGCAAATTTACACAAAATTTAATGTAATAATTGTTTTTTTGGTACAAAATCATGCTTGCATTGCACTGAATTTTTGTAAAAACAGTCTTGCATAAATAATAATTTATATAAAATCTTTGTAAAAAAATTTTTTTTTAATTGTTGTATTGTTTAATCTTAAACATATTATTGCATAGAATTTTTCATAAAACCATTTTGTATAAACCGCTGCACAAAATTTTTATAAAAATGTTCTTAAATTATCACGTATAAACAATTTTTGGTAAAAAAAAAAAAAAAAAAACGTACGTTTGTGTAAATTGTTGTATTGTTCAATCTTATACAAATTGTTCTTCAAATCATTCTTATGTAAATCGTCACGCTGAAATGTCTGTGAAAACCAACACAGCAGATTTGCAGTAATTTACATAAGAATTGTTTTATGAACGATGGTCAAATTGAGATGTTACCGTTTAAGGACAAAAACTTTCAAGTTGAGACACATGAATGGTGTCAAATGACAGTTCAACTGTGTTGTGGTTAGTACTCGCACTGTTCATCACTGTAAACAAGACCACATTTTTCAGTTTTAGTTTTTAAAGTTCGCCAACCTTCATCAGCCATATTGTGGTTAGATTTTACTTTTGAATGATGCAGCATCCTGCTTGACATGTACCTGCATCTCTTCACAGAATTGAGTTTGTGGGTTATTATCAGGCCTTGAAAACACTGATGGTTTTACTGTTACAGCAACTTGTAAGGAAACAGTGGGCGTAACTGTTTTTTACTTACTGCTATCACATAACACTTTCATCTTTCTACAAAGCAGTTCGGAAAGGAAATGAAAATTAGTTTTGGAAGAGGAAATGTTTTCTTTGTTGTCATTGTTTTTTTTTTCTTTCTTGTCTTTTCTTTGGCTGCAAACGTGAAGAATTGTTCTGCGTTCTGCTGAAAAGCCGTCAAAACATTAAGAGGTTATTCAGAGAACGAACGTGTGAAAGCCCACGTTGATAAAAAAAATAGCGAAACTGCTAAAGGACTATCATGTAAACATGTTTGATGACAAGTTTCTGCCTTCCTCTTTTCAACTTCCTCTGCAAGACAGTGGAAAACTACTGAGCAGTTTAGCCGAACAGACAAGCGTTCACATGTTTCAGACACCGTCGCTCTGTGGAGATCCTCTTTTCAAGCAAAAAACGACTGCAGCGGGACTTTTACTTCAGTCAAGTCTGAAGGAACAAGAATTCTATTCGATTTTAACTGTAGAAGTTTAAGCAAAGAATGTAAAAATGCTACAGGTTGCTAAGTATGCTAAGTGACTTTAGCATATATTGTGATAAATTATATTTAATGGGACAACACATGTATGTTTATTTCTTTATTTTCCATGTAAAAATAATGATTTGCCAGTTAATTTGGGATTCAAACCTATATTCTGTTTAAAAAGACCACACAGGTTTAGACAGTAAACATTTGTGTTTGTGTGTATAAATAACTGCATTAGATTTTCTGTAAATTCTTAATTCAAATGTATGTATTTTTATGGATTAAATATTTTGTGTAAAAGCATTATTACATGAACTACTGTGTTGATTAATATTAATCTGTTATTGGTATATAAATAAAGTGTTGCACTGAATTGTCTGTAAAAATGCACATGCTTTTATTATGGTGGTTATTGGTACATTTTCTGGTGCAAAGCCTATTTTATTAGATCAGGTAAGATGTTAAATGAATATATATCAGATATGAAGAATACCGTTTATGGGTCATTCTATAATTTAGGATACATTCATGTCCATTTATGATCATTTTCTCCAGAAATACCTTTTTTTTTTTTTTTATAATTTCACACATAATAATATGCGTCACCCTGTTTTTCAATTTTCCTGAAATTGCTGAAATGTTCCTAAAATTTATTAATTGAATCTTGAGTTGATATAATAATAAATAAAATGTTCTATATTCAATTTATTTCTAATCTAAATATTTGTTAAATGTATTCTAATGTAAATACCTTTGAAAATAGATTGATTTTAAATTCAATCTTCTTTCAAATAAGAAAATTGAATTTCATCTCTCTCTCTCTCTCTCTCTCTCTCTCTCCCTCTCTCTCTATATATATATATATATATAATGTCTTGTTTTGTAGATTATGATTTGTTATTGTTCTAATACTTTAAATGACCGCCATTTTGTTAATTTCCCTTGTTAATTTGTAAATTTTCCCATCTGAGCAAATTGACTTAAAGAGATCCTGACTTGATTTGCAGTGCACTAAAATAATGCAAAAACATTCACACAGCATGTTTGCATTGCAAGCAGATGCACTCGAGGTGATTGACAGCTGCTGCATTATTTTGATCACCTGAGGCACTGGGCTGCGCAGGACTGCTGTTGTGACACAATTGTGAAAGGAAAGAAGAGATCTTGTGATCAAATTAGAGAAGTGAAGCGCAAGCGAGGAGTGGTGGAAAATTACAGAAACTTTAGTCGGAGGCTAGACGCTGTTTTGATACACAGCAAAACTAATGCTTCGTATCGTGTGGGTAGTATCTTAATTCAGTCAAGCTGATGTTAACGTGGGCCAAAACAAGGGCCGTAATCACAACAACCACAGCAGGACTCGCTGCGCATGCAGAGGCAGAACACCAAGTCAACCATCGAGTTGTTTACTGTCAATTTGGGGTTGTATTAGTGTTTTTCCCCTGAAAAGCAGATGTACACAAACAATATTAAAACCACTTGGCATGGCTGTGCATTTCAGCTAAATTGTGATTTATAATGTGAAATCTTTGATTTACAAGTTTTATAGACTATAAAACTGTACTTTAATTCCATCTTCAATCATTTCAGATAATGAGAAATGAATGGTTCTCAACTGGTTTTTCTTTTCTAGATCCAGATTTCTACTTTGCACAACAAGTGGCAATCCAGCATGCCACAGTATGAGAAACTGTTTATTCAGGTTTCTTTTCGTTTTTTCTTAAGGGTTTTCGAACTTAACCATAGGAATGCTCTGGAATGATAGTTAAAGTGAAAAATGCTATACAATTACATTTTATATATATATATATATATATATATATATATATATATATATATATATATATATATATATATATATATATATATATATATATATTATTTTTCTCCAGATTTTCATATTCTAATTTTGGGTAGATAAGTATTAAATAGTTCACCCAATAATTATAATTTACTCATAGTTTACTCAACCTCAGTTCATCCAAGATATTTATTTCTTCATCAGAAAGGATTTAGAGAGATTTAGCACCATTGGTTCCGAATGGGTGCCATCAAAATGAAAAAAAATAATAATGATAAATCATAATAATGCACAAGTAATCCACACCGGTCTATCAGTTAACATCTTGAGAAGCGTAAAGCTGCATATTTTGAAGAAACCAAATACATCATTAAAGCATGTCAACTTTAAACCATTGCTGCTAGCCAAACTATGAGTTTATAATCCATACTAATGTTTCCTCCACTGGAAAAAGTCCACCCCATGTTATTTTCTTACCTCAAAGTCCACCAGCACATTTATTTAGAACTGATTTCGACTGTTTTTGCTTGTAAATGTGGTTCGATCTGTCCATATTTCTCTCCTGATTCAGACATCTTGGATGACCTGAGGGTAAAGATTAAACATTCAGCAAATCAGTCCTTTAAACATAAATATATTGCGGCTTTATATTTGAAAAAAAAGGGGTGACTCACCAGATCATCCTGCTATTTTATAAGCATCAAAAACGGTTTAGCTTACAAATGTGCCTATACTGTACCTCAGATATAAACTGACTCTTTCTGCATGCCACTTTGCCTGTTTAAATGCAGCTGAATCTGAATTTAATGAGATTCTCTGGAGGTTTACAGTTACCAATGGCCCACGTATTCAGACAGCTGATATTAAATTAGAGATGCTCTCGTCTGAGGTTCAGTTAGAGGCTGTTCAGCTCAAAGGGCCTGAGGTGCTGTAATGGTTCCTCTTACCTATCAATGTCACTCACGTCTTTGGCAGGACTCACCCTGCAAAAGTTAAGTGACAAACCAGATGAGCCACTCTTTAGGCATAACTCACAGGAATCATTTGGCATCAAGTGCCATATTTCACTAAACTTTCGCTTGCTCCTTTCATTTTCATACACTAAGATTATTGTATCGAAGCACAGGTACTGACACAGCAGTGCCTTTACGGCCAGCAGAGGCGCATTTGATGAGCGAGCAGCAGTGATGCGCGTTGGTTGGAGGCGCGCTTTTCTGAACACACAGGAAGCGGGCGCTTTAAGAAGACGCGCTGCTGCCGCGCACGGGAGGCAGGCCGGTGTTTTTCCACAACTGATGTCTAATGGTCACCCATGTTGAGAGACAAAGGTCAGAAAAAAAACGCTCATAAACTAAATGTACCGCTGCCGCTGTTATTCAGCACCGAGCCGCCGCACAATACAGAAGGGACACGAGCGTTTCAAAGGAATTAACGGAAATAAACATTAAAGGTAACATTATTTCCCATGTTTGCTCTTTGGATTTAGTAGAAACACGGATGCGGGACCACTGATGTTTTATTCAATTTTTACCTAAATTTACGTTTTCAGAATCTTTTTTTTCTTCTTCTTTTTACATCATTACTTAAAATTCTACAGCTTGCCTTATTTGTCACATATAGTTTCAATAGGAAGTAGGCTACTGTATCAGTTTATTTAGAAGATTCTGTCTCGTGTTATTAAGCTATTTAAACAATGCCTTCAGTAATAGACATATTATAAGAGAATAATATAATGGCTTGTTGCATTTTCTTGTGATGATTCATGATTATTTGACAGGCTTTTAAACTGCTGGTCCAATTCTGTGCTGCTCTGTGCGTTTGTGTTGATGCTGTCACTTGTCATTGGGTTTCTCACACTCCCACTCTAGACAAATATAACTGAGTGCTGACTGCATGGAGTTAAGAATAGACAGTTTGACGTCCCCTCGATGAAAACTTGTATCGTCGAGGGGCTTAACAACGCGAGATAGCGTCAAGCGGGTGGAATAAAGTTAATGAACATTTTACGCACACGAAGATGCGACTGTAGACGCAGCCGGGAACGGTGCGTCAACAACCTGTTGGATGCGTTCTCGAGAAAAACTAACATTTCGCGAAAGCTTGTGACACGGACGCGCATCCTTCAAAGCGATCGGATGCAGGTTTGCTGTCGTTGGTCTTGTACACGTCTTTGGCTTCGGTTCACACTAGGACAAGTCCTTGCGTTTTAAAGCGAGACGAAGCGGAACTGAAAGCAACTTGAGGGGGATTTAAAAAGCGTCTAAGGCGGCGTTTACATAGAAAACGTTTGCTTCTTAGAATATTGTCAGCGTCTTTGCTGTAAGTTCCTCGGTTCTAAAAACGCCGTTTCCAGTTTAAAAACCCAGTTTCGAGACACCTGCGTTCAAGGTGTGAACGGCTTTTAACAAAATTGTTTTTAACTTGACACGCCATGTTATATGTAACGAGATGCTGCGAACAGCTTTTCGTCTGAACCAGCATCCTGAACTGACTGTGCTATAAAGTTGTCTCGCAAACAGGTTCACCTCATGTAGAAGTCTGCTTTGGGTTATGCGGAAGTCAGGCAGCTCACTTGCAGTCCCTGCTCAAACAAACACAATACAGGATACAGAGTTAGGTTTCTATGCACGTTGCCAGCTTGCATACCCAGCACGCTGATAATAACAGCCGCAATGCATTTGGAGCAGATGCCATTTTCTCAGTGAGGACGAACACTGCTAAACAGTTATTCAGTGTGTTGTCTATATCTTAGTGTGTCATAAAAGAGAACTGCAAATATATGAGCCTATCAGCTGCTTTTTAATTGATGTCAATAAAAAGTAAGACTTGTTAACAAAGGCGATACTGTTTCATGACTGCCAACAAACAGCTCTGCCTAGAATTTGGTTTACCAGTTTAGACTTTGAACTTTTGCAACATGTTTTTTTTTATTTTATTTAGTTGTTTCTCTTTAATATACAAATTTCACATCGAGCAGACTGAATAATGCAAACACTTTTTAGTTTCTCAAAAAATAAACCATATATAAAAAAGAGGACAGATAGCAGAACAGCACACTTTCTGAATGCAGTTCACTGACTTCGGTTCCCTTTCAAATATAATTTTTACCACTTTACTTTTTTATTGACATGCAACAGTCCCTGTACCCAAATTTGCCATTTTTTCTTTTTTTCTTTTTTCTCTAGTAAATTATAATGTCTTCAACTTTCCACTTGTTGTTTTGGTCAGACAATAGATATCCCCCTTGAATAAGCATGACATTTGTGGAATCATAAATATTCAAGGGTAGAAGTTCTTGGTGGACGCTGGAGACGTATGACAGAAATCTGATCTGATCTGCTACTGTACACTGACAAGTCAGACCAGTTGACTTGATTTACGGCATAAACATCCAGTAGTTAAATTATGTTTTTTGTGTTTCGATTACAGGGGAAATCAAAAGTCAGTATGACCTCATTGATGGTTATGATAATAAACAATACTGTACTTTAGAAACAGATGAAGTCCTTCTTGGTTTAGTAACAATGTCAATTTGTAGCAGTGTTGTTTCTTCAATGCATGTAGTGCAACAATGAGGAGTCAACAGTGTGTAAACTTTAATTATTAAACAATAGCTTAGGTTGTTCAATTATACTGGTGCTTAACTCTGAATTATTCTCCAAGAGTTGAGACCAATACTTAGATCCTCTCTCATTTATATTTAATAATGGGCATACTGACCCTGAATCCACTGGGTCAGATTTATTCTTTGCAATGAGCCGTAAAAGCGAGTGCTTTGTAATATAGGACTATATTCCTACAGTGGGACCACCTAGTCCATGTCCCACAATGACCACAGCACTGCTGCAGAATGCAAATGCAAACGTCATAATCTCGAATGATAGAGTTTGGTTCACTATAGGCACTGCATGAGAGCACAATGCCTCATGTAATAGATTATTTACAAGTGGATCAAACTCTGCTGTCAAAGCTTGACTTTAATGTTCATGACTTCAGTTTCATGCATCATTGCTACATGGTGAGGTTTACATAAATGGATAAGAGTGTGCTTCTTGTGCTCCGGACTCCGTTTATGTGGTGGAATGAGTACATAAAGGAAGGAATTTAATGTGAGAGCACTCAGGAAATGTACATGGTTCTAAAATAGGGATGGTTACGTAATGAGCCAAGTGCCTAGTGCCGACTCCAGACCTGAAGTCTCCCATGGTAGTTGGGACTATGTAGCAATCCTGTTGCTCAGCTGAGATGACAAAGTTGATGGCCCAACAAATCCCTGGTGGCCACACAGGCTACGTGACCTATAAATGCGGAAGAACAAATCACTTTCTGTTAGGAGCTTCTTGGAGGCGTCTGATTGCGGATTCCGGAGTGAAGCTGCTCCATCTTCCTTTAAAGGTGCGATTGAAGTCTATTGTTTCTACATGGGAATCAAACAGACCTAGTCAGTGTTCCAAAGTAGGCTGCCATGTTTTAGAAATTCCACAGCATTCCAAAGCACTGTGCACAAAAATGGCAAAAAATTCCAGCGGATCCTTTGTTCTGCATTTTTGAACAAATTGCCTGATCCAAAATTCATAGAAATGGTCCTGTGAGCACAAATCGCCATTGTCCCTTTATCATGGCTGTGCTGCCAAATGCAAACGGCCGAGGGAAACAAGTCGTACAATAGGCTTTTGTTACTCGTCACATTTAGCCCTATGCAAATGTGTGTGGCATTGTCTTTGCTTCAATGCTGACCAGAATCTTAGTCAGACTTGTCAGTCAGTCAAATATTGTGCTCTGTCTTCAAACCACTTAACAAACGTATATAATTGTTCCTTGACTACATGTCATAGTGTGTTAAGCTAAGCTACTTGTCTTGAAAAGACAAGCCATTAATGACAGAAGCCTGGAAACCATCAGCTGTTCAAATGAAATACAACAGAGGTGTGGATTGCCATCCACATGCTCTTGTTTGTCATGTCTGCAGCTCGGGTTGCCACAAGTGGACGCCACACATGCAAAGATAAATAGTTTCAGATAGATCTCTGAGGCTTCTGCGGAGTGGAAATTTACCATCCAGCCGACCGCCGCTCGGGTTATCCACTGCTCCGAAGCTGCGACCAATCTACTGATTGCTTTTAATTGTCTTAGTCTGTGGGCGGGCCGTGGTGTCACCTCGGCTTACACTGAGCCCTGGAGAGATTGGGGGAGTGTGGTCAGAGGTATGGTGTCTGCTGAGAGAACAACACAGACCGATTGGATTCAGCCATGAAGGAAATGTAAGTGACAGGCAGCACGTCAATTTGAGGGAATGTTTGTGTTTGTGGATAATGGGAAAGGGGTCGAATTAGAGGAGTAAGGTTAAAGATTACACTTAAATGGAGTTTGTCATGTTGGATATTAAAAACTTAGATCAGAATTGTCTTTTAAAACTGAATTTATTTTATTGACGATTAAATTATTGCCAACTCGTGGGCAAACATGGCATTGCAACAAGGCACCAACCAGTTGCATTTCTTAACCCACTTGTTTGCTTGCTTTGACTCTTGGCCAGTAAAGTTTGTCACCACAGTGCTTAGAGTGGAAATGGAAAGTGTCTGGAGGATTTCGCTGTAGTTATGTAACAGAGCGTGTTTGAGTTGTAGCGAGCTCCTAAGCCTTTGAAATATACAGATTTAACCTACCTAAAGAGGATGAACATAATTTTCTGAAAGTTCTAGACCGTGTTTTACAGTCTTGTGTTGCCAAGTGTTTGTTCATGTGCTAAATTCGAAAACATGACAGAGAATCACCAGTTAAATGGGAACTACTGTAAAAAATAACATCCAAATTCTTTCACTGTTAAAGACAGAGAAACCTCCGGAAGACCAATTTAAAAGAACTAACTTGAGTCCTGGCATGCTGCCACATTAGTTAGTATGTTTATTAGGTCGTATGTTTAGTAAAGAAACGGAAAAGAGAATGTATGTGTATTTATTGATTGTCAAACACACCGTAGATTTTCCCCCTCTTCTTCCGTCTCCTTGAGAGTAAGGAAAAAAGCAGGCTTGTGTTGAAGAAACCAGCCTCACAGTGGGGCTATAGTTTGTTCAAGCGTTGCCAGGCTGTAAGGAAGTCTGGAACGGGTAGGTATATTGGAGCTGACTTTGGTATCTTACTCTCTGGGATTCATCTTAGGGGCTCCATTGCAAGTTTGGCTTCTGCTTTGAAACAGAAGACGCCAAGCCTGACATAATTACTCCATCCTTGAATAGAATCCTGACAGCGTAAACACTGTGTTACTTAAAGGGACATGGGCAAGATAAACACATACCAGTTCTGCAGTTTTATTTTGATTAAATCGGATTTAATTTATGTGTGTGATGGTGTTCAGGTTTCCTTGTGCGCCATAAGGTGACGTATTTCTGAGTGAAATGGGTATTTTGGTATTTGGGTATTTGCTGCAAATCCAATTTCCCCTTGTGGGACAATAAAGGTACTTTGACTTTGACTTTGTCCATCAGGAAGTAAATGGACTGTGAAAATGACAAAAATATTTTCTTATATTTTCTCTTGAATTGATTTCCAATAATATTAAGTAGTTAATAGTGTAAGTATACATTTACTTTGACAAACTATAGAATGTGTTAATGGGTTTATAGTGTACAAATCATTTAAAACAAGACCAGGAAAATGTTTTAGGAAAGTAAAAATGTCAACATCATTTCATGTTTACTACAGACACACTTCACAAGCAACATAGAAAGCAACGAAGCTTATCAGTTTAGGTTTTATGTACTTTTGGTCATAGCTAAGTTATTGTACCAAGTTTCTTTCAGTTGTGTCATACATGCCAATTTCCTGTTTTCAAACCACAAAAAAGAAGATACTTTAATCACGCTAACCATCATGTTATATTCTTGTGTAAACATTTCTTATACCTGAAAAAGCTGCTGTTCTAAATTAAATATTTATGTTTGACCTAATTATAAATTATTTGAAAACTAATTAAACTAAAACTAATGAACCTAAGGCTGTTGGGATTCTGTAAAGAGTTCTGACCCCTTGTTTTCTTTTTAGCATGGCTCAGAAGGAGAAACTTCAGTGTCTAAAGGACTTCCACAAAGACATTCTGAAACCCTCCCCTGGAAAGAGCCCGGGCACAAGGCCAGAGGATGAAGCTGAGGGGAATCACCCCCAAAGAGAAAAGTGGGCTAGCAAGCTTGACTTTCTTCTGTCAGTCGCCGGGGGCTTCGTTGGTTTAGGCAATGTCTGGCGGTTCCCATACCTCTGCTACAAAAATGGTGGAGGTGAGTATATTTGTTGATACTTTGGACTTTGAACACCGAGGGACCATCATAAAAACTTAATTAAGTTTTTATTAATAAATTAAGACTTAATTTCATGAATCAACTCCAAAGATCATCAATTCGATAAATTCATTCAAAAATAAAATAAAAATAATTTACTCAACATCATGTTGTTGTTTTTTTAAACCCAAATAATAATCTTATTGTGTAGGATACACATGGAGATGTTTAGAAGCTATTCTTTTTCCATAGAACACAAGAGAATGATGTCAACCATAAAATGTTTCAAAGTCATACGAAAATTAATCTCATGTCATACATTATCATGTGTCTCATGGCCAATTCATTTTCTATAAAAATGCACACACAAATATGATCTGAGAGTGAATCATGACTTATTATGGGTCCTATGGACTTCTTTTTTGGTATTTTTATTTTAAGTTTGACAGATAAATTACTATCCTCTATTTTTACATAGAAGACAATACTATACATTATGAAAAATCTTATCTGTTTCAGAGAATAATGTAAAACATTTGGAACGATGTTTCTCTTTACCCTCAGATCAACATAAAAACATTCACTACCAACACATTAAAGACATTTCATTTACAATATTTTCTGAAAAATCCGAAAGAGAATGAGAGCAAGTGTCAAAACCTTACATTGTAGTGGATGAACTCCTTGAGGAATATGAGTTAAACAGTTAATAGTATATAATAATTAACAGAATATTAAATTTTCTCCTGGCTCCATTTAGGTGCTTTTCTCATCCCATACTTCATCTTCCTGTTTGGTGGAGGACTGCCTGTATTCTTCCTGGAGGTTGCACTTGGTCAGTTCACCTCTGAGGGAGGTATCACCTGTTGGGAGAAACTTTGCCCAATTTTTACAGGTGAGTTTTTTGATCTAGTATTTTGTTTACCAGGGATTAAAATGGCCATTAATGGAGAACAATGTTTTTTGCTGCCAGTTGGTGTAGTTACGGTATCTACCAGCAGGGGCAAATGGGACTATGCCAACCACTTTGACCCCTTGGTAAGGACACAGAGTGGGAGGTGTGTCACAGAGACCACCATCTGTATCTGAAGATAGGCTGTGCAAGACATACAAGTTTCATGTTAAGTGTCTGATAGGAAATATGTTTATTAAAAAAAAGTTGCAGTTAGGATAAACCCCATCGTTTAAAATCCACTAAAAAATTTTTTTTTACAAATTAGGTTAAAACTAGTCAGTCCTAGTTAGACCTTGACAGTGCTTTAAATTTCACACTTTTATTGACTTGCACCAAGAGTGATATGTAATAGATTATTTCTACATGGATAACGATTCAAGATTTTTGATGATAAGTGTTGTGACATGGCTAAAGCTAGATCTAGGGATCAGGAGGTTTCTGGTTTGATCCCAATAAAGAGCAATCACCATTGCACCCTAAAAAGGAATCAAAACCTAATCCTTAAAAAGGATTAAATGACTACTTTGGGAAAAAAAGCAACAGATTTCCACTAAAATTTCTTTCTCTTATATAACAAAGTATATCAAACCTCACAAAAATGTCTTCAGACCACAAGTTCATTACTTATTTAAACAGAGTTTACCAGTGAGCAATCATTACATACAAACTGTTGAATTACCCATATCCCTCTGCCAGTGAATGAGGTGAAAGTTTTGGTCTGTTTTGCTTTCCAGTCAACTTGGCCAACATTGATTTACACAGTTCAAACTCGAAACCAATGTCTTGGATCACTTACCTCCAACTCTCGACAAGTTTATTCCATGTTTATACAGAAAGCACAAGAAGGTTGCATAGAAGTTTGTCATTTATTTATCCATTCTCATGCTCCACTGGAGCACAACTCCTTTCATTGTGTCCATTAAAGTTCTAATAACAAATCGCAAACACTTTGAACAACTACAATGTGCTAAGTCAGTCTAGAGTGCCATTGGCTTAATGGCATCATTCCTCTCTTTGTACAGGTATCGGCTATGCGTCCATCGTGATTGTGTCTCTGCTGAACATCTACTACATTGTGATTCTGGCCTGGGGCTTGTACTACCTGTTCCAGTGCTTTCAGCCAGAGCTTCCCTGGGCAAGCTGCAACAACAAATGGAACACAGCAAATTGTGTGGAGGATACCCTTCGCAAGAACAAGACACTCTGGGGCGCTGCAAACGCCACTAACTTCACTTCCCCTGTCACTGAGTTCTGGGAGTAAGTACTCGTTACTTGAGTACAATTTTGTTGTGTACTTTCAAAGCCATCTAAATCAAGCTATGAGCATTTAGTTGAGAAGAAGTGGGACTATAAAGCAAAGACATTGCCTTCTATATCTGTACAGTTGTCCTCAATCATTCCAAAAGATTGTGGAGCTTGTAGAGAACTCTTCTGCCATAGCAGATTAAACCACTTCTCTGATTATTTGAATGGTAGCTCCTTAAACACCCTAAAGCGCTTTAGAGTGTCTCATCAGCAAACATTCTTTCCACCACAGGCGAAATGTCCTCAGCATCTCAGATGGTATCGAGCATGTGGGTCATGTTAAATGGGACCTGGCTCTATGTCTGCTCGCTGTATGGGTCATCTGTTTCTTCTGCATCTGGAAAGGTGTTAAGTCCACTGGGAAGGTGAGCTTGGTTGCATTGCACAAATCCTTTCAACTTTATTCAGTTAAATTAAGAGCTTCGAATAATAGTTTTTACAATGTCGTTGGATTTATAAGTAGCTAGGAAGATTCGAATGTTACTTTAGTCAGTGTTGTCAACATAAACATACTAGCAGTTCCCTGGTTATTGGCAGTAATATTAAATATAGCACACCTCCTTCCTAATAGAGACAGGAAAGTCAATCAGCAGGCACCACCTCTTGACTTGGGCATAAGTTTCCCTTGAGCATGCATTTGTGAATCTTATCATGGTTCCAGACACTGTCAGAATAGATTGCTGTATAGCAATTCTAGCAATAGCTACTACAATTTGGTGTTTGGATTTTAGTATGTTAGGAAAACATTAAAAGGCTCCTTTTGGTTTTCACTTGAAGCCATTAATGTGACGGAGCTCCATTAAAGGAGGCAAATGAAAGATAACTTTCCGTTATCTGTTTTTTTTTTTTTTTTTTGTGACAGTCTGCATATTTAACATGCAATTTTAAATTTACAATGCAATTTTAAAATGTACTTTTGTAGTTTTCACCAGCATTGTGGTCAAAATAACATTGCTAGCCAAGCCAAACATTACATGATGGGAGGAAAACAGCTGACCAGAAAGTAGATCTGCTAAAGCCAATATAAAACTGTCAGTGAAGTTAATCTGTAAATTGCATATTAGCCTTGGAATCATTTTTGACAGAATGTCATCTTAGAATGCTGGAAAGTATGACAAGTCTTTTAAAGACACAGTGAAAAAGCTCTGCTTTAGTTTTCTAAATTGTCCAATAACTTGCTAAGTTTGTGGGTTTTCATACAACCATAGCATTAAGTTTAACCTCAGTGTTCTTGGCTTTTCTGCTTAGGTTGTGTACGTCACAGCAACATTCCCATTTGTCATGTTAATTGTCCTGCTTGTACGGGGTGTCACTCTTCCTGGCGCAGCGGAGGGCATCAAATTTTATCTGTACCCAAATTTGACTCGCCTTGGAGACCCAGAGGTAAGATCTCATAGCTATTTTCATCAAAAGGCTTTATAATTTAACCTACACACCAAAACATGATTCCACATCACTTTGGTGACTATGACTATCAACTTTGCTGAAAAGACCGACATAGTTGGTTCCTAGAATGCTATGTTTTGGATGGTGGTCTACATCACGCTTAACTAGCTTAACCAGCAAGACAACCTTGGTCAACTAGCTGCAACAGAAAGACCAACTTTAAGTTGACCTACTTCCAAAACTAGTTTTTACTGCATGACTGTGCTAGTCCACCAGTGCTGTCTAGCTACTAAATCAGCCCGAATATAAATCAGCCATCTAAGATGGCCTTTTCACCAGGAAAAGTGCTGTTTACGCTTGTCGACATAATGTACACCATTGACCCTCTGCAACTTAAACCCAGAATAAACTTTGGATGTACAGTTTACAGAGAGAAACCCAAGATATGCAAAAGAGTCTACATAAAAAAAGCTCATGATGGCTTCAGTCAGAAAGCTACAAATCTAAACATGACGTGAAGTTGTTGCAACAATTTATATTAGTCCTTCATGATGTATCCAGTTCTGGAGGACCTACAAGAGTCTGAACGCATGCAACTATTTGAGTTCGTTTAATTCATGTTGTCAGTCAGCAAATGGTTTGGCGTCTTGTGTCTAGGTGTGGATCGACGCAGGGACACAGATTTTCTTCTCTTACGCCATCTGTCTTGGAGCCATGACGTCACTGGGAAGCTACAACAAGTACAAATACAACTGCTACAGGTGTGTTTCGAAGTCCCGGGGGCGGGAGGGGGGGCTTAGTCCAGTGAACGGGCAAAGTGGGAACGTAGGGTACCTTTGTGTTAATTAACGAACTCCATGACATATGTGTGACATAGGGACTGTTTGCTGCTGGGAGGCCTGAACAGCGCTACCAGTTTTGTGTCTGGCTTCGCAATATTTTCCGTCCTGGGCTTCATGGCACAAGAGCAAGGGGTGGACATAGCCGATGTGGCAGAGTCAGGTACGAGGGTCAAGCAACAGTGATGGTGGGCACTGCTGCTGCAAATAACAACACGAAAAGTTTGGTCAACCCTGTAGAGAAAACAGCGGCAAACATCGACGCCTGTAGATAATTTGGAGCCAATAAAACTAGTTCCAGGACCTAGGACTAAAAAGAAAGCCTTAAATTCGGAACCTTCATCATCGGTCATTAGATAAAAACCAAAAAGAAATGTAGAAGGTCTCTTGGTGGAAAGCAGAATTCGATTGGAATCGACTGTAGAACTGTACGGAGAATGCATTCTTGGAGCCACTGGGAACATCATGTCCTAGTCCACTAATGGCGAAGAATCAACTTTTGTGTGAAACAGCATTGACTGCTGTTCAAGACAGTTTCCACTGGTGACCCTAATCAAGAAGCATCTTGTGCCAAGTTCAGGATAGAGACTATTTACAACATGCTTTTGTCGAGTTTGGGTTTAAGTCCTCGAGAACTCTATGCAGTTTGACTAAGGTCGCCAAGTCAGTTCCTATTGGTTCCTTTTTCTACCTTGGGCACACTACATGGCCAAAAGTATGTTGACACTTGCATCTGTTTGGTGGGTTTGGCTATTTCAGTTATAGACTTTACTTACAAGCCGGAGCCTACAATGAAGTATACAACCATGCAGTCTTAAGACAGAATGGTTTACTGCGATGTGGAAAAAGCTCTGACCTGAACACCATTGAGCACTGTTTGGATGCACTGAAACATCAACTGTGAGCCAGAAGGGTGTTAATGCTCATGATTTTGAAAGTAAATGTTTAGCAACCACATGGGTGAGATGTTCTGGTGTCTACATACTTTTGACCATGTAGTCCATATCAAACGTTTCTCAAAATGGCTCTTCGTCTTTCACGCTGCTTTGAGATCTGTGGTTCAGGATCGTCTTTAGAAAGTCTCATGGTGAAAGAGATCAGTTGATGTAATGACTGCTTTTTAAGCTCAAGTTTTTCTTCTGCACCGTTCATGCTTTGGCCCTTCTCTGTGGAGACTTTGGTCTAAGTATGTCTGGCTCAAGAGAGGTGCACAAAACATACATCTTTATCACTTTGTTTATAAGACACGCAAACCTAAACTTTACTTGAACTTCCGTGCATATCAGCACAATTATGTTTGTATGGAGCCACAGGATCCTTATCAGGGAGTCTTTCAGGATTATTTGGTTGGATAGATTTCTAAACATTTCAAATGGCAAGAAGCTGAAAGGTAAAAGGCTTTTTTTTTTTGCAAAAGAGAAGTAAATTTGGGGGCGTTCAGTCATAGATGCATCAACCTGACTCTGCGGAAAGTGCATTTTATTGTACTTTGACATTATGCTATGTGAGTCGTTGTTTAAATTTGGTCTTTGGTTTAATTATATACTGTATGTGTTGTGCTTGTTTTTGCATCTAACCTCTGTTGAACAGTTTGGATCCTACATTTTATGTTGCAGTAGCAAATGGAGGTGTTTGTATGTTACCTCTGAAGTTGTCCTTTGTAATGTTGAATATGGAATATGAAACGCTTTCTAGATTTCAATGCTAACCTCAAGATGCTAATTTCGCAAGGAGATGGAGTGAAACAGTCACTGGACTGTTCATCAATGAACCACTGGCAGTAATTTTGTCTGGCTTGATCGCTTTGTCATGTAGATATTCGCTCATTTTTTTCTTTCAAGTCTCCCTTTGGTCTGTGCCGACAACGAAACGCACCATACCGGCATAGATCAAGGTGTGCAAATTGCTTGCATTGCTAATTGGGCTTTCTCCACTTCCCCACCCCCTCTGTTCTCTTTCCAATAGGTCCTGGCTTGGCCTTCATTGCCTACCCTAAAGCTGTGTCTATGATGCCACTTCCTACATTTTGGGCAGTTCTTTTCTTCATTATGCTTCTGCTGTTGGGCCTCGACAGTCAGGTAAGGATCATATGAAAAACGGTTATACCGCTTGAGTACCATAAGTTTACAGAGTAGTCATTGGATGCAGCCAGATGTTGATATTCAACCCAGTGTGTGGACCATTCAGAAAACATTTTTGGAATTTAATAGCTAATGGCTAAAGCTATTTTCTTAGCTAACAATTGCAGTGCTGTCTAAGTTAAATACAATTAAAAAGCTCTGTAAATTTGACAACAGATCTGTGTAGCAAAGTAAACCACAGTACACAAGAAAACATGTTAACAAACAGGGAAAAAAAAAATTGGCAGCTAATCGCCCATGCAGCAGTCATGTACGATCATATTTCTCGGTCCCAGTGAAACTAAATACTGCTAAATCAGTGTCCATCCACATTCAGTATACTGGAGTGTGGTGGTTGGACCGGTAAATAAAGTATCTAAAATAATATTAATGCAGCTGTGCTAGATAACATTAAAGGGTCTACTGTATGTACAGTACTACTTACAGTAATAGATTTCATTACAGTATGTTACAGCTTTATAGACCTATCAAGCTGATGCTGAACTGCACTGACCTATTTCCTATTGACTGTCCTCAAAGCCCAAAATCCTGAACAAAAAGCCACAAACTCAGTTTCATGAGCTTTATTCTGTCTTTATTATTTTACATTGTAGAATTTTCACTCAAAATATGAAATCCTTGATAAAACCAGTTTTGGATGACCATGTTACTTTTTCTTTTCCCAGTTTGTCGAAGTGGAAGGGCAGATCACATCCCTAGTGGATCTGTATCCATCCTTCCTAAGGAAGGGTTACCGGCGTGAAATCTTCATAGCTATAGTCTGTTTCGTGAGCTACCTGTTGGGACTTACCATGGTCACAGAGGTAAGCGCAACGGTCGAATAACACTTTTATGAAGGATTTCCCTTCAAATCCATACTAATTCTAGTCTTTAGCACTTTGCAAACAAATTGGACCAGCTGTTTTTTTTCCTTGGCTAAATAAAGAGCATATCAAGTGAAGCTTATTTGAATGGGAGGGCACCATATGTTTTCCTTTTAGGTTTTTAGTGACATTGTCATTTGATAGTGTGTGACCCTCAACCAAACCCACAGTTCCTGTAATCAAGAACGCCACACTCATGCCAAATCTACTGCCCCGGCTCTCTCCCATAAGGAAAAGGCCTTCAGTCCCAGCAGTGTCTTATCGCTCCCGGTTCTATGTCTTTTTATGGAAGTCCTGACCTGCTTTGAGCAGTGAGAATTCCATAGAGGAATCACACTGCTATACTAGGAGATCCGGCCTGGTCCGACAATGAACATCTAAGATTCTCTTGGCCCCTTTCAAATCTCGACCCCTAATCACTAAGCCTCTGGAACAGTAATAAACTGGCAATGCTTGAGCCACACACTGTCCCATTTTTCCGTGACATAATGTCTTATGTCACCCCTGAATGCATTGTGCAACAAATGTTTTTGTTACCAAAAGAAAACTAGTCAAGTGTTTAACCAACCCTTGCTCATAACAGTTCTCTATTGTGTCTGCCTTGCAATTACAGCATGTACCAGACTACTTTCTTTTTTTCAATACTTACTTGTGTCTTTTTTTCAGGGTGGCATGTATGTGTTTCAACTCTTTGACTACTATGCAGCCAGTGGCGTGTGCCTTTTATGGGTTGCATTCTTTGAATGTATTGCTGTAGCCTGGGTTTATGGTAAGTATAAGTACTGTAGTAAACAGACAATTTGACTTCTATTCATAACGGTGTACTGGATTATAAATAGGGTACACATTTGGTGTGCCAGTACTTTAAAACAAAACCTTGTTACTGTTATGCTTTCAACAGTAAAAATGCAAGATGTAGCATTTTGAGTTCATCCCAGTTACTGCATGATTACCACATCATAACAAATTATAATCCTTGTAACGGCGATACCCTTAATTTATTGGTATTATTATTAATATTTATGGTTAAACACCACCTCTCACTGACAAAGCTCCATAATTTGGACCTTTAAGCACTATTTCTTAATCTATTGACAGAAATGCCAACAAGCCAGCAAATGAGTTCTCTTTTCTTGGGATATGAAACGAAACCCTTATTGCAAATTACTTGTTATGAAAGGAATATTTGAGAGATTCTCAGGAGTGGTTCTATGTTTGAACAGAGCGCGTGTCATTTAGAATGATTTAGTTCACAAATCAGGGTTTCAGCTGTATGAATTAACGGTCGCTGTGATTTTGACAAGTAAGACATGTTCCTGGATGAAAATTATTGTCCAAAAATATAAACTTAACTAGGGCTGCACGATATTGAGAAAAAATGACATTGCAATATTTTATTTTTCTGCGATATGAAATCTAATCAAATTTTTTCTTACAAACAAAAATGGGGTGAGCATTTTTTATTATATAAATGATTTAAACATCGACAACATCATGTCAATTGATTAATATGCGCGAGGGAGAGAGAGCAAGATGGCGCTTGTGTTGTTTGAAGATGGTGAGCGTGCGGCCGAGGCTCGCTCTCTCTCTCTCTCGTGCTCTCTCTTTAAACTCACATTTAAAACTGCTGTGCAATTAATCCGCGAATCACATTCGTCAAGGGCCGTACAGTTAATGAATAACGGATCAACTATGACAGCCTACATCACACATCCTGCGATGTGACTATCGTGGATTCGTACATCGCGATATCGATGCTTAAACGACACATCGTGCAGCCCAAGACTTAACAGACAGTTTTTTTTTTGAAAATGTATATCTCAAACTCATTGGTTGATTGGAACAAGGATGTTGATCCAGGAACATGTACTTGAACATGTACACGCTCGCCATGAATTAACCTAGCTCTGAAAGAGTACATAACGTCTTTGTTCCCTACTGTCATGACCTTGATTTCTAAACCTAAATGCGTCAGCATATGCCAAACTTCTCTTGTTAATAGCGCTGCTGCTGAGGTGGCTTAAACCCTGCATGCAGGTAGAGTCAGGTTAAAACGCTAAAATCCTTTACTATGGGAGATTTTCCTGATAACATACTGCACTACTTGCACTACTTGTTACACAAACGTAACCCTACACTTCGTAATTGTTTTTCTCTGTCAACCCCAAACAGGACACCAAATTAATAAACCGTTAATGTAATTCTTATATAATGCAGCAACTTTGTTTCCGTCTTTTTGCACTGTAGTATCATGTCATGATGTCTGTGTATTTCATACTTGATCACATTCTTCCTCCTTCACAGGCGCTGATAATTTCTATGATGCAATTGAAGAGATGATTGGTTACAGACCAAATCCCTGGATGAAGTGGAGTTGGACTGTAGTCACACCTTTTCTGTGTGTGGTAAGTTCATTTTAGGTGAAGAAAGAGTCGCTAAAACAGATGAAATTAGTAGTTTGCTTATTTATAGATGCATTGCAAAAACGTGCTTGTCTACAGTTCTTCTTAGGTCGCTACGCAGTGTGTTTTTCTAAGTTGACACATTGAGGTGCTACGAAAAAGTATTTTACACAGTTCAGTTTGAGATTGTGCTGTTCTACCCTCCCCCATGGCTGCAAATTCAAATGCTGCTTTTCCGCTTTGGATTTGCTGCAAAAATCCGGCTCCCATCTCACTGTAGCAGAGCTCCAGATGGGGTGACCATCTGCCTGGCCAACAGAATGAATGGAAGAAGCTGTGGATGAGTGCAGGATTAGTTTCCATGAGATCATGAATGTCGTTTTTCTGTGAACATCATAGGACTATAGGGGGAAAAAAAATCCCTTCCGTATGTACAGCCATACAGCTTTTAAACACTGAGGAGACTGAGGAGACCTTTAAATTAAATGTCTCTTTTGCAGTGGATTAACCTTTTTGGTTATTTTGGAAACTTGGTTTTACTACTTTAAATGGTGATTCACACAAAGAGAACTCTACATCATAATTCACACACACACAAAAAAAAAAAAAAAAAAAAAAAAAAAAAATATATATATATATATATATATATATATATATATATATAGATATATAGATATTTTAAATAAATAGATAAATTAAATTATTATTATTATTAATATTTTTTAAATACAACTGAAGCCTATTCATTTTTTATTATTATTATTATTATTATTATTATTATTATTATTATTATTATTATTGTTTTTGTTGTTATTAAATGGCAAATAATTATCAAGCACTATTATTATTAAATAGTACACACTGATTTGTTTACAAATAACTACATTAATGATCAACAATTATATTTATTATTTGCGTTTAATAATGATTAAAAAAATAATTTATTATTGATAATGTCGGTAAACAGGAAATAAATAAATCTATTACTTGTTTTTTATATATCATTATTAAACAAATTAGCCAAAACTTTTTTTTTCTTTTTATAAAAAATGAATAGCTAAAGTAAAATTATGCTTTTTATTCAATAATAAATAACACACAATCTGGCTGTTTGAAAATGCAGACATTTAGAAACAAATTTGTGAAAACTGTGACATCATGCACTTTTGTTCAGTCTGTATGCGCGTAGTGTTTCTTTAAAAAGTGACATCGCTTTAAGAGTTTTTCAGTAATCTGTCAGTTTGATGAGTCTGTGAGCTATTACATATGTCATGCACAGTAAAGGGAGATACTACTTTGTATTAGACTTAGATTGAGTGTGCTGTTGTGACCACTGCTTTTTTCTTTTGCTGCAGGGATGCTTTATCTTCTCATTGGTTAAGTACACCCCTTTGAGATACAACAAAGTCTACGAGTACCCGGACTGGTCTATTGGAGTCGGTTGGACCCTGGCCCTCACGTCCATGATCTGCATACCAATGGTGGTTGTGATCAAAATCATTCAATCAGATGGACCCCTCATAGAGGTGAGTCAATCGTCTCAATGACAAAAATGGTTCTTCACCAATGAACAAGCCAATTATGTTCCTTTTACATTTCCCTCCAGAGGATCAAAGCAGTGGCGGCACCTGTGAGAGGAGGAGCCAGTTCTCGCCCCCAGGAGTACCAACCCAAATGCAATGAGCTGGCGCAGCCGCTGGACCCCAACTGGAACGGAGGCTTGATGAAGCCCACCCACACCATAGTAGAAACTATGATGTGAACGCTCTCTGTGAGAGGATATAATGACCTGCTTTTCCATTGCATATATATATATTTATATGTGATATATATATATACTAAAATTATACTCTGTAACTTTTGACATAGTCGTAGGACCAGGTTTACATTGCTACGCATCTGCACTAGGAGTCCTTGTTTTGTTTTGATTTTTCTACAGAGGAAGTTACACTTTTCTGTCTGTATTTTTAATATTTTTATCATAATGCTATTATATTACTATTATTGTCGCTGTTAATAGACCGAGAACAGATCTCAAACAGCAGTATCCTGAACATAGAACCATGCCCGTTCTATTTTAGCAACTTTTATCTTGTACATATCGAAACCAAATTAAGCTGTTTATTTTTTAGAGAATCGAGAATCATGGGAAAACAAACAAACAAACAAAAAAAAACACAAAGGGCTCCGTAAACGCGAGTTGCAAAAAGTGCACATTGGTGTGCAAGGATCTCGTCCTCCCCAAACGTGAAAAGTTCATCTTTTTAGGGATAGAAGTCGTTATGCATTATTGTGTCCCGACAAACTGTGTAGACTGGAGATTGTGCTGTCCGGAAGAATCGAGCCGTTAGCACTGCTTGTTTTCAATGCACTATACCACATAGGACACTACATTCTCCATACTGTTGCACCATTTAAATGGATAGTTTACAGAAAAAAAAAGAAAATTGTCATCATTTACTCACCCTCAAGTCGTTTCAAACCTGCATGACTTTAGTTTTTATGTGGAACAGGTATAAGAATTATTCAACGTTTTTTCGTCAATAACATTTACACTTTTCTGTTTTATAAGAATGAAAATTGACACAAACACTGCATTTTAAATTAAAAATGTAATAAAATGTATGCATTTAACAGATGCTTTTATCCAAAGCGACTTACAGAGCATTCAGGCTATCAATATTTACCCATCATGTGTTCCCGGGGAATCGAACCCCCAACCTTGCGCTTAATAGCGCAATGCTCTACCAATTGAAGCATTTCAAGCATTTGATTTTTAAAACATGTTTCAAAGTTCAAGTTTTTGATAATGCCAATGTAAACTATAAAAATACAAATTTGTAAGAACATTGACATTGTATTACGTGTTCAGTCTGTAAGCGCGTATTGTTTCTTTACGAAGTTACATCGCCAACTACTGGCCTGGCATACATAATACAGCATTTTTAGCTGTTTTCGCAGATATAATCTTCTAATTAGTTCCGCAACAGAAAGGAACAATGTGAGAGTGAGTAATTAACAGAACTTAATTTTTGCACAAACTGTACCTTTAAGTCTGTTTTGTAAACTTTCCGACGTCGTAAGTTGGAAACGGCGCACGAATTTGGAAATATGCAGCACACTAATTCTTAGCTGTCTCTTCCCACTTCTAAAGATGCATTCACAGTGAGCAACTTTTGTAGCAGAGACAATAGGTGTGTCCATTCTATCTGCGCAATTATCAGCAAAGAAACTGCGAATTTAGAGTAAATCCGGGCCATCCACTGTGCTGTTCGTAAGTCGCCCACATTGATTCATAGACACCAAACACATTCTGATTTTGGGATGTCAGAATGTAAAGCTGCCTGGAAAGGTTTTAAAACCACATAGATTCAGGGTAGTTTCGTACATTTTGTATCAAATCTGTTTGTTTGTATTTCCAATCACATTTGCCTTTTGTATTCAAAAAAATATCACTGTATTTGACTGATCTGTTCAGCAATTACCAATAGATATCATACACAACTGTTAATCAACAACAACAACAAAAAAAGCTTGCTGCGAACTGTAATGTGCAATACTTTGTAGAACGATATGCATTGTTTCTTCACCTGTCTTTCAGAAAGTTGGTACTTGGAAGTGTGAAAATACGTATGATTTTTAAGCTGTTGTGATATTTCAGAAACAATGAACAGGGGCCAATTTAAGCTACCATGAATGGTATGCTGAATTAACACCAAAAATTCAATGCAGATCTACTTACTGTGACAATTTATACTTTTTTAATTAGAAAGTCAATCTTGATTCTAAGGATTACGCCAATGTTATGGATTCAATTTATTGGATTTAATATGGTTTTTTTGACATGGCCAAGTTGAAACGGTAGCAAAGGGAGATGCTCCATTGATCTCAACAGCTTCTACTTTGGTATGCTTCATTACAGAAAATTAATTGTAAATGTTAATGTTGAAAGAGGCACAATTTTTAAGCAATACAGAGATTAATGTGCAGTCTCGGTGTGTTTCCCGCTGTTGTGCATCTCGTGTAACCCTTCCAGTTTTGAAGAAGCGCTAAAGGGGGCAGTGTTTATAAATGCAAGAGAGAAACTTTTTAAAGTAATGATTAGAAATGTTTTATTTTTTTATTTTTCGAGGATGTGTGTAAAAAAAAGCATGTATACCGTTAAAAGAATTTACAGTAACCAAAAAAAGAAGAAAAAAGGAAAAATGGAAAAAATAAGTTTTTATCTCTTAATAAACATTTATCTTTTAAAAACCCTTCTGATTGCGGTGAACCTTTGTCATTCAGAATTTGTAAAATGGCTTTACAGTTTATTTAGTGTTTGGTTTTTAGTTAGATCAAACAAGGTAGTGCTGCTTTGTTTGGCTTAAATTCTGAGTATAAACTCCACATGTGTTATTCCTCTGACCTCAGCATCTTTCACCATGGTAAATATGGAATTTTTGGCTGCCTACCATAACCTACAAATAAAAATAAACTCAGTGCATAGGCATACCATAGGTGAATGGAAGGAATGATTGATTGTTACGGGACTGTTTATTCTTAAGAGGAACAAATGATCTCAAGACAACAAAAACAGATTCATCAGGGCTTTTCTGGATGGCATCTTTTCAGTTGTTTCCCTCTAAAGGTCTTATTTTTTTATGTTAAACCGGATTAGCATCCTTTAAAAATGCCAGAACATCAACACCCACAGTCAAACTCATCTGCCGCAGTGATGCTCAAGTTAGGTTTGGTAAAAACGCTGCAGAGAGAATCCAGCTACAATCACATCCCTCAGGATCTGCCTCCAATCAGCAGAAATAAAACATCCATCTGAACAACCTGTGTGCTTGTAGCTCAACACCTACAATTCACTTTCAAAAAAAAAAAAAAAATCGCACAACATACGAAAAAAGCATGCAAAAGCATTCTTGCGTACAATGTTGCAAGAAACAATTTCTGTAACAATGTTTTTTTGAAAGATTTTTATTTTTTAAACCACCTGTTTACATTTACATGATTTGCTCCGAACTTAAGTGGAAATTGAATGCATCGTTTTACGCAAGAGTGTTTTTAGAAATGTAAGAATCAGTGGCTTCTCATAAATGTCCATTTAAAGTGCTCAAACACATTGAATTTGACTCAGAGTGGTGCATTTTACCTCTTTTATTCAGTTGTTTTTAAAAAAGGATATCATTAGCACATTCCCGTATCGATTGGGAATGGGTCTCAACACCAAACCAGTCTAGCCAAACCACGAAAAGACTCGATTATTGGTTCTCTTTCTCCATTTGTGCTTCAAATACGCTGTCGAAACAGCAGGGTTTAGAGTTCATACAAAAATACTGTACATAGAATAGAACTTTCATATTACACATTCAAAAATACACAATAATATCAATGCATACATTAATCAGGAATTCCAAATGCATAGGGATGAACACGTTTGGAGCTTTATAAAGCTTATGTAAAATCCTTTAAAAGCCTTCTCTGGTCTCAATATTGCACATATAAAAGGGACCCCATTGTCTTTCCTACTGGAATAGTACATACAACATGTTAAAATACTTACACTGAACAATACCGTGGTTAAACGTCTCCGCAATAAAACTGTCCCTTCTCTGATACTTCACTCGATGTGCCTACAATGTGGTCTAACACAGTAGACCCCCCAAAAATATTTTACACAAAATAAAGGTGCTCTTTTGTAGTCAGCTTTTGGAGGCAGTGAGTAGAATTACGCAAACGGCAGGAAGGTAGAGGGGAGAAAAAAAAACTGAAACTTAAAGGGGCCTAGGAGCAAGCCCTGGGTAGACTCCTAATGCAATGGGCCAGAACAGAGACTCTGATTGTTCAATAAAGTCTTGAAGAACAATGAGTGCTTTCTACTTAACTGCAAATAGATTTAGCTTGTGCTTCCAACATGGTAGTAAAGACTGCAGGGTGAGGAAATAAATTCACCTAATCCACAAATAATTACTGGGTATAAGTGCTTTGGTGTGGACAAGACCACACTGAAGAAGAAATAACCCCCCAAATCAGACTTTTAAGTGTGGGAAAACTGTTTGAATCACACAAGGGAGGAAGTCCTGTATGAGGGGGAAAACAGGATATAACTGAGCTGATCATTGCTTATGGTTATTAGGTGAACCAAGAAACATTTAAGTCTGCCACCCATACAGATTTACTCACACTCTTAAAAATAAAGGTTCTTTATTAACACTGATGGTTCCATCAGGAAACTGTAACATCCACGGAAATGTTCCATTTCATAAAAGGTTCTTTACAATGGAAAAATGTTCTTTTGACCTAAAAAAAAAGAAAAATGTTTTTCACACTAAGAAAAAAATGGAAGAAAAACAACATAATAGTGACCTTGTCCATTAAGCACATATGATAGCTTTGTACAAAAAATTGGCAATAATTTTGGTAAATAATGACAGAATTTGTATTAACTATTTGTTCCCTTCATAAAAGTTGGATATGAAAAATGATACATTTCTTCACCCAGGATAAAAAAAAATACTTTGTAAGTTCTGTCCAAACTATGTATATTGGAAACGTAACCCAATTAAAGACAATGTTTTTGTTTTTTAGAGTATTTAGAACACAGTGTTCCATTGCCAAAAAAAAATGGAACCAATTGCCAGAATAAAAATGCTTCTTGATCCATAAATCTAGCCCAGAAGCATCTTAACAGTGGTTATTGAGAAACCCAATTAAATACATTGCTTGTCTGTTTTTCGAGTACTTAGAACACAGAGGTCCCTTTGCATATGAAAAAAAAAAATGGAAACAGTTCCCAGAATAAAACCGGTTATTGACTCCCAAACCTTGTCAGGAGGCATCCTTAATAGTGGTTTCCGTTAAACTTCAAAGACACTGTATTCCATACATTAAGCTCACAAACACACACAAAGGGATCAGACACACCATCATCAAGTTAACTTTAACCAGTTGTTCACATCAAATGTTCTTGTGGGGTGAAACGGTTTTCAATAGCAGCAAAATATTCCATGATTCAAACATGCAACATGACAGACGACACTAAACGTCCTCAGTTCCCCCCTCAGCTGTCAAGAGAAATTCAACCACACACAGCCCAATGGAGTCCATGAATCTCACATTTGTGAAACACTAGATAAATGTTTAGTGGGGCCGCACATGTCCAACGAGACGTGACTTTGTAAAACCTGGGTGCCCCACGAGTGTGGAACACGAGTTAACGATGTGACGGCTTTACAAACTCTCCTGATCTGATGTGTCTGAAATAGCCTGTGGCGGAAACATTTGTAATATTTGGCCAGTGGTGGCAAATGGCAGCCTGGCGACAGTCTACCGTGAAAGAACGTGCCCTTGAGGCCTGGACGTTTGTGGTGACTGGACGAATGCTACATTGTCCAGCAGTTTGGTGTTAAAAGATCAATAGAGGTATGTGGAGAGAAAAGGTAGGGCTACCACAATATTTACTATGATAAGCTTTTCAAGAAGTCAATGACAATGACAATTTCAGTTTTTTTTTTTTTTGCACAATATGCATTTATATATATATATATATATATATATATATATATATATATATATAAATGCATATTGTGCAATATAACCTGAAATGACTAATATTTATTTAAAAAAAACAAGAATTTTAAATGAGAAATGACTGACATGTTTAAAACTATGTACGTGCCATTTTTTGTTACATAATATTTTATGCAACATATTTAATCAAATATATTAATTTATATATATATATATATATATATATATATATATATATATATATATATATATATATATATATATATATATATATATATATATATATATATATATCATGTAATTTTATGACTATTGCAATAAAAAGTAATGGCACACTAAAATATAGCCTATTCATGTAAAATGCATACTCCTGAGAAGTAAGAAATGTGTAGTTGACAGAGAGGCTGTGAAGTCTTTGTTGGCAATATCAAACAGCAACTTTAGTTTTAAAGCAGCAGGCAGTCATCATGTGCATTGTTGTCATTTGCACTTGTGGCCTGAATCCTTGTTTGTATGTTTGTGTCTGACACAGAGGCAAATTTAGGTTTATTTGTAGGGAGTCTATAATGTTTATGCGTTTAGGGAACAAAGAATGGCGGTGTTTTGGGAGAAAGTACAATGTGTGCTCGAAGGTATTCCTGCAGTGACTCATCCAGGACTAAAACAAAAATAAAGCTTAATTTGTAGTTTTGTTTTGGAAGTAAAAACACTTGCCATTGAAAATGGAAACATAAGAAATGTTTACGTCTAATGGCGATCTACTTCAAAAGCAGAATTCTTTTCCTTTTTTGTAAACATTTGAACACAGTGTTTTTATCAAAAAAATAAATAAAGTAAACAGAAACACACCAAACAAAAAAGAAAAGAAAATTGTAGGAAAACAAAAATAGACATCTTGGCCACAAATTCAAAATTAAATTAAATGTTTCCTCGTTTAAAGTGAATGCAATCACATTACACTAATTCATACCTTCGTTTGAGGTTTGTAAAATGAGGGAAATGAATCAGCACAACATTGCATTACTTACTTAATCAAGAAAATTAATCAGTAATATGTTTGAAAAAACAAGGCAACAAATCAGCAGAACATAACCATGGTTAACTAAAACAAGGGAACAAATCAATATGACGTGGCCATTATTTATGAAAAAGAGAAAATGAATCGGTACAACATGGCCATGATTTACCAAAACTAGGGAATGAATCAGTACAATGCGAGTACGATTTACCAAAACTAGGGAATGAATCAGTACAATGAGAGTACGATTTACCAAAACTATGGAATGAATCAGTACAATGTGGCCACAATTTACTAAAACATGGAAATGAATCAGTAGAGCATGGCCACAATTTACTTAAACAAGGAAACAAATCATTAAAATGACAATGATTTATAAAAAAAATAACAAAGCAGTATAATGTGGATACAATTCACTGAAACAGGGGAACGAATCAGTGAAATGTGACTGTGATTTCCGAAAATGAAGGAATGAATCAGTACAATGTGACCACGATTTACAAAAACTTGGAGAATAATTAAGTCATGAGAATTAATTCTAATTTTGTGGCCATTATATTAATATTTTCCCCCGTATGATGTGCTAGGCTCCATAGTAAAGAAAAAAAATGGTTCGATGGGCGAAGTCCATTTATGGTTTGCATGTAGGCATTGTAGTAGTCCAATATATCTTTTTTTAGCTTTTTGTTTTGTTCTGCTTTAGAAAAAAAACTGGCTCAGATCCTTTCGAGTTTTGTACTGAAAACTGGCTCAAATCTTTAGTTGTTTCGTTTCCACGACCACTCTTTATAGTCTGGATATTTCAGTTTACTTGAGTTTTGTAATGAAACCAGTGAATGATGGCTTCTTCTGATTGTAACAAATGGTCCGGTGTGGTCATAGTCTGAGTTACCCAGTGGTCACAGGTCCAGCGTGCTGGTCTGGTGCTCACGGGAATGGCCTACGGGGTTGAAGTGTGGATGGCAGTCGTGGGGCTGAGCAACACCCGGCTGTGCTAATGGGTTTCGGCTAATCACCAGCTCAAGCTTGTCTCCGGCCTCTGTGATGAGGGGCACAGCCAAGCAGCAGTCGAAATCTCGCGTCCGCACGTGGTTCACCTGGTGGAAATATATTTAAATATCGGATTCAGTACACTTTTTTTAGATTTATTACATGATTATAAATGGCAACATCTTTATGAAGGGCCTTCTTTGTTTAGAATCATTTAGTATAAGAGTCTAAAAATTACATTTTGAATTCTCTTAACTACTAAGTGAAATAAAAGAAGTACCAAAATGACAAAAACTAAAAATTGGAATAAAAATAAATCTAAGGGGAGCTATATTTAAAAATGCACATAAAATTACTAATACAAAAATTTAAATGAAAACTGAAATTAACAAAAAAATAATAATTGCAAAAGATGAATAAATACTATAAAATTATATAAATAACACTGACGTAAGCATATGCTAATCAGCAGAATTTGGAGATATTTAGGACAACATTTTTCAAATCAAACTTTTTTTCTTAATGCAAAAAAAGTGGAAACAGAAACAAAATGCAAGCAAACAAACATCAAATCACAAAGCAACTGCCAGGATATGTCAGTTTTTCTTGAAAACAAAATCACAAGTATCAAAACTTTATTTATATATATATATATATATATATATATATATATATATATATATATATATATAATAAAACTGCATGAAGTATTTTGAGAGGAATACTCGTTTATAAGTTTGAAACAGCAGGAAAAAAAAGCAGCTACAGTATTAACAAATGATGATTTAATGACAAAATATTTTAAATGAATTTTCTTTTTTCTAAAATACTGACTTTTTTCTTTTCACAGAATTTTCCGTATGATTTTATAGACTTTATTGTTTTAGCAACTTTGGTAAATGTTTGCGTATGCAAAATAATTAACATTCTAACATTAATGTAACTTTGACTTTATCTGCAATAGAATTTGTTCAGACATTTTCAACCCATTATTAAATATGAAAACAAACATACAAAACCAGACACCATAAAGCAAGCACCTACAACTATGGTTGCAACTGTGGTTAACACACCAGAGCTGTTAAGTATAATCTTTGCACAGATTTAATCATTTCCACAGACAGTGAAGTGTGGCAGATTAGCAACAGGGGGATGCTCTTTTTTGACCACAAGTGCTGTGTAGCCACGCAGAAGATCCAGTCGAATCACTGTTTAACTCGACATGTCCTCCCAGAGTCAAACACCTACTGACGCTCTCATACCTCATTCTTGCCCTCTCAGATTGAGTTTATATTTAACCAAGCTGGGCAGATCATATAGCTGGAGAAAGGGAGGGGATGCTGGCAAACCAGTGTGTGGTGATCTGAGAAGAGGCACCTGAAGGATCCTGTCGTAGGGTTTGAGTCCAGCACGGTCCGCTGGACCTTCAGGTCTGATCATGTTCACGTAAACACCCTTTTCCAAGAAACCGTCCGATACGCTAAATCCAAAGTCATCGCTCTCTGGGTCTTTCATCACAGTCACCTGTAATTGTGTAACACAAAATGATTTGAACAATTCAGCTATGAGCTAATTTATTCTAAATATGTTCAGCAGATGATGTTGAAGTCTTAAAGGAACAGTTCACATAAAAATAAGTCCCTAGACTATAAAAAACACTATATCTATCTATCTTAAATTAAATATTTCATTAAATAGTTTAACTTTATTTAAGTTTCTAAAAAAAAATTGTCATGTTGCCCAGTAAAACATTTATGAGACACAAATATGCAGAATATTACATTCTTTACATCTTATGCAACATATTTTAAAGTATATTAACCTTATTTTAAAGATAATTTTACAAACCTGTATGCATTTATCTACATCTACTAAGCAAAACAAAAATCATAAAAACAAGACAAAAAAATTAAGCAAATCAATGAAAAGCAAAAAACAACAGAAACCATTTAAAAAATAAATAAACTAAACTAAAAACAAAAAATCCAAAATATTTCAATCAACTCCTAGGACATGTCGCTTTTCCTCTAAAATAATCAAACCAAGTGAAACAAAAACTAAAGCAACACAAACAAACAAAAAAATCTAATAAAAACAGTAAAATTAATCAAAGCAAAGCAAATAAAAAACGCAAAAGAAAAACAATGAATAAATAAAAATAAATCAATTAAGCAAAACAAAAAAAGCTAAACTCCAAAACAAAATTTTCAAAGCAGTTCCCAGGACATGTCATTAGCCATCTGAAATAATAAAAAAAACAAAAAAAAAAACAAAGGGAAACAAAAGCAAAGCAAAACAAAACAAAAAAAGCAAAACAACAAAACAAAATCTTCAAAGTAACTCCCTGGATATATCAACTTTCCTTGGAAATAAACCAAGGTTATGCTGATACAACAGATCTGTGCATATCATCATTTACCGGTTTCGCATGAACTTCATGAAGTATCTACAGGGAAAAATAACATTCTTAGCATGAAAACAAAATGTCAGGCTAAACCACATAAAAAGCACCTACAGTATTAACCAATGAGGAGTGAAAGATTAATCTCCCTGCCCTTTCCCAGGGACATTTTCAGACAAGATATATACTCCCAGTGGTTTCTAAAACCACCCATGCTGACCAACACTTGATCCACATACTGTTCAACTGTGTGTTCAACTTATGCTGCGTTTTGGCCCACCTTGTGCAGCTCTAACGGTGTGGGCGACAGGATGTCCTGGATCTCTTCTTTGATCCTCCGTGACTCCCAGGTCTTCTCGGACATACGGAGTGTGCTCTTGTTCTTGGTTTCGTTGAGGAGATGCGGGGCTTTTCTCAGAGGGCTGAGGTGAGGTTGGTTGACCGTCTCGCCGTGGGCCTTTCCACCCTCTACACCCAAACTCAGGGCACTGCCGGTCATTATCGACGCCTACGGGTGGAAAACCACCACAAACATTGATTCCTGCCTTCTCACAAGCCGACGTTCCCAAGTGCAATGAACTCCTGTCATGGAGAGGGCCTTTAGGCCATATGTAGTTTTAATAGGGAGCTCCTGATTGGCCTCTATTATTAAGAAATTATCTCATTTAATAAAACTCTATTAACCAGAAGTCGTGAAGCCCATCCTCATTTACATTTAATGAGCTCCAGATCCATTTATGCCCAATGAACTGCAACTGAAATGAGTGTTTACTGTGAGTTCTGGCATCTGTGCCTCTTTGAAACTGTAATTCAGTGGGTTTTACTAACTCAATCCAATACACATAGGATCAGTGTGGATCAACGCTTACGAAATTACTTTCAAAACACAGTTAATGTACAAAAAATTGCAGATTACTTGGAAAGCTGCAGCCCATTACGCCTCATGACATAATTTGAGATTTGTGCTGGTTTGCACTTTCAGTAATACGTGATTTTGGGAACATAACTACAACAGATACTTCTGTAAAGTCCCTCAGAAACCACAAAGCAGCCATTCTCTTAACCTATGTGTTGTGCTGGACATTGTTTACAAAATTAATTGCTCCCAATCAAAAAACAGTATATCATCATCAAACTTTGGATTCAGTCTTTTTGTCAACTTCTCTTCTTTGAATTAGCACAGGCTTCGTTTCTCTTTTTGGATTTGGTTGATCATAGGCCTCATTGATCTGAGCTTATGTGTGTTTCCTGATTTGCTAGTGTTTGTTTTACTCTTAGTTATTACACTTTATACTCCCTTTGGATCCTCCTTATCTCACCTTTGTCCTCGCAGAATTGCAACACATCTGTTTTTAAGTGAAAACGCCTTTTTTGTTGCAAATATATATCAGTTAGCTAAACTTCGGTTAGTTGCTAGGGTAAAATTTAAGTGCTACATTAAACTAAAACATAAAATAAATGGAAAACTATTAAAACCTAAAATCAAACAAAATACTACAAATGACAAAAACTAATACAAGTTTACTAAAATGTAAAATAAAAAAAAATGTAAATGTATTTTAAAAAGTTCACCATCACTGGAAAAAAGAGCTGTAGAAACTACTCTCATTTAGAAGCTGATTGTAAATTTCACAATAACAAAGATATGGCAGGTAACACATTGACTTGAACTGTAAAGTTTTACGTAGGAAGACTAAAATAGTGTTTTACTTGTAAAATGTACTCCAATAATCTTTTAACATAGTGTTCATGTTGTCCCAAGTCTGTATGGCTCGCTTTATTCTGTTCAGCACAAAAGAAGACATTGTGAAGAATGTCCTGGCTGCTCTTTTCCATGAACAAATACCAAAAAGTTCTGCCATTTTATATACAAAATATTTCAAATATAATTAATATGAATATGAATTTATAGATCTAAACGTACAAATACTTTAAAATATTTATATTGGGGGTTTATTTATGTTTATTTGTAATTTCATGTTGAACTTTTTACAGTTTAACAAAAAATTGACATGAAACCTGTAACGACTGCATATCTGAATAGACATGGATGCAAAATATATTTCAATTTCAGTATTTTGCACACATAAAGCTACCATGCGGCTTCATAAAAATAGGTTATTATACAGTTATTATACTGTCATTCACTACTGAAAAGAGACAAAACATATCCTTTTGTCTTCCATGGAAAACAGAAAGTCAGGTATCGATGAAGAAACGTGTCATCTATGGCTGACCTCGCTAGTCAGTGTCATCACACATCTGATAAAAACACTTCCCATGCTTTCGTAATTGTCATCGGTTGGTTGTGTAAGAACGGAGCTCATTGTTTTGAGCAAGCAGGCGTGAAATGAGACATCAGTCAGTATGCAGAGACTTTGTGTGATTTTGTGGTGACAAGAGTGTAGTGATTGGTGATTTGGGATTTCCAACTTAAAAAGGGAATTCACAAGAACCACCTGCAAATGCTGGTGGCGGTGTATATTTGCATTCGATGTCTGCTGTGTTTAAGCACTCGACTCACTACAGGAATTATGTAAATAAGGTAAGGATACAAGCACAGGCCAAAAATTTTAAATACAAAAATTGTTCACGGAAAAATTCCTCATGTTGCGGGCCAGATTTGAGTGCTTTGTTGTGGAAGACGCGGCGGACTAACACAATCTGACTTTATTTACTGGGACTGTACAGCATTGCTCAACTGCTGATTTCCAAAGGTTTTGAGTCATTTCTTGGTTTAGAAGGTCATAGAAAACTATCGTGGAATTTATATTTTGCTATTGGATCAAACAGGAACTCAAAAATGATATTTGCAGTAGTTTCCATTTCCATAACTACAAACGTTTGCCCAACAATGATGACTACTGCTTCTTGAAATGTAAAACAGGTCCATTAACATATTAAAGGTGCAATGCGTAATATTTACAACATTCTAAACATAAATTCAATATAATATACATACAGGTAACTATGATTTCAGAGGTGTATAAACAACTTAATAAACCATAATGTTTCTATTACTTTAGATTGAGCTATTTCTTTCTACATACCCCTTACATGGAAGTCGCCACCATGTTTCTACAGTAGCCCTAAATGGACAAACTGCTCTACAGAGCACGTTTCGTAACTTTGTTTTTCTTGTGGATAAAACACTGACACAATGATAAACAAGTACATTAACATTTGCAATACCATCGATGTATTGAATAATTAAGTAAATATAATTCCTTGATTTACCTTTGTAAAGCAATCTCATTGCTCTCTGCTATCTTTACCAATGACATCTTTACCTGTGTCAGTCACAGCAGCTTCTCTAAAGGGAGGGGTGAGCGGGGGACTGAGCTGTTGGATGCGATTCGCAACCTCACTGCTAGATGCTGCTAAAATGTGCACAACCTCACCACTAGATACCACTAAAATGTACACAACCTCACCACTAGATGCTGCTAAAATGTGCACAACCTCACCACTAGATGCTGCTAAAATGTGCACAACCTCACCACTAGATACCACTAAAATGTACACAACCTCACAACTAGATGCCTCTAAAATTTACACAACCTCACCGCTAGATGCCTCTAAAATTTACACAACCTCACCACTAGATGCTGCTAAAATGTGCACAACCTCACCACTAGATACCACTAAAATGTACACAACCTCACCACTAGATGCTGCTAAAATGTGCACAACCTCACCACTAGATACCACTAAAATGTACACAACCTCACCGCTAGATGCCGCTAAAATTTACACAACCTCACTGCTAGCTGCTGCTAAAATTTACACAACCTCACCGCTAGATGCCGCTAAAATTTACACAACCTCACTGCTAGCTGCTAAATGCGCTAAGATTTACACAACCTCACCGCTAGATGCCGCTGAAATTTACATAACCTGACCACTAGATGCCACTAAAATGTACACACTGCACCTTTAATTCATGATATTTAATCAATTTGTGCTTTTGTTTAATGTGTTAAATGACTCTTACATAACTGATCATCATCACACTGCAATTGCAAACTATCAACTTTTGTCTTCAGAGAAATGCTATCAATCCTCTTATTTGTTAATTTTGTAACCCATGAGATGATTGAAGACGTTCTCGGTTTACCTCGATCTCGCGCAGGAGCTCGGACTGGCCGCAGGTCTCCAGGTCTTCCAGGGCCTGGCACCAGAAACTGTCCTCCTGCTCCATCATGAGGCCGTCGGCATGCGGCTGGCTGCTGTATCTGCGGCAGACGCACACATCACAGTCAATGAGGGTCAAGGCACTTTAGCTGGCTCCCACATCAGAGGAGCATCCTGAGAGAAACTGAAGAGGGACTGCTATGATATTAAGACTTCCCCATCATAAGTAGTGATTTACCGAGTATTAATTAACTTATAATTTTGCAGAGTGTTCATGCTGCTCCTTTACTTAAGTGGTATAGACTTTTGAACAAAAAAAAGTGTATGATATCAACTATAAAATTATAGTTAAATACAGATTTTTAATTAGTTAATTGCTAAAATAAATGATAAATATAATTTCAAATAAATGCATTAAAAACTAAAATATTTAACGATCACCAAAAATGTCTCACCCGGCAGCTTTGTCCCAGTCGTCCTCACTGAATCCTCCGTCACTGAAGGGGTAGTTCTTGCGGCGGGACGGAGGAGGCGTGCTGTTCCTCTGCTTGCTGTTACGCCACTCGTGAGGGTGTAGCGCAATCCCAGCGGCCTGATGGGTGTAGGCACCTTCGGAGGAGCATCAGGTCACACGTTTGACTGAGTCTGTCAGCAGATGAACGAACATCGGCCCGGCGTGAGGAGACTGGACTCACCTTGGCTGCTGTAACCCCCGTCGATCCCCGAGCCGTCCCACGACTCCATGGCCGAATCCACGCTGGGGATGGTGGTGGAATAAATGTCCGACAGTTTATTGGTCTTCTGCGAGTCGGTCATGTCGTCCTCGTTATCGCTGAGCTCATTATCCAGATCGTTCTTATCATCTGCTGCAGAAGGAGGAATCACAGTTATCTGATGATCAAATATGAGTAACATAATATAAATGGTAATAACAACAATACTAAAACAACTACTTACTGTCGGTCAGTTTCTTGATCTTGAGGGTGACGGTTTCTCCTGCCATCTGCAGCAGGTGTATGGCTTCACTGAGCGGCTTCCCCTTCAGACTGACGCTGTTGATGGCCAGAATACGATCGCCAACGTGAATGGCTCCAGTCCTGGGAGAACAGAGCACAACCACACAATCATGAACTCTTTGGTGCTTCTTCAGCTGTGGACAATCATCCAGACTTTCAGAATCCAAACCGGAGACACAACGTGTCCATAACTGAAGAAACATCTGTCTGTTTCTGAATGCACTTAGAAGCATTGTATATTTGGAGCTCGCATTGTCAATACATGTTTGGCCTCAGTAGCTGTGTGTGTGTTTGTGTGTGTGTGTGTGTGTGTGTGGTATAGTCTTTAATGGTCAGTTCATACAGAAGATGACCTTTTATCAGGATCAGCAAATACATGTAATAACCCATTTATGAGAACCTGGGATATCATTTTAGAGTCACAGACGCCGCTTTTCTTTGCAAACCAAGCTGGACACAGTTATGAGTATAAAACTCTAGCAGGGCTGTTAACATCAACTAATGACAAAAAACATTCAGAAAAACATTGTGAGCTGTGTGCTATATAATAATAATAATAATAATAATAATAATAATATACTTGTTTTTTTACGCAAAAATATTTAATATGACTGAGTAAACTATTATCCTTTGAACTATTTATAGTAATATTTATATAACAATATTTATAATAACTATTTATTATAACATAATGATAATAACATAATGCTATAACACAAACATTAATAATAACAAAAAGTAATAATAATAATAATAATAATAATAATAATAATAATAATAATAATAATTTCATCTAAATTTATGTATTCTATTCAACTGAAAATATTTAGTATGACTTAATTACCCTAATAATAATAATAATAATAATAATAAATTATTATTATTATTATTATTATTATTATTAAATTCTACTGTTAATTATGACTAATCAATAATTCCAAATTAACATTTTTTATTTTTTATTAATAATTTAAAATTTAGCTGAAATACCATGATGATGATAATAACATTAATAATAATAATAGTAGTAATAATAATAATAATAATAATAATAATAATAATTTCATCTAAATTTATGTATTCTATTCAACTGAAAATATTTAGTATGACTTAATTACCCTAATAATAATAATAATAATAATAAATTATTATTATTATTAAATTCTACTGTTAATTATGAGTAATCAATAATTCCAAATTAACATTTTTTTATTAATAATTTAAAATTTAGCTGAAATACCATGATGATGATGATGATGATGATGATAATAATAATAATAATAATTATTATTATTATTATTATTATTACCATCACTACTACTGTTAATTATGAGCAGTCAATAATTCCAAACTGACTGGTTTTATTCACATTAAAAAATACATTTAGCTTAAATAACCTGATTATTATTATTATTATTATTATTATTATTATTATTATTATTATTATTATTAATAAATATCACTGTTAATTATGAGTAATCAATAATTCCAAATAGACTGGGTTTTATTCACATAAAAATATTTTATACAGCCGAATTACCCTTATTATTATTATTATTATTATTATTATTATTATTATTATTGCCACTGTTAATTCTGTAATTCATTGATAGAGTCAGAAAGCGAGGGCAGCATGTGTGTATCTAGTTTGAGGGCAGCTGAGGAGGATACATGTGGGTATGGGAAGCCAAACACACTAAATGTGGACAAAACAGAGAAATGTTTCCTGCGAGCATTGATGAATGAGGAAATGTGCTTCGAGCCGTGCTGGTGCTGGTGAGATCAGACTGATTGAGCTCTGTAACTTCTGGTGTGTTTGGTTTAGGGTCCATCAGTGTGTCCCGTGGCTCACCTCTCAGCGAGACCCCTCTTGGTCAGGCCTGAGATGATGATGGGGTCGAAGGGCTCCTCGGTGCCGGAGATGGTGATGCCCAGCGGGCCGCCGTAGCGCTTCAGCTCCACCGTGTAGATGATGGAGCCGGACGACTCCTGCTCGTCTGGACAGAGGACACACTTCTGCTGTCACACGTCACACTACACTCAACTGACACGCATTCACTTCAACATATTCTGAATATCCAATGAATAATTGAACACTGTGAACAGAAGAGCTCAGTGTTTACATCTCTTGATTTGCTCCTGGTGCTGCGAAACAAAACAAAGGTTAAACAAAAGACATCTTCATTTCAAAGCAACGATAAAACGTTTCGATTGATCTGCATCTCTGACCACAGATGGTGTTTTACCCTCATAACAACAAAAAAAAAAAACAGGTATAAAAAAGTTACTACGTAATTCCCATCCTTGTATTATTTTTATAGTTTTTAATGGTTTACTATTGTTCTCAGTGTGGAAAATAGTAAAAATAAAGAGTGAGTAGGTGTGGCCAATGTTTGATTGACAGGATTCTTTCTCTATGGTTGCATTTGGCGTTTGAAGTAGACAAGCGTTAATATACTGACACCTGGCGGTCAGATGTTGAATTACACACCGACATGATTTCTGTATGATTTTCAAATTACATGTTTAAAATCAAAATAGGGAATTTTATTTTGGATTGACTGATTTTATTTTGGAAACACTTGACCCGGTCATATTTCATATTTCATCCTATATTTCTAACAGACAAAACACTAAACTAAATGTATTTATATTTTCTTTTGTATTTTATTGTTGTATTTTATTTCCTTCAGTATAAATGACAAGAAAAAGTAACAAATGACAATTAAAAATAAAAAAAAATATATTTATAAGAGACAAAAACAACAACATACAAATAAAATATGAGCAAATATAACTATAAAATATATTCCTCATTCTATAACACATAGTATTATGCACAAAGAAAGCCTATTTGTGGACCACAAACATTTTTATGCAAATACACAATCGGGATAATAATGTAATATTTACTTTTTAACCATGAACTCATATGGATTTCATTTTTATTTTGCTTTAATCTTTATCATTTGGAACCATTATTTATAAAAATGTTAGTAATGTGAAGCATGTAAAACGTTATGATGATGACTTCTAAAATAAAAAAAAGGATTTATATTTCGAATAGTCTAAATAAATATATATAATATAAATAAATCAAAGTTACTCTAAAACAGTATTTTGCATAAAGAAACCTATTTGTTTAATATAATGTACTGTACGTATGAGGATAATAATGCACTATATTACTTAAAAAGTAAACTCTTATTATGATGAGAATTTAAAAAAAACTGGGAGGAATATAATATCACAATGCAAAATAATGTCCCCTGTGTGATACACGGTCCTATTTCTTTCTTTTTGAATATGAAACAGGACGTTCACAAGATCTTGGCATGTTCTGAAGCTGGACTGCAGGTCACACACACACACACACACACACACACACCTGAGTTGTCCTCGTCCTTGCGGATTTTGAGTTTGAGCAGGTCTTCGCTCTGCTGCAGGATCTGGACGGCGTCCTCCATGGAGCAGTTCTCCAGACGGATGTTATCTATGGCCAGCAGCTTGTCTCCGGGCTCCAGAGTTCCTGTTCTGCAGGAAGAAACCATGAAACGTGCTTCAGTCTCACAAACAAACACTGAGCACATCTGTGGAGCGAGCCAACAACTGAGAGTCTACTTGACTCTCTGCAACGCAAAGCTTTTTCAACAAACAAGAAAAGGGATTTATATTTCAAAAAGACAAAAACAAGTAAAATACATATCAATGCATTCTAGTGTGTGTGTATGTATAATTTTGATTATAAATGTTGATTTTATTTCATAAAAAAGGGAAAAAAAAGGAAAGCACACTACTTCCAAGTTTTACTGAAGTATATATGCGGAGTTTGTCTCCCTCTACAGGATATTACAAACACATATTTAGCATTTTGTTCTTGCATCTAAAATATGTGAAATATTTCAGCATCAGACGTTTCAGTTGATATTTTACATATTCCAATTTTTTTTTGTTTGTGTGTTAGGAAGAAATATTATAAATATAATAAAATATAAACAACAACAACAAAAAAAAAAAACTAATATATAAAGATAAATGTAGTAAAATAATAAATATAAAACTTTATATTTCATATAAATATAATAGATTTATAATATAATAAAAATAAAATGTTATGTTATGATTTTATATATATATATATATATATATATATATATATATATATATATATATATATAAAATCAGGATTTACATTTCTATAAGCAAACACTTTAGCATACAGAAAGTAGAAAAATGAATAAAATAATATGAATTTATATTTTAGAAGGCAAAACAGTAAAATAAAATAAATTGAATATTTGTATTACTAAAGGGCAAAATAATTTCTAAGAGTAAAAATATTTTATATGTAATGCAAAAATGAATAATAATAAATTAAGTAAAAGATTTGAAATATTTGAACATAAAGAAAGCATATTTATAGGCTCATAAACAGTTTCTGCCAGTATTGTTAAGTGTTGGTTCATACCTGTGTGCCATGCTGCCTTTTTTAATGTCAGATATGATGAGAGGCTCTCCTGGTTTCTTACTGGCTGTAGAAAGATGGGAAAACACAACACAAGTGTTTCAGCACATCACACACACACACACACACACACACACACACACTAAAACACACCCCCACAAACACGGTTTCAAGGGGAAAATGTAACTCTTATCTGGATCCAGCTTGAGCGTGAGCCAGACGTTCAGAGGGAATATTTTGCACAGATGGAATAAAACATTTTAAGAACTGGATTCAATAACAAATGTAAAAACTCCCTGCGTCCAGTGGCAGCGTTTCTTCTATAAGTATATATATTTATATATATAGTGCTGTCAATCAATAATAAAAAACTACTAATTAATATAGATTAATCCCACATAACATAACATTTTTAATATGCTTTTATAGTGCAATAATTTCACATACAATCTTCAAATTAATGTACAAACCACATAAAGACAGTATATTTGTAATATTTACTTAATGGCATCTTTTATTATGACTAAATGCCAGTAACACTGATACCAATAAATATAATTTCTCTATAAAAAAAAAAAAAAAAATTAAATAAAAATGAAAATTCCCCCTAAAATGTAACCATTAACTATAGCCATTCAACATTACATTATAATTAAGAGCCATCAATTTAAACATTTATTAGACTTAAAAAAATCAAATCTGATTCCAGCTCTTGTCTTCCACTCAAAGTTTCTCACACATATTACTTTACACCAAGCAGAGCATTTTAGGATGTTTCCGACATCTGAAGGACAAGATAAGAACCGCGCTCAAACACTCGAGCAGTGAATCTGACAGAAACGGTCAAGAGTCTTTCCACCGGTGGATGACTGAGTGACTGTGGTACGAATGCTAAGCCTGTGATTCATACCAGCCCTCATGCAAGTATAATACAAGTTTAATGGCCCATGATGCCTCAGTGTTTATGCCGTAAAGAAGCTTTAGAGCAACGTCAGATGGAAAGAAGCCAGACAGACCCAAGAGCTCCAGTAAACAGGCCCACGGAAAGCCCGCGAGAGCCCTGTAAACACTTGCTCTGAAAAATGAGTCTGTGTTGATCAGGGCTCGTGTAACACTGTGACACGCACCAGATGGGACGCCCCGTATCGGGAGGGTCTGGACACGGACATGCTCCGTCAGGGAAACCCATTCGCAGACGTGTTTAATGACCGGAGAGGATGTCAAAACATTTGTGTGGGTTTATTTTCCGTGCGTTCGGGGATATAAAGTTTTACTACATCTTGGCGAGTTCGAGAAGTGAAACCGAGAATGGTAAAACAGGCCAGGGAGAGAGGGATCTTAAAATCTCCCCCCAAAAAAGAATGGTTTAAATGTTTTTTTAGTTTTTTTTTGTGTGTGTTTGGGGGTTAACAGATCCGGAAAGCATAATGAAAAATTCAGCTGTTTTTCCAATACGTGATATGACTTTAAGAACATCAATGCAAATGTGTAATCCTAAAGTGAACTTGCATAAATTTATCCTTAAATGACACAAGCCATCATTTATTTTAAATTGTAATAATGTTTGATATCATTACTGTTCCTGTGGTATTTTTAATTAAGCAAATGCAGCCTTGGTGAGCATTAGAGACTTTCAAAAACTTAAAAAAAAAACAATTTTCAAACTTTTGATCAGCAGCGCGTATGCAAATTATTATTTGTCTTATCATTATTATTACTATAGCAAAATAGCATCAAAGTGACTTGGTTTAACTTTGAATTGTTTTTTATTTTTGACCATTATTTTTAAGATATATTTGTAAATATTACAATAATACAAGATTATCTTGCATACCTTTAAACTAGATCCACAAACTATTGCTTGGGTATAATTATGATTAATAAATCAGGTTTTGTATCCAAATCGCCAGGAAACATTACATGTGTGATGGTGGCAAGTGCAGATGTTAACATTCAATTTATAAAAAATAAAATAAATGAATAAAAACACATTTGCAAAGTCTAAGTGTTTTGCAGGTTAAAATCATTTGCAGGTTATTGTGAGAAAGATAAATAAAAGTTGTGATGCCTGTAGATAAAAAAAAGTTCGGTAGCACTTTTGTACATACTATGTACTTATTATAGTAATTACAATAACTATGTAATAACTAGGTACTAACCCTGAACCTAACCCTAAACCTAACCCTACCCCATGTAGTTACCTTGTATTACCAGAACTTTCTTAGATAAATACACTGTAACTACATGTTAGTACACGTACTGTAAAATAAAGTGCAACCGAAAGTTCTTACCAAAATATGGTGTAATGTTGACCAAACTAAATGAAGAAGTTCCCCAGACTCTTGACGTCAAAACTAAGCCGCTGCAATTTACCAATGCGAGGTCTTACCGCTGATTGTGATGCCCAGTTCCACTCCTCTCTTCTTCTGCAGCTTCACGTGGAATGTTCCACTGCTAGGCACAACAGATTCTGGCCATACAACAAAAACAACACTATGATCGAGTACAAACACAAGCGCAACGGCTTTAAAATACAGTGACAAAATCATGTCTTAGGAACTCTTGGTGGAAAACAGAGCAATTAGTTTTTTAAGAGCTTGGTGGTGAACGTGAAACCTCACTAACCTGCTACATCAAACTCAATCTCTAGCGTGACCTTATTGGCCAGAGCTGCATCCCGGAGCAGCTGATTGGCCTCTTCCAGCGTTCCGTCTTCTGTAGGAATTCCGTTGATGGATAAGACTCTGTCTCCCACCTGGAGAAGCCCACACCTGCCAATCAAAATAAGACAGAAGGACTCAGAAGCTACTGTTCCCTTACTCCAGCGTCTACATCACTGTCAGTCCAAACGCCCCTTAAATGGAAAGTTCTGCCAAAAATCATTTACTCACCCTCAAACCGTTCCACACCTGTGTGAATTGTTTTTTTTTTTTGGAAGATATTTTGAAGAATGTTGGTAACCAAACAGCTGACATTAGCCATTGACTTCCATAGTATTTATTTCCATAATATGGAAGCCAATAGCTACAGTATCATCAACAGTTTGGTTACCAACATTCATGAATGACCACGTAATTCGAATAATGCTTTTAAATGGCCGGTTTCTGGACAAAAGAATGTGCAAAGTGGACCAGACTTCATGCCAATAGTCAAAAAGTCTGACTAAAAAACTGATTTTAGAGGTTGATTTGTATCAAACACAATGATAAAAATGCACGATTTACAGTAAGTGTATTGTTTTCTCAGGTTTCTATATGCAAGCCCAGTGTCACTGTTGGAAACCATGTGTTTATGAAAGAGAAAAACTGACTTGACATGCCCAAACACCACACATTTTAATAAAAAGAAAATAAAAAAAGAACGAAAGAAACTGAGACAGCTGTTGACATTCAGTAAGAAGAGCTATAGTTAGCAAAATGCTAGCCAAGTGTTAGCAAAACAGTCGTAATAGCACCTTTGTAGCAATTTAGTTTCCTACAATTTCTTCTGACAAATAAAAAAAAAAAAAAAAAAAAACATGAGAAAATTGCTGACAAACAGTAAGAGTTTAGAGCCATAGTTAGGAAAAAAAAATTGTGCCAAACAGCTGATGTAGCACCTTTGTGTCAAAGAATAAAGAAAATGAGACCCAAATGAGACTACTACCAAATGCTAGCAAAAGTTAGCAAAGCATCTGACACGACAACTTAGTTTCAGGTGATTCTTCTACAATTCTCCCAAAAGAAGAGACAAAAACAAGACCAATATTATCATAAAAGTTTAACGCTATAGCTAGCAAAATGTTAGCAAAAATTTGTATCAGCTAGATGATTCTCCTTAATCCTTTGGTCAAATAAAATGAGACTCAAATGAGACTACTGATAAAACAGTAAAGGCTTAGAGCTATAAAATGAATGTGGATAGCATAGAGCAGATAATTTGGTCTCTTAAGAATCTGACCAGAAAAGTGTAAAGTCCGTATTGAGATTTTTGACTTTTGATTGAAATCTTTGGTATTTTGGCAAATGCAATTTGATACATTATTGAGAGCTCTTGTGAAACTCTACAAGAGGTCCAAGATTAGTATTGGTATTAGTATAATAAAATAATAATAATAATTAGGATCCATCTGCTCTCCATTTAGTCTCATAGGTGTCTAGGAAAAAACATACGAGATGTTAAAGCGATTCTTTCTTTCAGACTGACTTTCGTTTTGGAGACATTTCCCTCCCATTAAGAGCACAAAGTGTGACAAAGACACATTTCAACCTCTTAAATTAAAAATGAAAGTCTCTTTCTTAAACATCACTGATAAAAGACGTGATTTTTCTGCTGAGTGTTGACCCAGATTCGCCGTTCGTATCACATCCAGCTTGATCATTTTCAACTGTCAGAGTACGCTGACTCTGTCATAAGGCATAAGTGTAAAAAAAAATTAAAACACTGATATCGTTACAAGATCTGCTTGCATTTTTAATGGAATCTCTGTCCATTGAGGCACCTTATAGTGTTCATATGTGCTTGAGTGTGCATGGATGGCTGGGTTTTGAGTACATGGTTGAGTTAACATTTGGGACGTACCTTTCGGCCGAGCTGTCTGGCTCTATGAAGCGGATAAGAGGGGGTGCAGAGAGGGTCTCTGTTGCAAATATTCCACCTTGGAGCTGAACCCCGAACCCATTTAGAGGGTCTCCTCTCAGAGTGACCTCACTGGACTCGGTGTGGACGATCTGACCACCAGGGCCCACAGAACTTGAGGCTAAAGATACAGCTAAACGGAGAGAAAAATAGATGCGTAAAACTGTTTTTTTTTGTTAATCCATTGAGGGGCTGTTCACAAAGAAGGTGTTTTTTGATTGTTCGTTTTGAACATTGAACATTGAACATTGTGTGCAAGATCCTGTGAAAGACATAAGATGTGAGGGCAATGGTCAAATAAATTCAGTGTGAAAGGCCCCTACTTTTTTTCCAAAACCAATTAAAAGTCCAAGATGGAGGAATGAAATGAGATAAAAGTAGAATTATTCAGTATTAAGCATATAAAAAAAGAATAGATTCAATCTGTGTGTGATATATACTGTAACACAGTGCTTTGTGTTGTTAGCTTAGCAATATGCTAACATTTTTTTTTTTTAATGATAGATAAAAACTAATAAAATCAATTTAATAAAAACTAGATTATTTACTCAGTGTTTGTGTTCACTGTGTTTTAGTGATAGGGCTAAGTGTTGTTAGCTTAGCAACATGCTAATGTCCAACTCTACTAAAAGTTTAACTGATAGACAAAAATAGATATTTATATGTACTATGTGTTGCAGTCTCTGTCATCCAACTCTGTAAATAAAATAAAAAAAATGTAATTGATAAATACAACTAGTTCAATGCAATAAAAAATATTATTTACCCAAAACATGTGCTTATGTATTGTGACAATGCTTAGACTGTGGAGTTGTTATCTAAGCAACATGCTAACATCTAACTACACAGGTGACTAAAATACATCAACCAATAGATAAAAACAGTCTAATTTAAAAAAAAAAATTATTTACCTAATATGTGTTTGTGTTATGTATTGTATAAAATGTCTACAGTACTGTGTTCTTAGCTTAGCAAACATGCTAACACCTAACTCTGAAGATAATAAATTGTTTTAGCTAAAAATTGGGAAAAAAACCTCCACTAATAATACAATGCAATACTAACTATGTATGTTCAACTAAATATAACTTTGTGGTGCCGTTATCAATATGATCTTCCCAACATCACTTTCACAAGTTTTTGCGCCCATCCAAACTTAATTGTTAATTTTAAGCAAACTTGGCTTGCTCTCCTCAGCAGAAGTTCAACCTCCCATTGTGGTACTACACAGAGAGAAAATAACAGAGATAGAGGAGATATAGGGAGGTGGAAGGATGCTGGAAGAACTGTTTCTGGGATGGAGCAATGATTGCCTCTTACTTGTTATGATGACAGTACTAAATGATTATGCTCTTCCCAATTCATTTAGAACTTCATTTAATGAACCATTAAATCCATCACTTATGAGATGTCCTGAAATGCATTAAGATGCTTTTAGAGCATGTCAAAGAGAAAACCCATCCAGTCACCTACAGGAGCTTTTGTGCTCTTTTTTCCGTTGTCGTCTCTTTAGCATAGAGTTCCGTGGGCTCATGGGAGGAGCGGCCCGGGGCAGCGTGTTCGAACCCTGGCTGGTCATGCCTGATGTGGTAGTGGACCCAGGAGAGAAGTTAGTGCAGACTACCGCTAGAGAGAACCAAGGAAAGGAGAGAGAAAGTCAGGCAGTGTAGCTGCATTTAAAAAATTATAAATCAAAGAGATGGTAATGGTCCAAGAGACTGAGCGGCTCACTGCAGGTTAATGATCCATAGTCTATTGGTCCCTTGCTAGTCTTTGCAGATCTATGCACTAAGCATTTGTTATTTAAGAGGACGTTATATTGGATTTGGAGGTAACCCCTGGGAGGTGGATGTCTGGATTAAGAACAATATTCCATATTAACGTAATGCTATTTAACTTGTAAATGAAGATGGATGACTTCAACTAGAGAGGTAGATTATCTGAAGAAAATGGGACTTGCTCAGTAAAAACAGCATTTTGGTGCTGGAAACCCAGGCTAAAAAAAAAAAAGAATGCTTAAAAGCATAAAATAACATTGGGGTCATATTTGTGATATAGAAATTTCAGAGCAAAATATGTCAATATTATTGTCAGTACGGTAGTGATGTATGAAGCACAGGTTATAAAGAAGCCACATTCAAACCATGGACGTGGACATGGACGAAATCTGCAAGAAGATTTTTGCGCTCATGCAAAACTCGCAACGACTGGATATTGTCTTTGAAATTTCACGCAAATTTATGTGAACAACTTTACACAAGCAAAATCTGAGAAGGAAACCTTTTTGCCTTAATGAGAAACTCCCAATTGTGCAGACTAATGACTGGATAATTGGCAACAAAATTTCTGAATGATTTCGCAATACCAACTTGAACACAGACAAAATCTGAAAGGGAAACTTCTATGCCCTCATGTCAAACTATTAATCAAACTCCTATTTCATTAACTTAATATCATCTATGAAATTTTGTGTGAATTTGTATGACTAACTGGAAACACGAGTGAAACTTGCAAAGCAAAAAATATTTTACCCTCACATGAAAATACGCGTAGACTGCTATTTAATGACTGGACATCGTACATGAAATGTTGCATGACCAACTTGAACACAGTCAACATCTGCAAAGGAAACTTTTTCGCCCTCATGCTAAACTCCTAATCATGCAGACTCCTATTTAAATTGCATTCAAATGTATGCGAATTTGCATTATTAATGTGTACACTAACAAAATATGTGATGAAAATGTTCTTCTTTATGCGGAACTCCCAGTTGTGTAGAGTCATATTTAAGGTTCAAAATATTATTTGCAATATTTGTGTGAATTATCATGACCAATTTGAACACAAGCTAAATTTTAAAAACTATTTTTGTTCTCATGCAAATACGCGTAGTCCTATTTTAATGATTAGATATCGTCTTTGACAATTTGCTCGAAATTTTTACAATCAACTTAAAAAAACTAACTAAATCTACATAAGGAACATTTGTTGTGAAATGCCCCGTCATGAAAAAAAAAAAAAATATATATATATATATATATATAATATGTATAACTAGTCAAATCATCTTCATAAAGCATGTGGTAAAAGTGTAAAAATGATGTACTGTAGTTACATTTGCAGTAATCCTGAGAGCTGGACGGGTTACTGGAAGCAGAGGTCCATGTCATTGTCTTACAGTGACCAGGATGTTGAGAATGGCAGTAGTTCACACAGGGGTCCCAACAGTGTGGGTGGTCGCTTTTCTGAATTTTCACTAAACACAGAAAATTGATTACTAAATTGAGTTATTAATTACATGATTCTCAGAATAAATAGCAAAATACAACGTTTATATAAAATACATGCACACAAACACAAACACTCTCTCTCTCTCTCTCGTTCTCTGTGGCTTTCTCTCTGTATTGTTCACATTAATCCTCATTTAAACACTGAAAATCCATCATTCGGAGTCTTGGGGGTCTGTTGAAGTCACATTCGAGTGATAATATTCGTCCCTAATACTGGTCTGTGTAAAATGATTGTGCATGCAAAACAATGAGGAAGCTCATCAGCAAACAGGCTAATGAAGTCCTGCTGCTAGAGGCAGGCCGTATAATTGAGTGCCTCTGTGTGCGTGTATGTGCTTGTTCTCATTTGTTCTGCAGTATCTCCAAGCACTCATAATGCAGTGGGTCTGACAGGAGCAGAAGACTGAATTTAAAAGACAGTAAAATTAATTTAATGAATTAAACAAGCACACTTGAAACAAGTAATTTATTACAGGGCAGTGGTTCGCTAGTGGTTTTGCTTCGGGAAGCAGATTCTGGACATCAAGGGTTGACGCAACGCAAGGTCAAAATTGTTTATCAAGCAACAAATGGGAAATCTATTAATATTACCATGAACTTGGAGATTATGAACAAAACATAGGTTTAATATTATAATTACGACTTTGTCTGATAAATGCAATACAAAACTAATTTTATATCTCATTTCTTGTGACTTTTTTGCACGTAATTGGTTGTTGTTTTTTCTCATAATTGGGATTTTTATTTATTTATTTTCTCGTAATTTGCGACTATTTTGTAACTGTGACTTTATTTGCTGTAATTGCAACTTCGTCTCGTGGCTGACTTCATTTGTAATAATGATATCTTTGCGACTACAGTATCTCTTGTAAGTTTGGCTCCATTTCTCATAATTAAGATTATTTCTCTTAATTGCAACCGTCTTATAACTGTGACAATTTCTTATAACTGGAGCTATTTATGTAATGGTGACTACATTTCTTGTAATTGCCACTTTATTTAATTTACTGAAACTGTGAATTCATTTTTTAATGAATGTTATTGCAACTACAGTATCTTCTAGCTGTGGCTTTGTTCTCATTATTTATTTCTAATGATATTTATTTACAATTTTTTTTTATTAAAAAATAAATTGCATAGAAAGGGTCATATATAAATGTCAAAAATATTATTCACAATAAACAGAACAAGCCGACCCCCCCCCATTCATTGTAATTGCGTTTTTATTACAAAAGTTAGGATTTTATAATTGCGACTAACTTATTTTGTAATGCTTATAATTGCACATAATTTCTCATAATAGCGACTACATCTCATAACTTAATTTCTCATAATTGCAACATGGTTTCTAATAATTCTGAAATTATTTCTCATAATCCCAACCATCTTATAATTACAACATTATTTATGACAACTGCAACATAATTTCTCTTAATTGCGACCTTATTTCTCAATTGTGACTACATCTTATTTAAATATGATTTAAATCTCAAATCTCAACGAACTCTTAATTTCTCGTAATTACAGGCTTTTATATCTAACAATTGTGATTTTAGATCCCATACATAATTGCCATTTCTCAAAACTGCCTGTTATTTTTTATGTAATGTGTGACTATTATTATTTTAATAGATTATTTTAAATTTTATAATCTTTGAAACATTTCTATAAAATACATAAAACTGTATACATAAAACACCAAGTCTCTTTAGATAACAATAAATATATCTGAACTCATTGCTGGAACTAACAAGCTTAGCATATAAGACAGATCCAATTTTTTAACTTGCTGGAAAACCCTCAAGCTTGAAGCTAGTTTGGTCCAAGTTGGTCATTAGCTGGTTGACCAAAAACTTTCCAAAAACTGCCAGCTGGTTTGTTGATGGTCCAAGGTGGTTTACCTGTTTAGACCTTCAACAAACCAGCTGCCATGTTTAAAATTTCAGGACCAACTTGGGATTTTCCAGCAGGGTATTAATAATGTGAAACGCCCTAACTAAGTAATATGACATTCAACAACTTAGCTTTAACGTAGCTTAGCTTTACCCTCCTCCATCTCTGGAAAACCATAAGAAGCTTTAAAACACTCTTAGAGATGTGTGTATTTGTGTGTGTGGTTACACTTTAAGGTTTTAATGAAGTCTGCTCACTACTTCTTTAATCTTTGGTACATTACTAAACAAACCTTTAAACTTTTGCACATATTAGCATTCTATTAGCATTATGTTTGTATTTATTTTTATTTTTTTTGCCACACAAAATGTGACAAGACGTTGAGAAATGGCACTTTCAGACAGATTTTCACAAGCCAGGTTAAATACTACTATCGGTTCGTCTGAGCACCAATGAGGCATCTTCTAATGTTTGAGCGCTAAATCCCTCTTCCTTGTGGCTTATGCTAAGCTCGTCCGCTACGTCTCTAAGAAACACAACTCTGTCTCTTGATGTGGGAATTGAGAACACCAGGAACGATGACGGTAAAGTCTCCCACGCAGGCTGATGTGACGGGAGCTTAATTTGAGTAAGGAGATTACAATAATGCTTTTTTAAGACCACGTCATTTACTGAACCAGCAGGTGACTGACACTAAGGTTATATGCAGTGGTTCAGGCTAATTTGGTAATAAACTGTATGTAGTTTAATTCTGTATCGCAGAATACAGACATACTACACAAATTTATAATCAAACAAACTACCATCTTGCCATGTTCCATCCAAAGTGGGATGTGTAACATGGGTCAGTGACATAAAACTATTAATATATTCAGAAACACATTAAAAATGCATTTCCTACATAGAATGACTTGAAATTAAAACGACAAAGTAATCGTAATACAAATGGTTGTTATTAAAAATAATACTGTATAAATTGTAATAAAATATGACAAATATTTGTATATAAATGTTTGTATACAAATATATGTATTAAAAATGTATGCAATAAAATTTAGCCAAAATGTCGTAAAGGATTGGAAAATTATACATAAGAAATGATGTCAGAGAGTTCTGTGGCATTTCTCATAAAGTCACAATTATGAGAAATAATGCTGCAGTTGTTATAAAGGTAAATTATTTTATCGTCATTTTGAATACTGTTTCTTGTAACTGTGACTTAATTTCTCATAAATTAGACTTTATCTCTCAAATTTGCAGCTAAATCTCATAACTGTTACATTATTGTTGTGATTGCAACTTTATTTCATAATTCTGCCATTATTTTCAGAATAATATTGCAATTATTTCTCATAACTGTCTCTTTTCTTGCAAAAAATAATTTCTTGTAAATGTGATTATATTACATAATTGCGTCACGATTTCTCATAATTTCTATAAAACGGGAAATGATGTCATAGAGTAGTAAATACATCTATTGAAATATTATAAATTGTCTTCTGCATTAAAAAGGCATTTTCCCTTGAAAATTAAAAAACTTGCGCAATTTAAAATGTGTTGTAGTAAAGTTATTTTAAAAAAGTCATTAAATGTAAACTTTTTGTTGTTTTTCAAAACCATATAAAGCCATTGTGAATACAGATATTACATTTCTAAGAGATTGGCACATTTAAAAACTTTTTTCAGGTCATAATGCACACAATAAATGGCAAGCGCAAATCTAAATGTCTACTTCAAACTCGTGTAATGTTATATCAGAGTTGCTTTGGATAAAAATGTCTACGAAATATGCAAATATATTAAAATGTACATGTTCTATTCTTCCTCACTTGAAATCCCCGGATCTCAAAGATGGCAATCCCAAATGGGCTTGTTACCAGACGTATTTTCTTTTCTTTCCCTAACAAGGTCAGCTACAACATTTGCATATATAAAATGTAGTCATATGGCGAAATATCAAGCTTCATTTATTTCCTGGGTGAAGTTTCTATGTATTATCGACACGGCTCTGCGAGTGGGTGTCAATTCTTGATTGAAGTCCTGCCGGGGCTCAAAGTTCACACTCGCAAATATGTTTTTCTATCATTACAGCCTTCCACCTCCCCTCTCGGGTTCTCAGCACGGCAGGGAATGACCTATATAGTGCCATGTGATATTTCGGCCGGACAGCTCAGATGCTGAAAAGCTAAACCACTTTACTTGTCCGTATCCATTAGGGACGTTTGTTCCTGTGCCCAAAAATCTGGGCGTCAGGGCTTTAATGGCATCATAAACTCTGTTTACGATGCATGCGAGCAATGCATGGAATTCACAAGGCTATCTTGTTGGGGTTTAAAGCTTTGGTGGACATGATTTAATTCCACAGGCACAGTCATGGTGGCAGAAGTAGGGCAAAAAATTGGACTAGATAGAAATTGATGGGCATCTAGGGTTCTGGTTGATTGCCGAACCAGAAATAGCAAGAACTTCAAAGTCAACATAAAAACACCCATCTGGAGTTTCAATGTCTTCTACAATTGCAGTTGCCCAGTCACTGAGAGCATCCATTAAGTCGTGCAACTATAAAGAATGGTTTTTATGCTCAATAGCTGGATTTCCATCCAAGCTACTAATTTAACTTAAGTGCAAATTTGGATTATCAGATTAAAGATTTGGAAATTGTGCATATCTCCCATTATTCACAGGAACCTTTTTTTTCACAAATGTGCATAAGCATAAACAAGCATAAAACCTATTTATTAAGGATTTTTTTTTTCTGATGTTATACTTCAAAATGTGCATAAAAACGGGGTGATGAAAACAGTGCTAATGATAATATGCTATTGATTAGATTCTGTGTTCTATCCAAAGTGGGACATGCAATATAAATTACCAAAAATGAAAATTTGCTGAAAATGTACACACCCTCAGGCCATTCAATATGCAGATGAGTTTAATTCTTGGTCAGAACAGATTTGGAGGAATGTAGCATTACATCACACCAATGAATCCTCTGTAGTGACTTAATCGCTGGATGAAGCGTTATTATGGATTATATCTCATATTTTGGCTAGAAATTATAGTCTTGGATGATGTTTTACAAACACACAACATTTAATTTCATTAAAACGCCATTAATTGATGGACTGGAGTGGATTACTGTGATGTTTTAATCAGCTGTTTGGACTCTCATTCCTACAGCACCCATTCACTCATCTACATCATAAATGGCCTAAATTTAGATGTGTACACTCACATGTAACAACTTCAAAGTCAAGTTAAAAACAACCATTTAAAGTTTCGGCATCTTCTATAATTGGACTCGCCCAATCATTGGGTGCATCCATAAAGTCCTGCAATTATAGAAAATGTTTATACGCTCGATGATAATAAGCTATTGATTAGATTCTCGCTGCAAACAGTCCGAGAGCTCATGCAGGCTACTAATTTAGGCTTTTAGTGCAATGCGCACTGCACGGTCGGACATCTGTTCATCTCCTGCATTTGCATATAAACGGGGCTGAAAATAACCAATCTGGGTCTGCGTCCACCGCGTCTCGGTTTGATATCAAGCCGCTGTCTGTTGGTTTTCTAGGGTGAGCGGGTCTCCGTGATTAAATCTGTCCTGCGGTCTAAAGCTCCTGGGGCGGCATCAAGCAGAACGAGAAGCTAATTAAATGAGATGACAGCAGATGAGATGACAGAGCAGTCTCGCCATCCATGTTTTCTCGTCCTCATTTGTGCATCCGAAGAGGATACATGTGAAGTTTATGTCGCTATAATTAGAGAGAGATCATTATGACCTCCTTTGGATTTGCATGGTACTCCACAACCATAATGAACTGATTTGCTCAATGACAACACTGCAAAAAAAGTGATTTTCTTCTTCAGTACTCGTGTCTTGTTTTACAGTACAAGCATTCAAACATTATTAAATCAAGATTAAATAAAGAAAAATGGCACTCATTAAGACTTGTTTTCTGAAAAATGTTTTAAAATTAAGCGAGATTATGCTTCAGACAAGGGCAAATAATTGTCAATAACCACCATCTTGATAAAGAGATGCTCTTGTTTTAAGAATAAACTCACTTGATTATTATTAGAACTGCACTCGTTAATTTTAAGCATTAGTCGACTAACTGCACGTTTATTAATAAACCATTCAAATAATTATAATGAGCCTTTAATTGCCTACATAGCCTATAAATGCTCAAGCACAGGCATAAAACTTGCCACAGCACACTGGCAGAAATAATAATTATGAATGTGTCAGGAAAAACAGTAAGGAGGCTATATTAACAATTTAATAATTTGAAAAAAAAAACTAATGGTATTTACTTATGTATTTGCAGTGAAATAATGCAGGTTTTTTTTTTGATTCATAAAATTTTTTTATTTAAATAAATAAAAAATAAAGTGCATGATGTACCAACATCAACACATTTTCAATAATGAATTGAAATGACTCATCATATGGTTTAACCATCAAGTTAAAAGGGGATTAAATTAATTTAAACCATCAATACATGTGATCTTAATCATTATCTTATAACTATGTGATATTTTCTATTATATTTTTCTATTAAAAAAACAGCAATTCAATGAATTCACAACAGATGAACTGACGCTTAAATTACTGTCATGTAACCAACAACTAAACAGTTTTTTTTTCACACCCTGAAAACAATATAACGATCTTAATCATTATTTTTTAAATGTCATGAATTATTAATTATATTAAAATATACTATATATTATATTAGAAATATGGTTTATTAGGCGGTTGTTCCACATGACATATTTTACAATTGGCCATGATTTTGTTGAAAGTTTCTTAGATGTTCATAGCAGTGATCATTTTGACAGCAAATTTTGAATTAGTTTTAGTAATGGTCTTTTGACTAAACTGCTATTTAGTTTTAATCATATTTTTGTTAACTGAATTGCTTTTAGTTTTAGTCTAGTTTTAGTTGACTAAATCTACAGTAAATTTAGTTGGCTAAAATCGAATGGGTTTAGTTACAGTGTAATGCATTTAGTAAGCATTTGTTTAAATTTTTAAAGCTCATTATATACAGTAGGTTTAATATTAGGGCTGTCACTTTTAGTTCGAAAAACGATTGCACAATCGATCGGACCAACCAAAAAAAGTTGAAATGAAAATAGGGAATCCATTTTAACCAAATATGTACACTATTAATTTAAAAATAATTAAACAATTAAAAAATATAGATGTAACAAAACTCACAAGCAGAAAAAGAAAATAAAGAATTCCGAAAGTGCAGTATGCGTTGCGAAAGCTAGACAGAAAATACCAGCAATTTTACGCGGGGCCGGGGACGTCGAAAGCGACCTCTTATGCTGCGTTCACACCAAACGCAAATAGAGCATCTGGCGTGAATTATTTCAATGTTAAGTCAATGTAAAGATGCATTTACACGCGTCTGGAGGTCTCGCGGCGCAATAGACGTGAATTCGCCTCATTCACGCATCTAGTTACAGGAGATTCAGAGTTATGAAAAGTACCATTGCAAGCTGACAGCGACTCGCTTTTGTGGTGGAAAATTGGCAGTAATACCCCCACCTTGCGCAGCTGTGACATCGGTGCGGTCGGAGCGCGTCTTCTCAACAGCTGGACATATAGTGAATAAAAAACGCTCTGCTCTGGACCCCGAAAATGTTGATCGACTTGTTTTCCTGTCCAATAAATTTGTAATGGCCCTAGCCTTTTTGCGCATTGCATTATGCCTGCCTAGTGCTGCCTAGCCTAAGTGTCGGTTACGTTCAATAAAAAGCACACATGGCCTGTTCTCAAGTCCATTTAAAGTTTCATTTTTTTGAACATTTGTTTGAAATGGATTGAATCATTATTTAAAATAATCTTGGAGATTTTTGAATAAATCTTTTTTTTATTCTGATTTTTGCCCTAAATCATAAATGCAGCCGGGTTGAAGCCTGCAGGGGTGTTTTTCTTTTGTTAATGCAGCCATCCCCTCTGCATATATATTTCTCGACAATGTTGCACTCCTGTTGCTGTTTGTTATTCTGCACGATAAATAAGAAATATTGCTGACTTGTTGTGCGTTTCCAGCGCTCTCTTTACGTTCGTCCGTTATTTGACGTTGAAAAAGGAAACTTCTTTTTTCTTAGACATGGAAAATCAATTTTACAATTGATTCAATGAACACTTATGTCTTAAAAATTGAAAATGATTTTTTCACAAAAGTGGCAGCCCTATTTAATATTAATGCTTATCATGGTAGACACCAATTTAATTGTGGTGAAACACAACACCCATTTAGGTTCCATTTAAAACCGAATGCATGGATGCAATGGTAGCAATAGGGGTGTGAACCTACACCAGTCTCACGGTTCGATTCAGTTACGATAATCGTCATCGATTTGATTCAATTCGATATCACGATGCATCACAATGCATTGACGATGCACTGCATCTTCAATTTTCAATTTTACTACACATTTATACAATTTTGTCAATAAATACAAGCAGCCAGAGATATGAAGAATACAAATTATTTCTAAAAAATTCAATATTTGTCATGCAATTCATATGTGAACATTATCCTTCTATTACATAATAATGATATTCGTAATGTTATTAAATTACACAGTTTAATGGGTGATTGAATTTATCAGAGACAGAAATTCAACAAACACACACACACACACTGTTAGTCTTTTATTTGTGCATGTAAGTTGAAACGATCTGTGGTAGATGCCTCATTCTACAGAGTGTCTTTCACAGGCTTCTGGCTGATTTACAGATGGCGCTGTTTGAGACACTCAAAGCTTTGAATCTTATCCCGACACAGTCAGAGGATATCCTCAGTGCTTCACGATACTTAATTTGCCCATAACTACCCCCCTGCATATTTCATTGTGTGTGACATGATTTACACGCAGCACGTGTCTTCTCCAGGTCATGATCAGGTTTTTCATAAAAGCCGAGATGTGGCCAGATGTCGGCTTTTAAAGTAGTTGGAGCATTTATAATTACTCGCACTAAGGATCCGTCTGCTCTCTTATCGTTCTCGCTGTACCTGATGTCATAACATTGATCATTCTGCCTAGCGGTGCTTCAAGCCGACAAAGCACATATGCGACAAATGATGTTAGAAAAGCATCAGTACCTTATAATTGGTTACAGTCTATTACTGAACCGATACTGAATCGTCCTCGTCTGCATCGCGATGCATCGAAGAAACAATCAATTTCTACACCCCTAGGTGAGCAGTGTTTCAATTCACTTGAGACGTAATCTATTGTGTTTACGCGAATACTTGTAAAAACAGACAATTCAACATCATTCTGTGTGTATTTTTCTGTTCATATGACACGAACGAGTTCTCTTGCATTGTCAAATTTATCCATATGTCTGCTCTTCTCTTCCTTCAACATATTGACATTTTTGAGAGTTTTATGCGCCGTGCAGCAAGTGTATGTTAGCTTATGTCTCGCCAGTTCATATGTACAGATCTAATCCTAACTACACAGCAGATATTCATTGTGAACTCATCTCTTCCCAAATCGTCCCTCCCTGACATTTTCATCTCATTTTATTCAAAAACTTCAACAGATTTTCATCATAGTTTTTGTCATTCAGAACGAGTTTTAGTTCGTTATCGTCTCGTTTCTTATTGGTGAAAAAAATTAAGTTGACCAAAATTATAACGACATACAACAATACAATGAAACTAACAATGGTTAACACACTGTTTTTCTTTTATATATAAACTATATATATTTTTATAACATTTAATTAAATAGCATTTAATATGTATAATATATATTTTTTACTCAAATATTATGCCAAATTATGCTTTAGTACACTATGAGACCAAAACAATTTTATGACTCTGTATCAACCTTATATAAAAAAATAAATAAATAATAATTCACAGATAGCTTTCCAGACACAGCTTAGGTCTGTTCCAAGATCAGATTCAACCATCTGACGTCCCAGATTAAGCCTAATCCATGTCTGGAAAAGCGCAGCAGTCTCCACATGTTCCCGTCTCTCACCAGTGTCCTGGGGTTTCCCGGGCAGGCGTGTTTGGTGTGCGGGGAGGATCTCTAGTTTGGTCTGATCAGTAGTGCTGGCCAGCAGCTGCGTGGCCTCCAGGACGGAGCAGTGCTCTGTGCTGGTGCCGTCTATAGACAGGATGTGATCACCCACGTGTAACGCTCCAGACCTGAGACGCAAACAGAGGACTGCTAGAACTGTCAGAAATGTGGGACGCTCTCCCAAATTATCATAAAAATGAATCTGAATGCTTCTCTTAGAAATATATGGGAAAATGATGTTATATGGTGAATGATGTTTCATGAGGTATTTAACATGTAATATAAACAAGAATAAATAAGATTCATATTCACATAATATTCAAATAATAATAATAATAATAATGCATCTTAGATATAACAAATTAAAATTACATTTATTAAAAATGACATATCTCAGAATATTTCTGAAGGATTAAGTTCAACTGTATTCAACAGTTGGTCAGTGTAAATGTGACTGTGTGCAGTTAATGACTATGAAGTTTACAAAGAAGAATCTCTCGTAAAACTGTTACGCAAGAATCGAAAGACGGAATTTGTAAAACAATGAACATACTTCATATGGTTTAAAAAAACATAAAACAAAAAAAAAGCATAATTTCCCAAATAAGGATTTTACAAAAAAAATTTACAATATGTGAAAAGTAAAATAAAGTTGTGTGGGTATAAATGTTTTTTCAAACAGTTTGTGTAATAAGAAAACCTAATTCTTAAAAAAATGGTTTTGTGCACAATAAAAAAAAAAAAGTAACTAAGAATAATTTGTGCAAGAATGCTTTTACAAACAATTAACATTTGATTTAAAATAATTTACAATAGTAGCTCTGCAAACAATTTATATAAGTTTTGGTTAAAGTTTTACAAACAATTTGTGTGAAAAGAAATACATTTATTAATGTAAGAATAGTTTAAATCACAAACACAAACACACACACGTTTTTTTTTTTTTTTTTGTGAAAATGGTTTACCATTTATATAAGTTTTGATTTACAAAAAAATTAAGAAACTAAATTAAGTAAAATATTTGTGTACACTATAAAAATGTTAACATGCATTTCCATTACTGTAGATGATGAAGTCCTTTTACAAAACGGCATCAGTGACAAAACGTTGGAATCCTATGAAACTGCTCGATGATTTTTGTTGTTTTTCATGGTTGCTTTGAGGACAGAGGCTCATTGAGTGTGTACCTGTCCACTACACTGGCGGGCTTGATCTTGTCGATGACGATGGCCTGTTTGTTTCTGTGCATGGCCGTGGTCAGAGTGATTCCCAGACTGGCTCCAGGAGCCTTGGCAATCTCCACCAGCAAAGGACCTGAAGCGTTTGTCACCGAATCTGAGGGCAGGTGATAAGGACAGACAAGCATAGCATTGTTACACTGTGTTTCTAAATGGATCCTTTCTGCAGCTTTCATTCAATAAAGCATCTTTTTGGCAGTTTTGAGCATCAAAAGTTGATTTCAAACATCTATTTTTTTAAGATATGAGCTTGTTAACTCTAGAAAGAGAACAACAGTGGGTGTTGTGCTTATCGTGGCTAGTATGAATTAGCTTAACAGCATTGGTAAATGCGTGAGAGTTGTTTCTCCGCTCTTGAAGGTCAACAACCTGCTGTTCATCCAGATGAAAGAGTGAAGATGGTTAAACAGAGCAGATATCTCTGGAGAGAAGCACTGTGTTTCTGGAGAATTTCTACAAATGGAAAAGCACTCTATAAATGCTTAAGTCATTTGATTTACCCCTTATTATACATTCAGCTCCATTTTGACACTGAAAAGATACATAAACATATTTACAGAAAAATATTTTTCAATAACGAAACCAAAACTTTGTAAATGCTTTGTATAAGACCCATAAAATAGAGTTAATTATTTTATTTTATTATTTATTTTCAGACTTTTTAAAATATTTTCCTTGGAAAATACGCATGTATGTATGGAATACCATTAGTGTCAAAAATACTTTTTGTAAAATTAGCTATGGAGTTACTTAATGTCAAAAATCGTTATAAAATATATTTAACCTTGCTGATAAACATGAATATAAAGGCTTATTTATGAACTATTACAACATGAAAACAACATCACCTTTTTTATTTAGTTAAATGTATTTTGTCTGAAAACTTTTCAGAGTAAAATGTATGGGCTTTAAAAAATACTTAATCTTTGGTTTATGATTTATGGACTGTTTTCATTCAATTATGAGTTAAAAATTCAAAGGAATTTAATTTGATTATTTCCAATATAATGAATTTGGGTAATTCTCAGAGCATATTTATAAAATACATACAATGATATATTAAAATAGAATTTCTCATCAACACTGAAAACACAAGTATTTAGCATATTTTGCTTTTGTGTGTGTGTGGTATCATGTGTAGTTAAATAATTTCTCATTTTGTATTTAATAAAAAAGTATTAATGAAGTAATAGGACGGTAATACCGTTAATATTTTTTATAAGATGTAACAGTAAAAACAGATTTTTTTTTCACTTTCACTCATTAATTTTAAGTCTTTAAGGATTAACATTAAGGACTGTTTTATAAAATAAAGATTCTTCAGATACCAAAAGACCTAGAAAGTTAAAAGGGGAATACAGATTTAAGAGGCATTATGAGGATTACTTCATCATTTATTTTTAAAGTGCAACATACAAAACAAATTGTATTTTAATCCAATGGAGATGTGGGTTTTTCTTTCCGTCAACATATGAAACCGGTGCATCTGAAGTAACTCACCCATGATGGAGACATCGTATTCGATCTGGAACAGGGCCTCCTGGCCAGACTGGGTCAGTACTGTAAGAGCATCGCTCAGAGTGGCACTGTGTAAAACCACACCATCCACACTTAAGATCCGATCACCTGCTTTTAGGGTCCCTTCCCTGCACAAGAACACACAATAGTATGGAGTCAGTAAGATTTATTAAATTAATACTTTTATTCAGAAATGTTTAATTAAATTGGCCATTGACTCCTAAAAAGTTTTTTTTTTAATTCCCACAAAATGATTAAATAGAACGGCAGTTTTCTACTGTGATAATAATAAATGTTTCTTTAATAATTCAAATTCAGCTTTTCCATCACAGGAATAAATTACATTTTAAAATATTAAAATGTCTTTACATTTAAAAAAAAAAATTTAATCGTGTGCTCATCATTTGAGAGTCACACTCATGGTCTTCTTGGTCAAAAGTGACCAGACACCTGAAATGTAACTTTTATTTTCTTCAGTAAAATCAATCTAATATATTTTTGTTCAATAATATTTTTTTTCTTTTGTATTTTGAGAGAATTTAATGGTACCAATTAATATTTATGCAATAATTATGATAACTTTTTCCCACTGAAAATAGTACAATTTCAGATTAAAATAGAGACTAGGCCTTTAAAATCCAATTTATAGAATAGCAGAATAGAATAGCACCTCCTGTTGAGAGCAAAAAAAGTAAAACCTGTAGTTTCATGGTGTAACCACGAGATTCCTGGTTGTGGTTATTATTAGGTTGTGGATTGAAATGTATATTAAGGCATTGTCAAAGACTACTTTTTGATGATTTAAATGTTGATTTGAAGTGTAGTTTTTTTTTTTTTTTGCATTATTAGTACATTCAAACCTGAACACAGAAAGCACTTTGTTACACGAAACATTAACATTTGATAAAAAATCTAACAAAAATAAACATAAATGCTTTATCAGAGCTTAACACTTCTGGGTCTGATCTGATTTTAACCTCTTATTTGAGTCTTCTGACTTATTTTGGCTATATGGTTATAGCCATACCAATTAATTTGAGTATGTATAATTCTGTATCTGTGTGTTTGTGTGTGTCGAATCATGGCCTCAGGATTTTCTTTTGTTTGTTTTTTTTTTGGTGTTCACATACCAAGTGTAATATTTTCAATGGAATTTACACTGCTATTACAGTAACATTTCACAATAAGATCTCGTTTGTTAGCATTAGATAATCCTTTAACAAACATGAACGAACAATGAGCAGTACCCTTTTACACTAAAGTTAAAGCTAGTTCATATTGCACTAAAGTATGTTAAAAGTAAAACTGTTTAACTTAAATGTTTTGCAAATGTTGAAATCATGATAAATATTAAACATTTTAGAAGCATTTTGATAGTTCATGTTAACAAAGCAGGTTTTTTTTTTTTTTTTTTTTTAAATGTAACTTTGTATAGAGTCAATTTGAAAATATTTTGAATTAATGTCTTCAAGCTTTAAAATGTTTTTTTGTGCATTTAGTTCACTATATTAAACAAAAAAACTTCACTTCATCCTTCATAATGGATGAATTTTTGGTATTTTTTTAAGGCAAACATGGTCGATGCCTTAATATATTCTGACTAGGTAGTCAGCTTCTTTAAAATACTCTTGATATTCCACACTAATGATTAATGTTACATGTAAGAGGACCTGTTTGAGAGTGCTATATTTTCTTCATGCAATGTTTGGGGGCCTTCAGGAAAGACAATGTATACAATTTCCACCAATCAATCAAGGCAGCCTTTGTCTCTAACATCAAAGGGGTTTTATTAAAAAAATGTTCTCTCTGCAGACACACGTTTATTTATTTTTTTCTCTTTTGGCAGGTTGTGTGATGCTATTATAAGTAGGGAACAGTGGTTGGTAAGAGAGGCATGGAGAATCCTAAAACTAAGTATAATAGCTAGCAATCTAAGCTGAGAGGGAAATCTCTGACCTACTTTCTGGATTTGGATAAAATGCAAATAGTGTGTTCTTGATGCTCCAAACATGGAAGATGACTGCAACAAGAACTGTGTTCCTTAAATCACATGACCTGCCGAATACCGAATACTACTCAGTTTGTTTGCAGAAACTTAGAGTGTATCATTTTGAGTTATGCATTACCTGTCAGCAGGACCACCAGGTCGGACTTGTGTGACCACCAAAGGACGGGATTTGTGCCAGTCCTCATGGGATCCACCTTTATTATAACACATATATAAAATGCTGTAGTCAGTAATTTAATCAGTAATTTAATCTGCAACCATTTGATTTTAGGAATATTGAATAAAGGAATAAAATCAAATGAGTGCCAACAAACCCAAACTCACCTCGCATAACAAAGCCGAAACTGTTGCCCTCTTTCTGCAAACAGATCTCGATTGTCTTGGAAATAACACCTGAGGTACTGTCTGGCGCTAAGAGGGACAACAGAGACAGGAGAGAGGCAATAGCATCTCTAAATCAGCACCTTTTACTGGGCGAACGGCCAGTTCTGGTGGACAATCAGATAAATAAACCCAGATGCAAACTGACATTCAGCAGAAGGTCAGCCAGAAACACTGAGCTTATAAACCAGACAATTTATCTGCCATGCACAAGATAGACTGGCTAACGATTGCAATATATCACAACGCATGCCAAACTGAGCCAATGAGAGACAATCACCGCAATCCATTATAATCAGAGAGTGTGGATGTCAATTTTATAGAGGTCAATTTTTTGTTGTTGTTGGTCAGTGACAATGTGATATCTAGAAATGTTTGGAAAAGGTTCAACACATTTTGTAAAATCTATTGAAAAACTAAACAAAATATGGTTATTATTTGTTTACAAGGTTTACAATTTTGGATGATTTCATACAAGCTTTGATGATTACCCGACAATAAACTGACAACAATCTCCAACTGACCAAACATCTGCCAATAATTCAGCCAGGGGTGAGTTTCCCAAAAGCACTGTTGCCAGCTATGTTCAAAAGTTTGGTTGTTATCCATATTGTTCCTTGATTTGCTATTTCCCAAAATCACGGTTCCAACAAACATTTGCAAACAGCATCCCAAAGCTGTCTGGTTGGAGCTACAGCTCTTGACCTCTGGTTATTTTCTTGTTAGTATTAGCTAACTATGGTCACAACAGCTCTGGTCCAGTTATTGGAAGCACAGGGCCTTGTTGGTATTGGCTAACAGCGACTGCACATTTGGTCATTAACAACCAACATCGCTTTATAATTCGCTGTTTCCTGAAATCATAGCTCCAAAGAATATTCACAAACAGCATTGCAAAGCTTAGAGGTTGGAACTACTGTACGTCTTGACCTGTGGTTATAAGCATTTCTCGTTAGTATTAGCTAACTATGGTCGCATAATTCAGTCATTACCAAAATAGTTTTACAAACTGCTATTTTTCAATATCATAGATGCAACATAGACATGAACTTTGAAAACTTGTATGGCTAGCTCTTGACCTTTGTTTAGAAGCATAGTTTCTTGTTATTATTAGCCAACTACGGCCGCAAACATAGTTGTCACCTACATAGTTCAACAATTCACTGTTTCCTGAATTCAACATTCGCAAAGTTGTTTGGATTGGACTACAATTCTCAAACTGATGTTAGAAGCCACAAAGACTATGGTTTTGGAAAACAAATATGCCTGGCTAGTTCCATCATTACCAATAGAGTTTGATTAGAATTGTGACCAGTTAGCTAACAATACTTTTAGGAAACACACACCATAGTAGTTAAGCAGCAAATTGCTTATGAGAACGTGAAACACATTGCTGGGCAAAATATCAGTCCTTCGCTGATATCATGGTATTGTATACATTAAAACTTTTGCAAGAGGATCACATGTTGTTAAATTGGTCAAGCTAATGTTTCTATGTCCGCCACTCAGACCAAGAGTAAAGCCCTGTTCACACCAAGAACGATAACTATAAAGATAACGATATTAGCGTCCACACCAGCGAACGATATCATCTGTTTATTCTGAGCGCACGTGTGTCTGTCGCTTTAAATCCTCGAGCTCGTTACAGCAGGATGGATTCTGATTGGATGTCAATGTTTATATCGTTCATCAGCTGGAAAAAAATCGTTCTGAAAATGATTCCAATGATATCGTTTCTCTTGGCCTTTATCGTTATAGTTGTAGTGTGGACTCCCTATTCTTTAATATTGAGAACGATTTTCAGAACTATATCATTATCGTTATCTTCATAGTCAAAATAACCGACTGGCATATCTATAGATGTCTCTGTTGAAATCGGAGAAAGTATTTTAACATCCAAAAATGATACACAGCAGCTTTCAACATATATTCATGCATTCTCCATTACGGTGTATAATTTTATATACTGTACACAAACTGAAGTTGATTTACTGACGCAAAGACATTTTCACTATGATATTCACTCATGAGGTCTGAGATTGGCTCAGACCGGGGTTACATTGAGAAGAACATGCCACAAGACAGGCAAAAGTCAGAATACTCAACTTCCTACCAGGTGAAGGCAGTTCATACTCCACTTCTAGCACGACACGCTCGCCTACGTTTTTTAGCAGACTGATGATCTCGTCGTGGCGCAGCTTGGTCAGGTTGATCCCATTGACTGACTTGATGTAGTCGCCCACATTGAGCTGATCGCTCCTGAGACACATTGAAATGTAACTCAATCATGTAATTACTGAAATTACAGTAATTAAACAGTTTAGCTAATGTCTGGCACACTATTGTCTGTTGAACAATGTAAAAAATGGCTTTTCCCATGTTTAATGTAGAGAAATGAACAAGATAACATACTGTATGAAGGTCCAGAGAAGATGTCCATCAATGGTCAAAAACATAGAAAAGAAATAATATTCTGAATGGAAAGTAAATGCAAAGTGAGAACTCCTTATCTGTTGTTGAACACCCCACAGGGAGTATAAATATGCTCATTTAGATGCTAATTAGACAAATGAATGCTATTCATTCCCTTTTGTCCTCTGGGCGTACATGAGCTAGCGCAATGATGCCTGACAAAAATATGTAATCAGCCCAGATGCGCTCTATAACATCCTCATACCACAAGGAAAGAAGAAACAACTGAAGATAGGGAAACTCTAACATCACAGAAATGAGTTTAATCAAAAGTATGAGGAAAAATAAATGTAACGACAATTTATCAGATTTTTAAGGCTCTCAACTGTACATACGAACATCGCATTCCAGAATTACATATTGCAACTGAATTTGTTGCAGAAGTATCTGATGTAATTCACGCTAAAAATGCAACACTGCTACATGTAGCAACATTAGCAATGATTAGCACCTTTAAATTGTAGGTACAAAGTGCAACCTAATCTATTCTGTTTGGCTTGGTGTTTTTCTGAGATGTCAGGTGACCGCTTTGTCATTCTCTGATTGGCTGATACTGCTAATGAGTTATGAATTTGTGAGATTGCACTGATGACTTCCGCTCCAGTCCTCACCTAGCCGCCAGTCCACCCGGCCGCAGGTTGGAGACGCGTGGTTTGCCGTCCTTGTCTGTTCCGCCCGAGATGGTGAGACCTAAAGTGCTTCCTTCCTTCTTAATCAGCTCAACCAGTGTAACCCCACGCAGTTCTTCAGGCCATAACACAACAGACAAACACACACACACACACACACACACAAGAGACAGATGTCAGCAGCACATTTTTATGACCCTCACCCTCCATCACTCAGATGGTCTCAGATATTATATTGGATATGCAAATGAGCTGCACTTAGTCCCATCTAATTAAAGATGAGACATTTCACAAAATCCTCTAGATTACGAAAGCTGAAGATTGTTTTTAAATGCTACACCACATCTAATCTTCCATTCGTGCTGTGATTTTATGAATTCTTAAACATAAAATCCAAACCAAGAGGCACATGAAAGAAAACATCTATCACACACCAGTAGTGCAGCAGAAATTGTGATGCTACACTTTCTTCTGGAATCCAGCTGGGTCACGAAATCTCTCACAGAGTCTAATCTAATCATGCCAAAGTCTGTGTGGGTTTAGATGTGAACAGCTTGGAACTCAAATGTTTTCCACAAGTAAAAATGTAATGGACCGAACGCAATCGACGACACAATCAGCTGTGTCTTTTCAAACTACTATAATATGTCCCATAAAATCAATTCTGAAAATGCCTTAATCTGCCAATAAAATTTTACTAACATCTTCTATGAAAGAATTATATTATATTATATTATATTATATTATATTATATTATATTATATTATATTATATTATATTATATTAAAACAGAAAATATCATATTTTTTATATAAATGTTCTGGCTAATTTAAATGTAAAAATTTGCTATATATGTATATTTACATAATTTAAAGCAAAGTTGTTGTTTTTTTTAAAGAAAATGTATACCTTTATTCAGCAAGGATACATTAAATTGATCAAACAATCATATTAATTACTTGAATAATGTTTCAAAATATTAATATTTCTAATAAATGCTATTATTTTAAAGTTTCTATTCATTTTTATTTTAATATTTCACAATATTAGTTTTTTTTTTTTTTTTTTTACTATAGTTTTGAGGAATTTAATGCAGCTTTGATGAGCATAAGAGATTGTTTTCTCCAAACTTTTGAATAAGTTATATGCAATGTATTACATATAAATCTAAACATACACACATCAAAACACATGATATGGAGTTAAAAATATACACATAGCATTAGTTTTGTATTAAGAAGATTCATGTATCAAATAACCTGCAGCAGGTTTCTTAAAAAAAAAAAGGAGAAGAAAAAATGAAACTGAAACACAAGTCAAACGTAAAATAACCTTTGAAAATATCTGTACTGCTTTAAGATGTCATTCTGAAACTTTTCCAAAGTCACACTTTGAGTTGACTCGGCTAATCCAATTAGTTTTAAAGAAGAAAGAGGTCTTGGATCAGCAAGCGCTTCCAGCAAGCAGAATGACTCAGACAGACACTTCTCGAGAACCGCAGGAAACATCTGGATAAAGCTGTAACAACACCCCCCAAACCCCCAGCGTTCTCCATCTCAAACAGCCATCCCAACCAATGTGGCAAGAAGAGCTCAAACATCCCCGATGGGGAAAGACAGACACGATCCACCAGATCAAAAGAAGCCGAAGGAGCGGAGCTGGGAGGATCTGTGTGGGCACAAACAGACGACATAGAAAGAGAGTCAGTGTACCTGGGATGCTTTGTCTTCTGGATGTGAGCGAGTTGTCTGGCCCCGTCGAGTCCTTGTTCCCCTTAGAGTACGGCCCATCATCTGCAGGACATGAGAAACAACGAAAAGACCTTAGAGAAAGCAGTCCACCCTAAACACAACTGTGAACAATGACCTCAGTTATACTTTCATATAAAACTAAAACTACTGGTGAGGGAATCCCACAAAACCTGTCAAGAGTGTGCCTGGACACACACACACAAGAATAAATAAAAAAAAAACACACAAACATTTTTTTTTCTTTTTCTTGAAGGATACTTATTTTTGGAATCATTATTTCTGCATTGTGAAAATTTATATTATACACATCTACACACTAAATTTTACTACATTTATAGAAATACACATCAGTAAACAGAGTAATAAACAAATATATAATTGCATTGACCTTAAAATATCATTTAAAAATGTAAAAAGTGTATATCATGTTAGTACTTTTGAACTGGCTTTAATATTTGCAATTTTAAATACAAATTGTACCATAACACACAACAAATTATAATAAATAATAATAATAATAATAATCATCATAAAATAAACAAAAAAATACTGTTAATGTGAAATACTAATGTAATACAATATAAATTAATAAGAATGTGCTGATATATTTCATTATTATTATTATTATTTTTATTATTATTAAAATGCCATAAAATAACATCTAAACTTTAAATAAACGATTAAACTTACATACAATTTAATAATAAAAATATACAGTATATAGCATTACAGGACGATAGATAGATAGATAAATAGATAGATAGATAATATTAATCATAAAAATCATGAAATATATTATCACGTTGTGCTTATATTGTATTATATTATATCTTTCTTTCTTTATTTCCTTATGTAGTATTAAATAACAAAAATATAGCAAAAACACATTCATTCTTATTAAATAGACTGTATTACACCTCTGTATTCATGGACAGATGAACTGTCTCTTCGAGTGCAGTGAGTATTAGCATCCAGAGAGACATGCTAATGCGGATCTGTCATCTATTGACGGTAATAATCACAGAAACACCATCCTTCTTTATAGAAAACGTTTGTGTGACAAACGTCTTTCGGATTGTTTTCTGTCAAGCCGGATGCCTGATTGCACATGCTTCATTTGGAGCGGATAAAATATTCATGAGCAGCATAGTCTAATTTCTTCAAAGTTTCTACATAAATTAGGATTTTCCCCTTGTGCACTGGGCTCATCAGCACTAAGCGTCTCTGGAGCTTTCTTACGCTTGGCACAATTCACTTCATCTTTTCACGCCAGCAGGACAAACACTATTAATGTATTCAGCCAAAAGAAGGTAACACCTGTTGCTGCCATTGTTATAATACTAATAAGCTCATAAACTTTCGCTTGTGTTTCCTTTAAATCTATATGTCAATCCAAACCGGTATAACATAACTTTTCTTGTATTAGTGGGAGGCATAACAGTTTAGTAATATAGAGTTCTTTACAGTGTGCAGGGAACAGCGATGCTAAAAATCATAGTACAATTAATTAACTTCTAATATCAATGCATTTCACACATTACAAAGAATGAACATCTTAATTTATAAAAAGGTTTTTAAAGACTATTTTTGACTGCCCGTCCCCCGCACATGTGGGATGTTGGCGATTACACATTTTTTAACTATACTATCTTGGTCTAAGCCTGAAGTAATCTTGACAAACGTTTATTATATCATTGTGAAAATGCCTATTTTGATGGAAGCAGGAAAAGGATGTTTTCGGTGCCTGTCTCTTTAAATGCAAATGAGCTATACGCCATTACAGCTCGTAACTAAACATCTGTTTGGTTTTGAAATTGTGCATTTTAAAGCCATATTAGTTTAAACTTCTGATAGTTTTCTGAGCGCAATCATCTGTCGCATGCGTATGGAAAGTGGCTGCATGTTGCACGCGAGTAATAAGTTCTCTTTTACGCACAAGTTTATGTTAAAAACACGCACAAGTTACAAAAACACAGTCTGTTATGTTTGTGAAGGTAAACATCTGGGAAATAAATCACATGTTTATATCAGATACTTTTTTAACCTGGTATTCTGAGTGGATTGTACAATTTATTGAATATTGTTCAAACAGAAACACTCACAAGTGCATTATGATGAAGGGAACCTGCACTGAATGAAGGATCTAGCAGCGAGGAAGAGTGAAGGCTCTAAAGATACCATCACCAGACTGAGGTTATGCCGTGTAAGGCGGTAAGGAGATAAGAGTCTTCCAGCAGCAGTTACCAGGATATTTTCTTATTACTTGATAGCAGATACAAGCTTGCCCATAATACTGTATATAGTGCAAGCTGATATGAAAGCCGGCAACTTCCTGTCAACAATATCAGCTTGTTACCATGTTAAAACATGGCTGTTTACTTTTTCTAAAGAATTTAGGAATCCGTGTAGAGCAAAATGTCTTCGTCAAAAGCTAAAGTGTGGTTTTACATACATGAAGACATGTTCTAAACATCTATTTAATGTCTGACAGGAAACCTTTACAGACGCATTGCAGATAAGCAATCACTTAAATAAAAAAATCATCTTCCAGATGTAAACATGCACATTAAAGACGTGCTCTCAGGGTTGGGTGCTCTGGCATGATTAGCACAATGCTATATGGTTGTCTGTGTGATAAGTTTTAGCATGTTGTTATGCCTTTGTTAGGCCGTTCTGAGGAGCTTCAGCATGTTTAGCATATTTACATTTTGTTATTTTCTGAGGGTTTTGGCATGATTAGTTAACATATAATTTGCATTAACATAATTTTGTACACCATGTCCTAATCAGATGCGACGCCACCATCTTGACCAGCCTAGCCAGCTACTTCCAGGTTTCAGTTTAAACCAGCTAAGACCAACGCACCAGCTTTTTTCAACAGGTGACTCCATTTAAAAAAAAAATCTATTTCTGCAAAACTACAGCTGAAACAACCATTTATTATGAAAATAATGTTCTTAGGTGCTGAATACTGATTTAGCATGTAGTTATATTGTTAAGGTGTTCTGTATTTTATTTATTTTATTTTTTCATGATTAGCACAATATTATACTGCTTTTATATGTTGCTGAGGACTTTTTAGCAGAATTGGCACATTATGGGTTTTCTGAGATATTGATAATCATGATTTTTAGCATAGGCCTTACTACTGAGTTTATGGTTCTGCAAGGCGTTTTATCATTTGTACATTACCAAAAAGCTTTTGTTTCTGATGTGTTTTCAGCACGATTAGCACATAACTACACTGCTTTTATGGGTTTCTGGACAGATTTTAGCATAGTTAGCACAGTACTATACGGCTTATATGGGTTTCTGCTGAACATTTTTGCATGATTAGCTCAATACTATGCTACTTTTATGGGTTTATAAGAAGATTTTTGCATGATTAGCACAATACTATATGGCTTTTATGGATTTCTGATGTTTTATTGTTTTTTTTTTTTTTTTTTTGCATGATTAGCACATTACTGCTTTTATGGGTTTCTAAGGAGATTTTTGTATGATTAGCAAAATACTATACGACTTTTATGGGTTTCTGATTAAACTTTTAGCATGATTAGCACATTACTAGACTGCTTTTATGGTTTTCTGATGAAATTTTAGCATGATCAGCACATTACTATACTGCTTTTATGGGTTTCTGGGGAGTTTTTAGCATGATTGGCACACTAGTACTGATTTTATGGATTTCTGAGGCATTTTAGCATGATTAGCACTTTACTGTTCTAAATATTTTTAGCATAATTATCACAAAATATTTTTAGCATAATTTTCACGCAACTGTTTATACGTATGTGCTTCTGAGGAGTTTTAGCATGATTAACACATTATAATATTGTGTCAACAGGTTTATTAAGGAGTTTCTAACATGATTAGCATATTACTATACCGCTTATGTGCGTTTATGAGGGGTTAGCTTGACTAGCAAATTACTGTTTTTATGGGCTTCGTTCTGAGACATTTTTAGCATGATTACACACTACTATAATGATTTTATGGGTTACCAATGGCTTTTAGCATGATTAGCACATTGCTTTTCTGGGTTTCTGATGGATTTTTAGCATGATTATCACATATAATGGTTTTATGGTTTTCTGAGGGATTTTACAGTAGTATGATTTGCACATTACTATACTGCTTTTATGTCTCTAAAGGAGTTCTAGAAATGATTAACACATTATTATATTGCTTTTATTGGTTTCCGATTAGATTTTAGCATGATTAGCACAGCACTACACTGCTTAATTAATGGTCCATGTCAAATAAGCCAAAACTCAAATCTCAGTCTCTAGATTGTTGTATTCCATCCTTTAATTTCAGTCTATTGTATATTTTCCAGCAATTGTTTCTGTGTCAAAATTTAAGATGCTTGTTCAAATCCATAAGCCTTAGCAAAAACCACTAAATACCATAATTCAAACTAAACTCTGTTATGTTTTGACAGTTTGTTCGTTCAACTGCACGCTTCAAAACACAACATCATTAGGACAATGCAGTAATACATTCAAGCTCCTGCAATAGTAAATTCCCTGATGTGACGGGTGACCAAAACAAATAAAAACAGAATAAAATACCTTTTGCCACTCGCCAAAGGAGGACAGAATGAGACCAGACAAGTGCTAAAAAATGAGCAAGCCTTCGTGAGAATACGAGGACAGTCTGCAGGGAGCAATCTAAAGTGTTTATTGTTGTATTTTTGAAAGCTATTACTGACAGGGCTCAACGGTGGGATTAGCCTCCAGCTCTAGCACAAGACCAAACCAACGAAACTCCCTCCCAGCCGGCAGAAAACTCCAGCATATCGGCATTCACTGTGATGAGCAGCATTCGTCTAATCCGCTTGCTCGGGGGTTTTGGAAACCTTCACGAGTCACCTATCAAAGGAAGCGATTTAGCTGTGACGGGTACCTAACTCGCAGAGCACAGAACCATCTGTTTTTGTCATGCACCGAAGTGCCACTGCATAAAAATAGCTAAATAAAATAAAGTTTAATCCTAGCTTCACCTCAAGGACCTGGAATGAAACTGAAGCTTTAAATAAATAAATAAATAAATATATATGTTACAATTGACAGAGATAAAATAGGAAATAAATAAATGCAGATTTACAGTTTTAAGCGATTAAATGAAGAAAAAAATAAGTAAATAAATTTGAGTTGCAGAAAATGTAATACTAATAATAGTCACTCAACAAGCAATACTAACAAATGCACATTATAGAACACAATACCACATTACTATAACAATATGTAGATCATGATACACTAGAAACTGTTCTATTCAAAGACTATTGTAAATGCAGGCTATTTAGCACAAACACCATTTAGAACCTTTTTTTTTTTTTAAGGCAAACTGCTCAAATGAATGGCTCTAATTAAGCTGAAGATACAGTAGCTATAATCTGAGAGAGCTCGTGTCTCTCTTTGTTTAAACTCCACATGTCCTCCAGTAATTACTCCCCATTATCAGCCCCAAAACAGCCAAAAGCTTTACAAGTAAAGGAACCTGCAACTTGGGTGATACGAGCTAAATGCACTGATTGCAAACACACAGACTTCACACACTTAAACTTCCCAAGAAACAGCGACAATAAGCACACACACACACACACACACACACAATAGTAGCTAATCTTGCAAACTCAATGCACATCCACAAATACATTTACATACAAAGGCTTCTTTAGTAGACGGTACAGTCGATCGCATGACGTCATGTCCTTGGCAGATCAAATTAGCGAAGAAAGTATATGGCGCAAAACATAGAGATGGGGACATTTCGAAACATTTTTGTAATAAAAAATGTGGAATAAAAAAATGCAAGGTCTAGGTTTTATTTTTCTTCAGGGTAACTTTTTTTTTTTTAGAACATTAGAACATATCGTCCTTCACCCAAAAATTTAAATAAACATTTCTTACTCTCAGGGCATCCAAGAGGTGACTTTTTCTTTCTTCAGTATAGCAATAAAGTAGTTTTTAGATGAAAACGAGGTCTGTAGTAATTCACATTTAACATCAAAAAAGCTACACAAATAACACAAAATCAATACCCATGGCTCTTGATGACATACTGAGGTCTTATGAAGTGAAACGATCAGTGTGTGCAGGAAACTGTACATTATTTACAATATTATTACCTATAATTCGAGCCTCAGGCAAATGGTTCGGAGTGATGTCCACTTCATAAAAAACATTCTTTTGAACTGGTTCTTTTTAGTGAACTGGATGAACCACTTCATCAAATCAGACTGAAATGTCTGAAATAGTTTGCAGCTTGTGTAGCTCAGATCTGCAACTCAATCAACACTCACTTTCATACGTCTGACAGTCACTGTGACTTGAAATGAGCCAATATGGTGTGTATTATCCTATGATGCTGGTTTTTGCCGACTCATTCAGTGATTCGGTTCCTCTAACAGTCACTGAACTGAGGAAACAGTTCTGACTTATATGTGCATGTGTGAAACAAGCACTTGACTGAAGGGGTGAAATCAAAGTTCTTATGGTTTCTCATGGTTTATTTCAAAAGGTGAGTTGATTAAGATTAGTTCATTCACTTTATAGATTTTAGACAGGTAAAACATCCAAGTTTCGCATCATTTTTGGGTGGATGTCATTCCGTCATCATGTAAGCTAACTGGTGAATCGGTTGTCTGACACAGTTCACTGAAATAAACTAAAAAGATACAAAAAGATATTAATGTGGTATGGTTTGCAAGATTGCTTGCAAACCATAAACAACCCACAAAACACCATATCTACACCAGACATAAGCATAAAGTTCACATTATAGCCGACAACACTCAACAATATAATAAAAAAAAAGAAAAGAAAAAACAACACAACAAACATGAAATGACTATGAAATAACAGCACTAAGTTGTTTAAACCAGAAAAGACTTTTAAATCACTGTCACAGCTAAACACCATAATCATCCAGGTTCTCGTTCAGAGACGCTCTCAGGGAGCTGAAACCGTACCAGCGGGGGCGCGTGTGTTCAGGGACTTCACAGCAGTGAGGTTTTACCACACTTATGTCTTGGCCACTGAAATTAATGTCCTTTGAAACCATGTGGAGGTGAGTAGAACCAGCATTTTAGATCAAAGCACATCTGTGCAAACACCGATGCAGTTTACCCTGCGAGTGGCACCTTGGGACATTGTCATTTTGTGCGTTGATACCCTGGGGCGATATGTTAACAGGATTTTTCAGGGTTTCCAGGCATGAATATAATAACGGGAGTGGAAGTATTCCGCACCAGTGGGTTTAGGGAGTTGGGTCATTTTAAGTTCAGAGGGATGTTCCTTGAATAAGTGTACTTCAAGTATATTTAGTCGCAATTAGGCAATGATCCTAACCTTGGCATTATTATGTTCTCGACGCTTTCTGAAAGCCAAAATCTTGATGGAAGGCTACTTGGTAAAAGGGTTAATTGCTTTTGAAAGCACTCAACCCACCACGGTGTTTTTTTTTTTAAAATATCCACTTGTTTAATGCAATGCAATAGCGCTCTGCAATATTTACAGGTACATTAACCCGAAACCGGTACTTTAAAGTACACCATTAAGCCTCACAGCTGCCAATCACGTTCTTTCATGTGTGCACAGCTGTTCCTTTTAAATATGCACCGGACGTGCTTTAGACTAAACAAATAGGATGGCTTTCAACGCAAACAAGCTAATTAGCATTGCAGTGTGAAAAAGTGAAGATTTTAGATTGTGCTGCCTACAAACACATTTGACAGCTGGCTGCTTCATCCTCATATTTGTTTTTGCCAAACTACAAGGCAGCATTGCTTGTGTTTATTATAATGTATCCCATGATGCATTGCAACAAGTTCAGTGAAAACGTACATCCAATAAGGTGGACATCACAATAAAAATACAGCATATAGACCATTTTACCTGATATTTCAATAATTTATGAATTTACAATTTTACTTGGTTTGGCGTTAGAATGTTGCTTACAACATAGAACACAGTAGCATATACAGGTGCTGGTCATATAATTAGAATATCATCAAAAAGTCGATTATTTCACTAATTCCATTCAAAAAGTGAAACTTTTGGGTGCCTCAAAGTGAAAATTTGGGATTTTCCTTAGTTGTCAGTTATAATCATCAAAATTAAAAGAAATAAACATTTGACATATATCATGTCTGTGTGTAATGAATGAACATTAGAATTTTGAATGGAATTAGTGAAATAATCGACTTTTTGAGGATATTCTAATTATATGACCAGCACCTGTATATGCTACTGTGTTCTATGTTGTTAGCAACATTCTAACGCCAAACCAAGTAGTAAAAAATTAAGAGTTGAGTGATAGGAACCCTTTTAGAATGTCTCAATATGTACTTGAAATTAGTTTGTCCGTTTTCTTAGCAACAAGCTAACATCAAACCCCATCGGAATCAATTTACCCAACATTTGTGTGTCAAATATTTTTTGTTTTAAATTAGAGCACTGAGTCATTAGTTTAGCAACATGCTGACATAAAACAATACTGGATCAGTAAAGAGCTGCATTTATTGTGTGCTTCTACATATTAGGCTAAGTAATGCATCGTTAGCTTAGCAACATGCCAACTTTAAACTCCACTGGAATCATTTACCAATATTTATGTGTATTATTATATTTACAGTATCACATGGTTAACACAGTGACATGCTAAAATAAAACCATACTAGAATCAATTTCAAGTTTATGTTGAATGTAGGCTGTGGCTCAATAGTTATCCAAAATGTGTGCACTACATACTTAGAATACTACACTGTTAGTTTAGCAATATGCTAACATCACATGTCCTATTCATGTGTGCTATCTATGTTTTTTTTTTTTTTTTTTTTGGTTTATTGTCAGAGAGTGTCTTTTGGAGTCGATTTAGTTTAAGTTTAATATAGTTAAACCATGGGAACCACAAATGACACCCATGAAAACCATTGTTCATTTTCATAATGGACATGTTAGGACTACAGAGAGTCACACTGGTACCTTAGCATGATGCTAGCACCAGACCAGACCCCATTTGAATCAGTTTACCCAATATGTGTGCATGCTTTGAATATTAGTGCTTATTAGACTGATTTGCTCAACAACATATTAACATCAAAGCCTACTGGTATCAATTGCAAGTCTAGTATAGTAACTTGTTAAAGCTTCATATTTTGTAAATCACAGATTCTTTGATAATGGGCAAAACGAGCTAGAAACTACAAAAACATAATTCATGGTATGACTTTCGACTTACTATCGGTGTTTATTCTGGAGATCAAATGGAAAAGTTGCTACTGTATCTTCAAAACTAACAAAAGGTACAATTTCAGGATGTTTTCTCCCATACTTCAAGACCTGGTGGGACGTATTTGATGTGACAGGATGTAATGCTGTTGTAAATCTCCAAGAGAACAGGTTAAATTGCCCTGGCAAAAAGGTAGATGCGTGTTTTTACCCTTCCTAGACTGGTATAATGTGATGTCAGACAGCTCGCGCTATTCGTCTGACAACAGGGGTGTAGGAGGTTTAACAGGGAACAAATTTCAGCATGTTAACCCCTGAACCTTCCTTCTGGCTGTCTCCCGCTCACCACGGGAGATGTAATGCATTCCCACCCTCGGGACATGACCATAATTCACAGCGAATTTAAACGGACAGACTAACAACCTGTCATCAGGACATAGTCGATGGCCAGAGAGGTACAAGCAAACCCCTGTGGTGTTAACAACATCTGTCCAGTTCTCCTATTTTATATTTTGTGGAATTGAAAAGACTAAGCTGGAGA